>NC_069502.1:1044060799-1044385299 GCF_027579735.1 Bombina bombina
TTATAGCTATTTTAGGGAGATATCTGTGTGTGCAGGTGACTATTACTGTGCATAATTATTAGGCAACTTAACAAAAAACAAATATATACCCATTTCAATTATTTATTTTTACCAGTGAAACCAATATAACATCTCAACATTCACAAATATACATTTCTGACATTCAAAAACAAAACAAAAACAAATCAGTGACCAATATAGCCACCTTTCTTTGCAAGGACACTCAAAAGCCTGCCATCCATGGATTCTGTCAGTGTTTTGATCTGTTCACCATCAACATTGCGTGCAGCAGCAACCACAGCCTCCCAGACACTGTTCAGAGAGGTGTACTGTTTTCCCTCCTTGTAAATCTCACATTTGATGATGGACCACAGGTTCTCAATGGGGTTCAGATCAGGTGAACAAGGAGGCCATGTCATTAGATTTTCTTCTTTTATACCCTTTCTTGCCAGCCACGCTGTGGAGTACTTGGATGCGTGTGATGGAGCATTGTCCTGCATGAAAATCATGTTTTTCTTGAAGGATGCAGACTTCTTCCTGTACCACTGCTTGAAGAAGGTGTCTTCCAGAAACTGGCAGTAGGACTGGGAGTTGAGCTTGACTCCATCCTCAACCCGAAAAGGCCCCACAAGCTCATCTTTGATGATACCAGCCCAAACCAGTACTCCACCTCCACCTTGCTGGCGTCTGAGTCGGACTGGAGCTCTCTGCCCTTTACCAATCCAGCCATGGGCCCATCCATCTGGCCCATCAAGACTCACTCTCATTTCATCAGTCCATAAAACCTTAGAAAAATCAGTCTTGAGATATTTCTTGTCCCTGTCTTGATGTTTCAGCTTGTGTGTCTTGTTCAGTGGTGGTCGTCTTTCAGCCTTTCTTACCTTGGCCATGTCTCTGAGTATGGCACACCTTGTGCTTTTGGGCACTCCAGTGATGTTGCAGCTCTGAAATATGGCCAAACTGGTGGCAAGTGGCATCTTGGCAGCTGCACGCTTGACTTTTCTCAGTTCATGGGCAGTTATTTTGCGCCTTGGTTTTTCCACACGCTTCTTGCGACCCTGTTGACTATTTTGAATGAAACGCTTGATTGTTCGATGATCACGCTTCAGAAGCTTTACAATTTTAAGAGTACTGCATCCCTCTGCAAGATATCTCACTATTTTTGACTTTTCTGAGCCTGTCAAGTCCTTCTTTTGACCCATTTTGCCAAAGGAAAGGAAGTTGCCTAATAATTATGCACACCTGATATAGGGTGTGGATGTCATTAGACCACACCCCTTCTCATTACAGAGATGCACATCACCTAATATGCTTAATTGGTAGTAGGCTTTCGAGCCTATACAGCTTGAAGTAAGACAACATGCATAAAGAGGATGATGTGGTCAAAATACTCATTTGCCTAATAATTCTGCACTCCCTGTAGGTGGTAATGACAAACACTGTGGGGGATTTCAAGAATACCTGGGATAAGCAAAAGGCTCTCTTACAAACTAGATAAGTTTATACTTTTAGGAAATATTGGGCAGAATTGTTGGACCTATTGTTGTTTGCCATAAAAAATCTATGTTTCGGGGGGTGGAGCTAAATCTTGAGCTGAACGGACGCACAATATAACAGCTCTGGCTATATTACATATAAAAAGCAACTTTGGCGACCGTTCAAACCCAAATACTACATCACTATTGAACATCCATAAGCCCAGGTGACCTAAACAGCTTAATTTGAAGAGAGGAACAATAAATAGACGGGGCCTCACTGTCCTGGTGCCTATCTTGCTGACAGGAATTTTAAAGAGAGGCCATCTTCTAGCCCACGTGGAAACTAGCGTGAAGAATGAGACTGGTTACAGGCTTATCTACTGCCTTCAATAGAGGTATATACTACATAATCATAATATGGAAGTGGAAGCATATATTAAAGGGGAGATCAGCAACCTTTTAGAGGACTGCCACACTACGTTTGAGCACATACTCAAAATGGCTGAAGTAACCTTAGAGGAACATGAAGCCCATAAATTCATCTCCATAGCTGTTTACAATAGTGGTGGTGCTCTGGGGCCCAGCGCTCACCACCTACTCGACATGACATAGAGAATATGATGGGAACAGAGTTTTCTAAAGCAGCAATTCAACTTGATGGACCGGCTGCCGTTTTCACAAAATCTGAGACAGAGAATCTAATTACCCCATATACCACCTATGGAGCAGCTGTCAGAATAATCCACCCTGCTCACGCTATAAACTTGTTACCTGAGACACGTACAACAATGAAACGTCTTCAGTCAGTGATAGAGATGCCTATCAAGAGACACTATCTGCTGGTATCCTGCAGATGGCAGTGAGATCGCTTTAAAGCATTCCCTCACAGTGACCAAGCTTGGGAACTGGGTGATATGGTCTCTACAGCATTGGTTAAGACACATCGTCCAGGAGTGCTGCAGGAGAGACTTGAGGTTCTATGTTTCGCTGCTTGGAGTCAGTGTCCAAAAACTGTAGTGGGGTAGAATACCCTACCTCATCTGAAAGTAACTATAATAACCATTTTATAAAGTAACCTACATAGTTTGTTTTGCAACGGCTCACTCTCACCAGGAACTATTAATGAAGACAGTAATGTCAGAAATCCCAGATCTTTAAAGCTATATAAGACAGCCTTGTTTCCAGTTAGATATCTAATGTTGATAACTTATATTCTGCACTTCAAATGTCTATACTGCAAATATGAAGGAACTCTAATAAGTCCTACATGGAGCCCGACCTATTATGGAGGGGACTAACTGCGACAGCACTAGAATTTGTCTTTTGGCATAATAAATTATATGCAAAACAATACCAGTTACCCTACCTTCTATGTTTTACATATGCAATTGTAAATATTTACTAGTTTGAACCTGAGTGTATACATAGATTTTGGTGACTGTTGTTATAGGAAAAATGGATTATATTTAGTGGCTATTTTATGTGTCAAGATTAACCTCTACAAATGTATATAAAGCAGTTTGGATGCTCAGTCTAAGGCTGGGTCTGAGTAGTTAGATTAGATTGCCGTTAATATTTGAGAGACACTAAAATTGTTTTTGAGTGCCCTATAATCCCCTATCCTGACCCTTACATGCCTCCTCTCCTGAAGTATTTATATGCATTCAGTGCACTAAGCAACTGGTCACCAATCTCAGTCTATACTTAATAAGATTTCGGGCTCTAGAGTAGAGCAATATGTGCTTTCGTATAGTGCAGTTATTGAACTATTATTCTATAAACCATATATTTTTATTGGAGTTGTTTTATTAGTTTTAAGAGGTTATCTACCTGATTTTTCTCCTCCCCAATACACATAACCTTATCGAAACACCAACTGGTGCGTAGGACCCCTATATCCTGTAGCCACTCTATATTACTAAGGATATGTCACATAAGAGCAGATGAATAACACTGTTAATATATACCTGAAATTAGTTTGGCCCAAATATTATTTCTTATACCAAAGACTATTCTACCTAACAATTGTACCAAAAATACCCCTAGGACATTAAAAGATATTGCTAACAAAATCAGGCCACTGATCTTTATTTAACTCACATCTCACCTATAGTGTGCACCAACATATTATAATTTGCTTCTATCTCATCAAATATATTCCCTATTCCCTTACTTTAGATAGTACTGTTCCCACCTAATCATACATTTGTGATCCTTGAATGGCGTTCAAGTAAAATGGGAAATAGATTAAAATACAAAAGAGGTTAGATAACGAGTATATATGCTAGACACTATTATATAGAGGCTAGTCTATCCAAGAATGTTTTATTTTATACCTTCCTTATAAATCGTCTATGGGATGGACTATATAGATAGATAAACCATTGTACTAGCTAGCACATACTTACATTTCTGATTACACTGTAACCTTGTGTTATTTTTCTGTATATGTAATAATCTCAATAAATTTTTTTTTAAAAAATCTATGTTTCTCTGTTTGTTTCTATGCATATAATCATACTTAATGTGTCTTCTAGTAAATATCTGCTGCTAGGATTTATGTTTCTATTAAAAATGAGCCATACAGCACCATTTTTACAGTACCCGTGTATAAGGTATTAAAAGGTTTACCTATTTTGGAAAATGGAGCCAAGCTCACAGAAGATAAGTATCAGGAACAGGCTATGGTTGTGATCAAGGGAACTGAGCCAAATGACAAAGCAGTATACAGAAGAGTAGTCGGTAACAAAGCCAAAGTTCAATACCAGCCAGGAACCAGGTAATACAGCAGAAGGAGTAGGCAGCAGAATTGTCAGAGAAACAGTACCGTGCCAATCTGGCAAACAGGCTACAAATAAGGGTAAGGCTTGAAGTGATGTCAAGGATAAAAATAGGGATCAAAGCCAGGAACACAGATCAAGAGCAGGAACACTAGCCACTTCATTAGAATAACCAAGCACTTGATTGCCAGGAACATGAGCTTTTTAAAAACTCTCCCCAGGGGTCATGGCATCAAGCCATTGCAGAATCACTTCCAACATGAAGATTATAAAGAGCCCTACCCTTAGCGCAAGTGTCATAGTTTAATACTTCTACAGAGGCAGCCTGCAGCTAATGAGAGTTGCTCTCTTTGGAGCAGGTCACAACACTAAACATCTCAGCAAAAGCAGCACATGCTGCTTGAGCAATGCTATTCTTATTGCACTTCACAGAAGACTCACCAGAGTCAAAAACATTCAGAGCATGCACATTCCACCACTATAATGATCCTCTTCACAGCTCAACTTATGCTGTATTTCTATATACTCTACTCTTATGCTCATTTGTGCCAAGACTTTTGCTGACCAGACAGAGCTCCGTATGTACCAGACTGCTCCATTAGGAGGTTGCTGGTATAGAGCTGGGTATGCCCCCTGTAAACTGGGAGCCATTCACCAACAAAACAAGGCCCTAGAGGCCCTGTATCTCAGTTGCCTTTCTCTTTGAACAATTGTCAAAATTTGTATATGGCTTGACACGTATGGACCCAAATGGTTGTACAATAGAGGTCATTTCTAGCAACAGATCATTTTAAATGTAGCTGTAAGCATTATTTCTGCTGTGTTGAATGCATAATACAAATGTAGAACCTAAAACCATCTTAAAATAAATTTAAATTCAGTTTGGTACATCTAGAGATATTTTCGTCCAAGATAGCTAAACAATGCCAAAATAAATTATAAATTCATATAAAATTCCTACAAAGCATGCCCTTATCTTGTTAATTTATAATTTGTTCTACAATATTTCTTGCAGAATATTTAACAGGAAACATTTTAAACAACTATTTTTGAAGGCGTGTTATGGATGTTGAGAAACAATATTGCTCAATTCCCCGTGTCCAGTGACAGAAAATTTATAAATATTTAACATAAATAGGCCATAACAACTTTTTAAGAGGCATCTCTTATTTCTGTGTTTTAGACTAGTACAGACTTCATTAAGGTCCTAAAATGTTGAAGTAGTTGCATCTATCCAATTTATTTTCTCCAGTCTTAATCTCACAAAAGATAAAGTTATATCAACAAGACAAAAAAAAACCATTAAACAAACATTCTCTTTTTTTATCATACAGTAACATTTTGAAAATTAATATATAATGCTTCATATTGCTTTTCATGTCTATTATTACACTTGAGTGACTGTTCCTGATCAAGTGAAGCAGATACAAATATTAATAAAGTGAAATACAAGAGTAGATCTTTGCACAGTGCATGGATAAAATAAAATATAGACATAGATTGACCCAGTGAATAAATACTTCTAAGAAAAACAGTGATTAAAAATTAAGATATAAAATATAAAGCAAAATCTGAGGAATATTTAACGTCGCTAAAGGCTCATTTACTAATGTAACTTAGGAAAGTAGATGTCCTTGATGGCATAAGTGCCTGAACAGAGTGTACAATGGCTCCGAGTCCTGAAGTAAGAAGACTAAAATATGATTTTACATAATTAATCTAATTATTTGGTTAATAGAAATCATATGAGCTCATTTTAATTAGCAGACATATTAAACAATATGTGACAGATGTTCATTAAAATAAAACAGTGCACTTTTTATATTGCTTATTACTCTCTATTTATTGCCTGTTATGGTGCATCTTAATATTAATGTGCATTTAAATGGCTATAAATAGCAATTTTTTTCTTTCATGATTCAGATAGAGCATGCAACTTTCTAATTTACTTCTATTATCAATTATTTTTTCATCCTTTTGGTATCTTTAAAAATAAGTAATATAAACTTAGAAGCCGGCCCATTTTTCGTCCGGCACCTAGGTTGCACTTGCTGATTGGTGGCTACATTTTGCCACCAATAAGCAAGCGCAGTCCTGGTGCTGACTCAGAATTGGGCTGGCTCCTAAACTTACATGTCTGTTTTTTCAAATAAAGATACCAAGAGAACAAAGACAATTTGATAGTAGGGGTAAATTAGGAAGTTGCTTAAAATTGCATGCTCTATCTGAATCATTAAAGAAAAAATGTGGGCTTCATATTGCTTTTAATTCTGCGCCAAATGGCATAATTATTTATCTTTAATGTGCTAACCTTGGATAAAACATATAAAGTTGTGTGGCTTTGACTTGAGTCATTGGTGCTGAGTCATTGGTAAACAATGAAGTACTGCAGAAAGAAAGCCCAGTAAAATACTTGGTTGTATAAGTTGAGTTCTTGGTTGTAAAAGTAGAGGTATTTGCAGCAGAAATTGTAAGGTTCTATTGCCCCTTTACAGATCACTAGTTAGGCCCAAGGGTGCCCACAAGGGGGGCAAGGGGGCATATACTACCTCCTGAATTTTCCTCCTCACCTGGAGTACAAACTGCAGAAAAAATGACAATTGAATGTCCATTTTTTTTTTCTTTTAATTAACCTGAAGGAAGCTCCATTTTAGAGGAAGAAACAATTTTCTGGGCGTTACTACACATATAAAATCGAATGCAAAAGAAAAAGGCACTCACTAGTCTTAGATGCATAAAACATAGCGTTTATAAACAAAGATAAAAGGCATAACGTTTCGGTGCCATTACAGCACCTTTGTCAAATGCCAATATGGTTAACAAGAATGAACCTAAAAACAATTGCTGGCACTGTTACACCCCCCCCCCCCCAAGCATTATATACCTCTAGTGGCGGTCTTCACTCGGTCACTGTGTCTCAGTTTTATGCATCTAAGACCAATGAGTGCCTTTTTTCTTTTGCATTGGATTTTCTATATTTTTATAAAGAGCACCCTGGCATTTGTTAAAATTGTGGGACTGTTCTTATCACTTCTGGGACTGTATTGCTATATATATAAATATTGTCTGGGCACATTTAATTTTATTGCCACCCTCCTGAAAAAAGTTCTGTGGACTTCAAATGTACATAGCCACCAATCACTATCAGCTGTGCCGCTCTTGAGATAAGTATGAATAAGGAGTGTTCAAGCAATAGTGCTATAGAAAAAAGCTCCAACACGTTATATTATTATTCCTTTATGTCTCTTTAGCCCCTTCGCTACTGGGTATTTCAGAGAAAATCGTGCCCAAAGTCATGGACATTTTTTAGCATTTTTGCTATCACATTACTTTTAAACAGAAATAGAGCCTTTGTTTGGTTTTTTTATTTACCTATGAAAACTATATATTTTTAAAGTAGACAAACCAAGATATTGATCTAGGCCCATTATGGTATATAAAAAAAACCTGTTAACTTTTTCTCAAACTTTGGGTTTCTTACTGAAATAATTTACACAAAACTACTGCAATCATATGACAAATGGTTTTAAAAGCTTCTCTGGGAACCCCTTTGTTAAGAAATAACAGACAAGCATGGCTTTGTAATGGCAATTAGAAGGCCACTTATTGCTGCTGCGCACCACACTTTTGAAATTCCTGCCAGTGAAGTGGTTAATCAGTTAGCTTGTAATATTAATACTTGCTCTAGTGTTGGGATTGCCATCCCACCTCCTGATCCCTACCTGATGCCTCAGTTCTCTTCCCTCGCTCCACACAAATGGTCACCAACATCTTAGGTACTCGCAGACTGTATGCAGTTTAGGGCTTTTTTTTAGTATTTAAGTAGTTTATTTTTATTTTCTGTAGTGTTGGTTTTCTTCCTCACCCTCCCATCTCCCTGATCCCACTCCAGCTCTCCAATCCCCCTAACACTGTCTGCCACCATCTTTGTTACAGGCAGTGAGTCTGCCAGTTTCAAATTGGTGTATTGTCATAAATTTTTAATATTTATTTGTTGTATTTTTTTTCTGCCTCACCCTCCCCACCTTCTATCTTTATGCAATATTTTTATTTTATTTTTCCATTTTTGCTTTTAAATCTTAGCTGAGAGCTTGTAAGTGAGTGCTGGGTTTTCTCTGTGTGTTGTATTAATTTGTTTTGTAATTTTCCCTATGGTTCTTGCACCCAGACCTGTCTGGGGTTAACTGCTTGTGGCTCTGGGGACAGCACAGCTTCCTGTGAGTGCCAGTGGCATGGGATGTGTACCCGGTCTGGTATTAGAGCGCAGTTCCCTTCCGTGTTTTGTGTATATATATATTAATTCAGCAACATAATTATAGGAAGTAACAAACCTCCAAACAGTAAACATTTAGGGCTAGTTTACACATTGCGACAGGAGCAAAACTACAGGGGGTGCAGAGGGTGCAACTATGACTGGGCCCCTGAGGGTGGGGGCCCAGCTTAAACAACCATTTTTTTTTTTTTATAAAAAAACTTTGACCTGCCACTGCCTGCACTGATATTATGTGAGTGTGACATGATGCCTCTGACTACAGGGGTTAGTGTTTCTCTTTTACCCATTGGTGTTTATGTGTTTATGTATGTGACTATGTGTGTATTTATGCATGTATGTGTGTGTGTGTATGTTTGTGGAACCAGCAAATTACAGACCTTGTTACTACAGCATGAGGGGGTGGGGGGTAAACAGTGTCACTATACAGTACCACTATATATTTTTCTCAAATAAGAGATCCTGCAATAATAATATTTGGGGGCCGATTTATCAAGGGCCGATTGGCCCCTGATGCCCCTGTTTCCGCACGAGCCTTCAGACTCGTCAGAAACAGCAGTTATAAAGCAGCGGTCTTAAGACTGCTGCTTCTTTACTGGCCCGCTTCCTCTGAGGCTGCGGACATTAATCCGCCCGATCCTATATGATCGGGTTGATTAACACCCCCTGCTACGCAAATCTGCAGGGGGCGGCATTGCACAAGCAATTCACTAGAACTACTGGTGCAATGTTAAAGGGACAGTCAAGTACAAAAAAAACCCTCATGTTTCAAATAGAATTTGAAAAAACAAAAGATCCGGCAAACCTCAAGGCATTTTTTGAAAGAAAAGTCTCTTTTATTGCAGGGAAAAATACAGGCTTAAAACGTATATAAAACGTATATAAAACAAAAAAAGTGAGGGGGTCACAGCAGGACTAGTTACATAGTCTCACGCGTTTCGGCTTCCAACCAGCCTTACTCATAGACATAATCACTCTCAACCATTCAGGGCTTAAATAGCCCTAAGCTGATTGAAAATACCGGTCCTGCTGTGATCATGGTTATATTTAAAGGGACCACACCATAGTACATTGAGAGGCAAATACCCTTATGACACTAATCACAATACTGCATATTTACAAAAAGGAAAGGTAAATATAAGGTTATAAGTTTATATAAAACATAATGGTTACGTAAAAAAGTATATCTTATCTCTAAGCATAACTATATTAATTCTATACTTGGAATAAAGGTATATTAGGGTCACGTTGGGTTCTTTATAATTATACTCTAAATGTTTTGGGGGTGTTTTTGAAAAACATTATATAAAATGCTGCTATTTCAAAATAATTCAACCCTTCTTTCCCAAATAGTCAAATATATACTCAACTGTTAGCCCTGTTAATTTTACCTACATATTACTTTACCTAAACATTTTAAAGTCCACCAAAATGTACCATCAATATGCAAGTGTTTGTGCACAACTTAATAATTCGCAACCAAACTACTCTATGGTGCTTTATTTATTATTATATACACATATCTCCTAGCTATAATCAATAAATCGACCCTAAGCTAAACGTGAGGAACATAATGTCTTTAAATTAAATACATAAATCATCTTCTATGCCAAAAGTTAATGACATCGTGATCTATATTCAGACCACCTGGTCTGCGAGTTTTTAACTGGAAAATCCAGTAAGCTTCTCTAAACAAAACTCTCTGTGCTCTGTCACCCCCCCTGGAAGAGGGTCTTACATACTCAATGATCTGCCATTTTAAACTACTCACATCTCGATTGTGCACCTGTATAAAATGCTGTGTCAAGCCTGAGCATTCAATTGATAGTTCAATATTTCTTAGGTGCTCACGTATACGTGTTCGTGCTTCTCTCGTTGAGCACCCAACGTATTGCTTGTCACATAAAAAGCATTCTACAAGATACACAATATGTGTGGTTCTACAGTTGGTCAGATCAAGAATATTATACACTCTCTGAGTCATTTTGGACTGAAAGGTGCGTGTAGTCTTTGCATAGCTGCATGCTATGCACTTGCTATAGTGACACTTATAATGACCTTTTACTTGAAGCCAACTACTTGTAGATGTATTATCAATCTTTAACATACTCGGTGAGAGTATATTCCCTAGGGTACAACCCCTTTTGGCAACAAATTTACATCCTTCTGAGGTATAGTTCCTCAAGCTGTCTTCTGCCGACAGTATGGGAAGATGTTTGTTTACTATTTCACAGATAGTCCCAAACTGAGGGCTAAATGTGGTAACAAAAGTAGGTTTATCCTTATCAAACTTATTGGTAACTTGTCCATGGCAATTTCCATGTATCAAGTCACTTCTGAGCATCCTGCTTACTTCAAGGTAAGCTCTGTTAATTACTTTGTTTTTGTACCCTCTTTCTCTTAGTTGGTTTTTTAGGATAATACTCTCATTTTCAAAGTCAAGATCCCTCGAGCAGTTCCGTTTAATACGGATAAACTGACCCTTGGCAATACCAAAACCCGTGTGTGAGGGATGGTTGCTACGGGCATGCAAGAATGCATTAGATGCAATTGGTTTACGATACAGAGTTGTATCAATTTGACCACTAGACACATCTCCCATAAGGATAATATCAAGATAAGGAATTTGAGAACCATGGTATTCAAAAGTGAATTCCAGATTTACTCTGTTGTCATTCAAGAAGTTCACAAATTCCTGTGCTTCGGCCTGTGTACCCGTCCAGATCAGCAGCAAGTCATCTATGTATCTTTTATACACTTTGATGTACTTCCTGTAGGGGTTTCTCTCCGCATAGACGTGGGACCGCTCCCACCAACCCATAAAGAGGTTGGCGTACGCTGGGGCAAACTTAGCCCCCATAGCGGTCCCACATCTCTGCAGAAAGAATTCACCACTGAATTCAAAAAAATTATGACTGAGCAAAAACTCAATAGCTCTCAACAGAAAGCTCTTTAATCCATCATCATAATCACTATACATGTTCAAAACATTTTCAATGGCAACTAGACCACAAGAGTGTGGGATAGCAGAGTACAATCCGACCACATCTATTGTTAGCCATGAGCAGTTTGCATCCCATTGAACTTCCTCCAATGTCTTTAGGAGATGTGTTGTATCCCTAACAAAAGAGGGCAACAAGTGTACAAATGGCTGCAGTAGAGACTCGACCCAGCCGGACAATTTTTCAAATAAAGAACCTATTCCTGAGACGATAGGTCTTCCACGCACCTCCTCCAAGGATTTGTGTATCTTGGGGAGGTGGTGGAAGATTGAAATGATCGGTCTGGCCACAAATAAAAAGTCTCTGGTATCTTGATCGATTATACCCATATGCAAGCCATCATCCAACAAATCCCATAATTGATTCTGATAAGTCACCATCGGGTTACCCCTCAATTTGTCGTATACATTTACATCATAAAGCTGCCTTCTCGCTTCTGCTATATAGTCACACTTATTCATAATGACTATACTTCCCCCTTTATCAGAGTTTTTTATGATAATATCCTTTCTGCTCTGCAAATGTGTGAGGGCCTGTTGCTGTGATGTACTTAAATTGGGAAAAACATGTTTGTGGTTCTTACTTAGATCAATGAGATCTTGTTCTATTCTGTGGTGGAAAGCTTCTAGGAAGGGTCCCCGTTCTCTAGTAGGATAAAAAACTGAACGGGGTTTAAAACCTCCATGTGTACTTTTCATACTATGGGGAGTTTCAGAGACACAAGATTCATGAAGAAGGTCATGCAATGATATATAGTCACAAGTATCAGCAAAATCTGTGATGTCAGAAGGATCGCATACACCACTCTTACCAATATTCATCACTAAATCAGTTTCATTACATATGGTGGTTTCACCTTTATTTTTATTCCAAAAGAATTTTTTTAGGGTTAAGTCTCTAACGAGCCTATTGACATCAACTATTGTTTTAAACAAGTCAAAGTTACACGTTGGCACAAAACCCAGCCCTAGACTTAATACTTCCTCTTCTTCTGTAGAAATTAATACATCAGATATATTTATTATTTTCATATTCTGTACTTGTTGCGACCCCCTCTTGCTCTCCTGTACCCTCTTCTTCCTCTTACGTCTCTTCCTCTTTCTCCTCCCCCCTCTCTTTCTTTGGGGTCCCCCTGAAAAACCTGCTTATCATTGGTTTTGATACATGATTTACCTGGACGGCTTAGGGGTCTAATATCTCCTTCATTGTCACTCAGAAATTCCTGTCTTCTATCATTAAGAAGCTGATCAGTGATATTTCTCTCTGTAGTAATTGATTTCTGTGAATTTCTGGTGACAACGGGATCTGTCCTAGTGGAACTGTTTGTCTTAGGTCTAACTACAGGTATTTCTTCATCTGATAATCCACTAGACTCTCCTCTATTAGCTATTTCATTTGTATCATCATCAGAGGGTTCTGTGTCACTGAAAGTTACTCTCTTTTCCTGTATTAGACCATTCCCCCTAAATCTTTGACGTGATCTAGAACGTCTCTGTTTAGAGCTATTGGGGATAGAGTTATTATACCATACATAGACTCGATTAGTTACATGATCTGTATTATCCCTATTAAATTTCTTGAGTTTTAAATTATCTAGTTCTGTTCTGAACCTATCCACTGTTTCTTGCAATAGTTTATCTAAATCCTCAAATTTGGGGTGATCTATAAATTGTTGTAAATGGCTCTGTATCTTAGTCACTTCCTCTCTTATAGTTACAAGCTGTGTGGTCTTAAATTTCACAATCATATTCATTAGCTTTTTAGAACAATCACTTAAAATGGCATTCCACTCATTAATAAACTCAATGTCATCAACCTGAAAGGTTGGAAATTTATTTAATCTCAGTCCCCGTGGGATTAAGTCCATCAGCAGATATTTCTCCATGGCCCTTTTGTCCCACCAAACTTTATATTCCTTCAGAAGCACTTTCTCCATCCATAGAAAAGTCTCACTTATATTAAGCGTTGCTTGTTGCTTAATAAAAGTATCATCCAGGGTCAGTCTCTCAATGTCTGTTTCAATCAGTGGTTTTAATGAAAATGAGCCTGTTTTCCCTGCTTCCATTTTAGCTCTAATGTATTCAGTAATCAAACCCAAACACAACCCACGGAAAAGCAGATCTATCAAAACTTGCTTAATGTATTAATTCCGTGTAGCTTCAGAGTAAATGACACTATGTGCCTTAAATACACACACGCAGCACTGTGGTGTGAGAACCGAGCCAACGGGGGAAACAATAGGAATCAGCAATTCAAAAAACAACACACAATCCCCCAACAATGGCAATGTTTCAAATAGGTCATGTAATTTTAAACAACTTTCCAATTTACTTTTATCACCAATTTTGCTGTGTTCTCTTGGTATTCTTATTTGAAAGCTAAACCTAGGAAGGCTCATATGATAATTTCTAAGCCCTTGAAGGCCGCCTCTTATCACATGCTTTTTTATTTGCTTTTCACAACAGGGGAGAGCTAGTTCATGTAAACCATATAGATAACATTGTGATCACGCCCGTGGATTGTGGCAGACACTGCACTAATTGGCTAAATAAAATGTCATGTGATCAGGGGGCTGTCAGAAGATGCTTAGAAACAAGTTAATCACAGAGGTAAAAAGTATATTAATATAACTGTCGGTTATGCAAAACTGGGGAATTGGTAATAAAGGGATTACCTATCTTTTAAAACAACAAATTCTGGTGTCGACTGTCCCTTTAAATGCCGACAGCGTATCATGTCTGCCCGACTTTGATAAATCGGCCCAATGGTGTCAAGTAATAAGTGAGCCCCACATTATTTGATCTCACTGACAGACATACAGTATATATATATATATATATATAAATATATATATATATAAATATATATATATATATATATATATATATATATATACAGTATATATTCCTTCAATCTGTTATAGACTCTTTCACTGATTGTTAGTCATTTTAATGTGGAAATAAATATTTTGTATATGATTTTATAGCGCTGTTTTCTTTGTGTTTTTTTATTTGATCTAGTTTTTTTTTTATAACGGCTGCTATTATAATAGTTTAATATATTAAGACATAATACCTTTAAAACAATATAGAGTGATAGGGTGCGCCCAAGGTCAAATTAGCAAATACTTATGATCAAATGATCTACAACTAAGAACAAAAACAATGTGAAATGACACAATAAAAGTGTAAAATGTACATGCAATCAAATTATCAATATTAAAAACAAGCGTAGAATTTTTTTTTCACAATGTGAAGAGTCAGGCAGCTCTCTGTGAGTGGTTATGTGGTCCAAATCCCGGAATCAGCAATCTGTAGATAATAAGCATAAACAGAAGCGCCAACTTTAGTAGCGCTCTCCATTGTTTGTTAAACCTGTGAGACCGTTCGCGGATTATTAGTCTGGAGGGGCCTTTGACGGTGTAATATCAGTGATCCAGAAGATTGAACTCTCTGTTTGTTTTATTGAACTGTTTTTTGTGGAGGGACTATTGATTGATTTTTATACTATTTGTCCTTTTTTGTTTTTGTTTTTATTTGTACTTATTCTCCTCAAATTATTTTAACTTCAGTTTCATTCATATACATTGTTATTCCTAGAGGGTGAAGTGTATGCATGTACTAATTGATTATTACCATTGCTAACCAAATAAGTTTTCCTATTGCGTTATTAGGGCTGTAAGGCTTACCTTTTGTACCAGTAATACTAGTGTACCTCCAATATAGGTATAGTCAGATCTATAGCGACACTCTCATAATATCCGAATTAAGTTTGTTATAAACTTTCACATTTTTACATTTTTTATCTTTTATTTCTCACTATTCACCTACCATATATTCAAGTGGATGATTTAGTCACACTATTTTCCATACATCCAACATTTGATTTTTGTTAATCGATATTAACCAGAATTTATAGGCTTAGCGCTGTGTAGTTCACTCACACTTTCTTTCCTATATATATATATATATATATATATATATATATATATATATATATATATATATATATATATATATATATATATATATATATATACATATATATATATGTATGTGTGTGTGTGTGTTAATATGTGTTATACACATATTAACGCTTAAATATATATGTATATATTCATATACATACAGTATATATTTACATTTGCTGCCCATCGCTGTGCGACTTACCTCCTTCACGGCATGAAAACAAGGCTCCCATTGGAGCCTATGGAAGTGTGCTCTATTGAGCGCATAACTTCCTAGCAATGCGATCTTAAAGTACCAGTGCACAATTGCATGCGCTAGTATTTCGAGTGGGGCGCAAATATTGCACTCACGAAAGTGCAATTTTTAACTCCCCTCGTAATCTGGCCCTTATAGAAGTTATACATGATTATATTTTCATGGAGTATGTTTAGACCCTCTACTAATAAAATATACCATCTACAAAATGTCTTTAAAAGGATATTAAACAGTAAATTCATGCTAGACATAATGATGTAATCAAAGCAACATTTCTATATACCTCTCTCTTCTAGAAGGACAATGATGGGCAGATATGTAAGGCAACAGGGATATAAAAAGCCTGTTTAATTGTTGTAATTAAAAAATCCCACTACGCAATGGGTTATACATAATATAAATCACTGCAATATGTATTCATCATCAGGCTTTTACCTTTTATTTATTTTTAACTTCAATTGTGTAGTGTATAGTACCCCTGTCACAGCCCCTCAAGGGTGCTGTGGTGTCTACAAGAAGGCAAAGGAATAACTTTTTCTTGGAAGTGGTTGCTAGTAGACCACAGCTCCAGCTACAGTTATTTTATTGCCTATGCTCTGCAGAGAATTTTGCAGCAAAACTCATAAGAGTAGAACATTAGTTCCGTAATGTCAGCTCTTATCTCACAAAGTGCTCATTTTACAAGAAAACAAATAAGTTGTTTGCTGTTTTAAACACAATAAGGAGCACTGTTTGATAACCTTTTAAAAAGCAAAAGAAAGTGGGAAATCCCCAAGTAGTTGAAATCAACAATGTCCTTTTATTCAAATACTGTACAAGCATCCGCATCTTACAAAGTAATCCCTCTTTTCTGACAGCCAGTCAACTCCAAAATTGTTATTGTTTAAAAAGATAGATAACGCCTTTACTGCCCATTCCCCAGCTTTGCACAACCAACATTGTTAGATTAAAATACTTTATAACATTTAATCCTCAAAATGTATGCCTGTTTCTAAGCCAATACAGACAACCTCTTATCACATGCGTTTGTATTTGCTTTTCACAACAGGAGACTGCTAGTTCATGTGGGCCTTAAAGATAACATTGTGCTCGTGCCCATGAAGTTGTGCACAACACAGCACTAATTGACTTAAATACAAGTCAAAAGATAATAAATAAAAAGTCATGGCTTTCAGAAGAGACTTAGGGGGTGCTTTATCAAAGTAATCTGCCCAATTGCTCCCAAAACTATGCATACGACTTTATGTCCATATTTATGTAAGTAATTCGCACCTATAATTGTGCAAATCTGAAAGAAAATTCTTTGCAGTCTGCTTGCATTTGACTAGGCGCACTGGCGCGCTCCAGAGCACACCAATATACATTAGTAATAGGTGTAATTTTAAAGCCCGACCTACAAATACGCACAGTTTCTTATTTAGCAATGCTTTGCGCCAATAGGGAACTGAAATTTCTCCTTAAATTGCGTGTTCTATATTTCGCCATACATACTGAGACGAACAGCATTATCATACATTCTTTTACAGCTTGTGATGGAGTACTTTCTTCTTTTAACTGCTTTATCCAAGGCTCGGCGCCAAGAAGAAACTGATATTGTCAGAAATTTGCACTTCCACAGGCGCATACGGGTTCCAAGAGTTTTCATGTCCCGTCAGCCTTGACTGACAATGATATATATATATATATATATATCCTCTCCAAGAACACAGGCACTCACTGGCCCTTATAAAAGGTAATCCTTTATTCAATCCATTAAAACGATAATAATACCATGACGTTTCGGCACAACATTGTGCCTTTATCAAATGTATCAAAATAGCTTTTAATATTTTGATACATTTGATAAAGGCACAATGTTGTGCCGAAACGTCATGGTATTATTATCGTTTTAATGGATTGAATAAAGGATTACCTTTTATAAAGACCAGTGAGTGCCTGTGTTCTTGGAGAGGATACAAATTGGCTTGCAGTGCACCTTGGCAGTCGAATTGGCGTAAGATTGTGCTGTCCTCTATCTGGACTATATATATATATATATATATATATATATATCAATGTTTTATTTAATTTGATTTGTGGGATCTTAAATCACTAACAAGGAAGAACATAAGGAAAAAACAGCACAGAAACATTATTAAATACGTCAAAAGTAGAAAATATAACATTAACACATTATTAAATTAAGTACCGTACCAAGCTGCACACAATTTAAAAGATATGACATATAAATATGCGCAAAATAAATACCTAAAAACGCATATTTAATGATCAAGACATGGCGGCGTAAATATTTATAGGGATGTACTATGATAAATAGGGAGTAAATGATTTTTCCGACAGGCAAAATTTATCATTACTACGCCCCAGCTCGCCTTTTACAAAATGTGCAAAGTTCTATTTTTTTTTATAAATTCAGGCACACATGTGCGCTTCTCCAGGAGGCGAGCTGGGGCGCAGTTACAGGCGAAGCACATATACAGTTCGCTTAGCCATTGATAAATCGCCAACACAGACACAAGGTAATCACAGAGGTAAAAATTATATTAATATAAAAATGTTGGCTGTGCAAAACTGGGGAATGGATAATAAAGGGATTATCTATCTTTTTAAACTATAACAATTTTGGAGTTGACTGTCTCTTTAATACATTTTTGTTTTTCATTACAGTGCTGATAAGGTCATCTATGAATCGACCATACAGAATAACATTGTGTCTGAAATTATCCTAAATGTGTTGGGTGGATTCATAATAGCCCATAAATAAGATAGCATAAGCGAGGGGCAAATTTTGCCCCCCCTGGCTGTGCCACTCCTCTTAAGGTAATATTCCCCCCTTAAACACAAAATAGTTGTGTGATAATAAGAATTTGGGTATATATAACAAAAACAAAATGAATTCCTCTGGGTAGTTTGTATAGTGTTTTAGCATGTAATTCAAGGCTCGCATTCCTTGATTGTGTGGTAAACTTGAGTATAATGCCAAAACATCAACAGTTACCCATTTAAAATTCTCCTGCCATTGAACATTATTAAGTTGTTGTGTTAGATTTGTATTATCTCGTATATACCCAGGTAGAGCCTGAGCAACAGGTTGAAGCAGGCTGTCCAAACAATCTCCAACCCTGAATACAAAAGTTACTTTAACCCTTATTGGTTACTATTTACTATCTAAGTGTCATTACTTAATTACTCCAAGATCTCTGAGGAATGGGAAAAACGTCTCAGATCAGAGAGAGTACCTTGTAAGATGCAGATGCTTTTATTTAAATAAAGGGACTTTGCTGATTAAAGCTACTTGAAAATGTCACACTTTCTTTCGCTTTATATTGGTGTGTACTACGGCAACTGGGAAATTTGCTGTAAGTGGGTAAACCCCCTTTACACAATGTTACCATGCAAACAACCAACCAATATAACTAGTGGTGTTTTTTGACCAGGTGACCAAGCACATGTGACATAATTTCTGGAACACAGACAAGGTACCCTTTACAAGACCACTACATGGAGATGGGAAGTAGTAGCTGGAAACAATAAAGAGTCTATACCCTCGGTCAAAGGCAACACCATCCACTGGGCGGATCAAAAGGAGTAATTAGGGCTCAACACCTTCAGATTCTTAATAAGCATTGTCTTACAACTGTTCCTTAAATGTACAGATGTTTTTCTCTTGTACAGAGTGGGTGGTATTAAAGGGGAGTAGACAAGAGAGTGATTGTTAACCCTTGCACCCAAAGAAATAAGGCCCATGCTTGCCTGGGGTGGCTAGACTGTGGCAAACTGGTATATTAGAAAGGGTTGGTTAATGCTTTCTGTGACAGACTGGTGACTGTGGACTGGCTACCAGTAACAAATATGGTGGGGGGCAGTGAGAAGAGGGAGGGTAAGAGAGCTGCTGGGGTATCAAGAAGGTGGGAGGGTGAGGAGGGACCCCTACACTACAAAAATAAATAAATTAATAAATATATTTAAAAAAAGTAAAAATAAAAAACCCTAGACTGTCTGCCAGTACCTAAGATGGTTGTGACCCATGGGGAAAAGGTGAGAAAAGAAAGTTGTTTGGGGATCATGTAGGGATCAGGGGGTGTGAGGTGACACTTGGAAGAGTAATCTCTATACAGCAAAAAATTAACCTTACATGCTAACTGATTAACCCCTTCAGTGCCGGGAATTTCAGAAGTGTGGTGTGCAGCTGCAATAAGCTGCCTTCTAATTGCCAAAAACTATACATTGGAGTCCTTTTCAGTCGAATACCTTGCCATATACTATATCCCTTTTAACCCTTTTAAAATATTTTTAAATTAATATTTAAAGGGATACTAAACCCAATTTTTTTCTTTCATGATTCAGATAGAGTGTGTAATGTTAAGAAACTTTCTAATTTACTTCTATTATCATTTTTTCTTCGTTCTCTTGCTATCTTTATTTAAAAAATAGGAATGTAAAGTTTAGGAGCTGGTCTATTTTAGGTTTAGCACCCTGAATAGCGTTTACTGATTGGTAGCTATGTTTAGCCACCAATCAGCAAGCGTTACCCAGGTCTGAACCAAAAATAGGCCGACTAACAATCTTTACATTCTTGCTTTTTAAATAAATATAGCAAGAAAATGAAGAAAATTTGATAATAGCAGTAAATAAGATAGTTGGGGTTAAAATTGCATGCTCTCTCAACCATGAAAAAAAAAGGGTTTTGTATCCCTTTAAATGACATACTTTTATAAAAAAATATATATATATATATATATATATATATATATGTGAAGTACTTTAATTTAATGTGTTTTTGATGTGTTTTCTGCAACTTTTTTAAATTCTTACAGTTTACTTCAGGTCTCAAATTGCACAAAATATTCCACCGTAGTTGGAATAAGGCTTACCAGTCGGTCTACGCGTTTCGGCCCGTGATAGGCCTTAATCAAGACTCATAGACTTGATAAAGGCCTATCACAGGCCGAAACGCGTAGACCGACTGGTAAGCCTTATTCCTTATTTGTTAGAATTTCAGTACGTTATTGCGCTATGTTTATTTATTTCTTTTAGGTGGAAGACGTTTTATTCATCTACTGCAAACACTTTAGCCCTATATTTGTAGGAGCAACATCCATCTCTTATAGAGCCCAACATTTGCTTTTACATCACCTATCAAGTTTCAAGTCACACTGCTATTGGAATCTCATCCACTTTCACACCACACGTGTTTTTAGTAATTGACTATTTTTTCACTTCAATATCTATTTTTTCACACCACTCTGCCAATTTTTGCTGTTTTTATTTAAGATATATTTTCACTTTGTGGACATTCTTTTCACTGAACATTTTTTCACTGAGGATTTTTATTATTATTTTTTTTATATTTTTTTCAATGAGGAACTTCTTTCTCCACTGAGGATTCATTGTAGGAGATTTGGACACTTCACACTTTTTGCACTTTGCATCAGGATGGACTAAGCCACCATTCATCACTATTTTTTAGGACATATCCAGCTTTAGGTGTTTGAACCCCATTAGAGAGCTCTTTTTTGCCGCCTGCCTCCATTCATTTTTATTCTCATTTTTATTCTCTTATTGCTTTTATCTTAATTATAGCATTGTTTTATATTGTCACTTTTATTCATATTGCATTATTGTATTTTGTATTTTTTTAGCATGGATCCATAAGTTTTTTTTTACCTATGTTGTATTAATACATTTTATATATTCGTGATTTTACACATTATCAGTTCATATTTTGCAATCCATTGCACCATTGTCATATCCCTTGCCTCTGGTTGGCTAGGCGCCTGGGGTTTCCTCTATATTACAAATCACCCCCTCTGGTGGTTACTAGGTACCACCACCCCCAGGCTATAGGGTTTTTAGCTGGCGCTGGCCCATTTCTCTTTAGCTGTCCAGCGATAACACATATGTCGTCCTGCACTATCATTAGCGTGTCGTTTGTAATCTGGCTCTACGTTGTGCAGGGTCGCTAGTATTAAAATGGCATGCTTCAACCAATTAGAAAAGTACTTTCTATTATTGCCTTGAAGTCTTCATTACAATTAAAGATCTAAAAGAGTAGATTTACTGTGATTACAAAACGGCATGGTAAGGTCATCTGCATATAAGGGATCATATTTTAACTGTTTCTGCCTTTAATTATATATTACTATTTATTGTTGCTGTTTGTGAAAACATAACGTTGTATGCAGACAGGATCTAAGTTGAAGCACCAATGAACTAACAATTTGCATTCTGTGCAATCAGCTTTTATTTCTCTTCCTGTGTAGATAAAAGTTTCTCCAGTGCTCTGTAAGGTTAACAGTGCGTGCAGATGATGACATGACATGTCTCATTAATTTAGAGTTAAAAGGCTCCAGTAAACAAGGTTCCACTTCCTCTAGGTGCTTTTGATAAACTTTTATACAAACCTCATCTAAATATTCTGTAATCTGTAAACCAGTCTATTTTAAATTGTCCATAAACTTAAAATGTAATGCAAAATTAATTAGTTCAATTTAATTTATTGGGGGGAAAACAGCATTACAATAGATATTGAGGTTTGTTTGTTTTTTATTTTATTTTATTTTGCCTGCTTTTGCAGTAAATCACCTCTGAAAATGATGTTTCATTTACAATTTACAAAGGTTTTAGATCAAACCTGTAGCCTTAGAATGCTGCAGAATGCTGCAAATTGCATGACCAGCTCATGATGACCAGCTACATACTGCAAAGTAATTGCTTAGAGCAGCTTTCACACTATACAGCTAGTCATAATTGGCAATAATCAAGGGACACTCAGTTTTAAAGAATTTAAATGTATTTTGTATGTAGATAATTGACCTTCACAATATTGTTTATACATAAAGCATTACATTTATTATCCTTTTAAATTAATTATAAAAATTTAAAATGATTTAAAAGTTTCTGAGCTTCCATTTTTTCAAATAATTAATTATAACCAACTAAATTATTTTTGTCAATATTATTTATTAATGTATTAACTATTATACCATAAATAATTTACAAAAGCATAGTAAAACAGTACAGCAGTATACAATAAATGTTAAAGCAGTACTGCAGTATAACACAAATTTTAAAGAGACATTTAACCACAATTCTGCAGGCGCTACCGAGATGCTGGACCGAAAATAGGTCAGCAACTATGCTTACATTCCTGATTTTTCAAATAAAGATAGCAAGAGAATGAAGAAAAAAATATAGTAGGAGTACATTAGAAAGTTGCTTAAAATTGCCTGCTCTATCTGAATCATGAAAGAAAAAAAAGGGTTTTGTGTCCCTTTAATATTGCTTAACTTTACATTTAATGCTCACATATGCTAAGTATTTTGTCTGCAGAACAATGTATTGTTATACTTTGACAGATAATGTTACTAAATTATTTTATTTATTTATGAACTTGGAAACATAATGTCATTTGAAAGAATAAAGTTAGGAATTGAAAAAAAAAGTTTCTACATTTCTTACTGCTAAAAATTGAGAGAGATTTTGGATTGTTTCTAGTGGTATGCATTTAATCATTTCTAAAGATATCTACAAGATATAACTGTTTGCAGGATGTTTATAACTCAGATAAGGCTGGGATGAAATCCTATTCCACTTTGGGACCTAACAAAAGTAAAGATTTGGATTTAAGTATCACTTTCTCTAACTGCACAAGCAGGAGGAAATAAGGGTCAAAAGGCCAAATTGCAACATGGTAGGCCTCTTATCTAAAACATAAACATGGCCAGAGTGCAATCTGACCAAATTAACTCTCTCAGATCTGTGGTATGTTAGCATTCCTATTGCACTCAAACATGCCAAATGTACTGTTTTGTTGACAGAATGCTGAACTAACAAGAGATTGCTTGGAGCAGAAAATCATTAAAGTGCTCACCCTAATGGGCGTGAGTTATCAGTATTACTGTAAGGAAAAAAGCATTCATGTAGTGCAACTAAACATCAAGATGACATCTTTTCACATAACCTTAAAGGGACACTCAAGTCAAAACATAACTTTAATGATTCAGATAGAGCATGCAATTTTAAACAACTTTCCAATTTACTTCCTTTAACACAATGTGCACAGTTTTTTTTATATTTACAGTTCCTACTGAGCATGTGCAAAAATGTACAGAATATACGTATATGCATTTGTGATTGGCTGTCACGTGATACAGGGCGAGTGGAAATAGACATAACTGAAATTTGTCAGAAAAAATCTACTGCTCCGTTGCAATTCAGACGCTGCTTCGTACATGGAGCCCTAAGTGCTATTGCATTGTCTTGTTATCATGCATTTGTTGATTGTGCAAATCTACTGTATTTACTGGTTCTTTAAAGGGATATTCCACACATTTTGTTTTTTACATGCGACTAGCACTGCTGATTGCGTCAGCTTCAGTTTCCATTTAGGAACAGCAGTTATCCTCAGATACCAAGAGGTACTTCTATTATGTTTTTAACCCCTTTGCGGAGTTTAACAACATAGTAGTGCAGAGTGGCTAGTTTTAAAGGGACAGTCATGTCATAATAAATATTTCATGATTTAAATAGAGCATGTAATTTTAAACAACTTTCCAACTTACTTTTATTACCAATTTTTTTTTGTTCTCTTCTTGGTATTCTTAGTTGAAAGCTAAACCTAGGAGGTTCATATGCTAATTTCTTAGACCTTGAAGGCCGCCTCTAATCTGAAAGCATTTTTACAGTTTTCCACCACTAGAGGGCGTTAGTTCATGTGTTTCATATAGATAACATTGAGCTCAGGCACGTGAAGCTCCTAGGAGTGAGCACTGATTGGCTAAAAATGCAAGTCTGTCAAAGGAACTAAAATAAGGGGGCAGTTTGCAGAGGTATAGATACAAGGTAATTACAGAGGTAAATTGTGTATTATTATAACTGTGTTGGTTATGCAAAACTGGGGAATGGGTAATAAAGGAATTATCTACCTTTTTAAACAACAGAAATTCTGGTGTTTACTGTCCCTTTAAATGGACCTTTAAGTAACATCTGTTTAAAGGGGCAGTAAACACTTTCAGACTGTAATATAATTGTTTAATTAAGATGGTAAAACACCTTTGCAATGTCCTTTTATGATTTACTTTCCTATAACAGAGTCACGCTACAAATTGTAATCATGTAAGCCTGAAAGGGCACACGGCAGGCTTTACAAGCCTAACCTTGCCCCAAATCTCAACCTAATTTGCAGTTTGCTACCTTTTCTGCTGTCAGCAATTAATGGATTTTTTTGAACACAATGACATTGCCAAGGCCGGTCAAGCAAGTCCAGACTGGCTCTTTATTAGGCTCCAGTTTATAATGACCATCTGCAAGAGTTCACAGTGTATACATATATGAGTCTGTGATTGGCTGATGGCTGTCACATGATACAGGGGGCAGGAAAATTATTTTTAGGACAGGGACATGCATTTTATCAGACATAAAAAAAAACATCTATACATGTTTAAATTTACTTGTGTAGAAGAAGCAAAAAAAAACACCCATTTAATGAAAGGCTGCCCAAATATTTTATATGTGGGGTCACATTTCATTATACTCACACTTATATTAAAGACAACAGCTCAAAGCAAAATTAGATTATAATAACATTTAAGATAGATTTACAAAATAAAATAGTAATTAAAGAAATTAATCAAAACTGTATATAATTCTCAAATTTACAAAATGTAGAACTACATTTTCAATTACCAAATAAGAAGTGTAGCATTATTACACCACACTAACAAAGGCACCACGCGGGCTATTTCCCTGTTTGTTATATGTTTTTCCAAACTTAATGTTTGTAGATTTATACAGCTTATATTATATAGGGAATGGTGCTAAATGCATAAACAATAATATTTAAAAAAACTAAGGAGATTCTCACAAGAATGAGAAGATCCCCTGTAAGTATGCACTTGTAAGCACTCTAAGCCTAGACTGTGAAGCGGTTATTCCAGACCGGGTTGAAATAAAATATAACTTTTATTATAGATTGCTCTTAAAATAAGGGTAACACACAAATTAAAAACGACACTAGCACTGTCATGTAATCTGACAATCTAAATTCACTGTATGGAGGACTAAAATATATTAGTGGCCTATAGTGAATAAATTTGTGCCTCCTGTATAGTACTATATGTTCTTAGCTATACTTAGATTGCTGGGTCCCAAATACTGTGTGTGAATTTACTCTTTGTGTCACACACAATTTGTAAGTGTATTTGGATACTCTAATGATTCTCTTATATATAATGTAAGCCAGAGATGTTCCACTCCGTTCCTGCTCGCTCTGGACAGTCGATACCTATTGTTCAGTCTAGGTATTCCAGTGTTACTATTGTGTGACTGTATACTATCACAATTTATTATGTGATTAAACGTTGTAAAAGAATGAGATAAGTTTCACACGTAACTCCTGTGTAGTATATTTACTTAGACTGTTATTAAATTTATTCAATTAGTATTGTGTATTCTCTGCTTATTTGTGAGTATTAAACAAATTGGAATTCTCAACAGAACATTGCAAGTACTGTTCTTTTACTGATACATGAAATTCTGAGCAGTAATATTTTATTTTGAGAGCAACACTTTCACTGTGTTTCTAATATGTGTCTCAATTGAGCTGATGCTTAATGTACATTCCACACATACAGCCTAAATGCCTGTATTTTAATTATGAGACAGTATTGTCTCTGTATTATCAATATCCTAGTGCATTATTATGGGCTGTGTTGCAGACTTATACTCTTTGATCAGACAGTGTATCAATTTGGGAGAAAACACAGTCTCAATTGTGCAACTATATATCACATTTATGCTTGTGTCTGTCTCTGCTACAGAAAGAACCTGTTTCTAATATGCGTCTCAATTGAGCTGATATTTGATGTACGGCACACACATACAGCCTAAATGCCTGTGTTTTAATTATACGACAGTATTATCTCTGTGTTATCGTTGTCTTAGTGCATTCAAAATAGAGGAAGGCGGGACTTCCGGTTTAGCGGGTATATACCCCCAAACAAACGGCGGCTTGCCGCCTTTGACAAAGCCCGGAAGGGCGATACTGTCTCATAATTAAAATACAGGCATTTAGGCTGTATGTGTGGAATGTACATTAAGCATCAGCTCAATTGAGACACATATTAGAAACACAGTGAAAGTGTTGCTCTCAAAATAAAATATTACTGCTCAGAATTTCATGTATCAGTAAAAGAACAGTACTTGCAATGTTCTGTTGAGAATTCCAATTTGTTTAATACTCACAAATAAGCAGAGAATACACGATACTAATTGAATAAATTTAATAACAGTCTAAGTAAATATACTACACAGGAGTTACGTGTGAAACTTATCTCATTCTTTTACAACGTTTAATCACATAATAAATTGTGATAGTATACAGTCACACAATAGTAACACTGGAATACCTAGACTGAACAATAGGTATCGACTGTCCAGAGCGAGCAGGAACGGAGTGGAACATCTCTGGCTTACATTATATATAAGAGAATCATTAGAGTATCCAAATACACTTACAAATTGTGTGTGACACAAAGAGTAAATTCACACACAGTATTTGGGACCCAGCAATCTAAGTATAGCTAAGAACATATAGTACTATACAGGAGGCACAAATTTATTCACTATAGGCCACTAATATATTTTAGTCCTCCATACAGTGAATTTAGATTGTCAGATTACATGACAGTGCTAGTGTCGTTTTTAATTTGTGTGTTACCCTTATTTTAAGAGCAATCTATAATAAAAGTTATATTTTATTTCAACCCGGTCTGGAATAACCGCTTCACAGTCTAGGCTTAGAGTGCTTACAAGTGCATACTTACAGGGGATCTTCTCATTCTTGTGAGAATCTCCTTAGTTTTTTGAAAGAAGTGTAGCATTGTTTTTGTTTTTCTTTATTATTATTTTTTTTATTATTATTATTTTTTTTTTTTTAACAATTTAATGATTTGTGTTTTATGCTCCATAATGTGGAGGGCCACACAAAAACCCCTTTCAGCACAGATGTGTCCCGTGGGCCATGGTTTGGGTTATCTGTACAGGTAGACAACCCTTTATCCAAACTGCTTGGGACCAGAAAAAGGTTTGGATTTCCGAATAATCTGGATTTTGGAATATTTGTATCTGTAAAATGGGAGAATTTGGAGAGGGGAATGAACCAAGTGTAAACAACAACATCTTATGTCATTTAGGCAATATTTACATATGTCATAATACAGCTTATACATGCAACCTAAAGGTAGTTATATAGAATTGTAAAACCTTTGTGTACATAGTAACATCTTAATGATAGTACATTAGTGTAATCAGAAAGGTAATATTTCTTGTTTTAAATAAATATAGACTATTATTTGTATTTTAGAACACACAAAAACAAGCAAAGACACAGGCAGAAAAGATTGTTACTTACAGGTGGGGAAAAATAGTAATTTATGATAAAAAAAAATTAAAAAAAATATTAATTAAAAAGTTTGGATTTCAGAATAAGTTTGGATTTTGGAATTCCGGATTTGGGGATTTGTACCTGTACATAGTATCTGTGTAATTAGAATGAGATTAATAGAGTACAAATAGCTATGACCTTCCTACTAAGGCTCACTAGCTGATAAGTGACTCTTCTACTGGTGGAGAAAGACACTGCTATGATAGCATTACATACGATGAGCTAGATTGCACAATGTTAGTAAAAATGGGTTTGCTACAGGAGAAAGTAGCTTTTTTTGTTTTGTTAAGTGGCAAATCAATTTTCACTTATGTATTACACCATACTTGTAGGCAAAAATCCCTTGCTGTTGCTACGCATATGTGGTCATAGGTAGCAACCGCTTGGTTTGTAGTTTCAAGGAGCTTAAAGGGACACTCAGGTTAAATTAAATGTTCATGATTCAGATACAGCATGTAATTTTCAACAACTTTCCAATTTACTTCCATTAAAAAAAAATGTGTACAGTCTTTTATATTTACACTTTTTGAGTCACCAGATCCTACTGAGCATGTGCAAGAATTCACAGACTATACGTATATGCATTTGTGATTGGCTGATTGCTATCACATGGTACAAGGGGAGTGGAAATATACATAACTTTGAAATTTGTTATAAAAAAATCTACTACTTATTTGAAGTTCAGACTAAGTGCTATTGCACTGTCTTGTTATCTTGCATTTGTTGATTATGCAAATCTAATGTGTTGACTGGTCCTCAAAAAGACAGTCTACTCCAGAATTTTTATTTTTTTAAAAAGATAGATAATCCCTTTATTACCAATTTCCTAGTTTTGCATAACCTACACGTTTTATCTCTGTGATTGCCTTGTAGCTAAGCCTCTGCAGACTGCCCCCTTATTTCATTTCTTTTGACAGACTTTCATTTTAGCCAATCAGTGCCCTCTCATATGTAACTCCAGGGTGTTATATGAATGACACACATGAACTAAGCCCTCTAGCTGTTAAAAACAGTCAAATGCTTTGAGATAAATGGTTTAGCATATGAGCCTACTGAGATATAGTTTTCAACAAATAATACCAAGAGAACAAAGTAAATTTGATTATAAAAACGAATTGGAAAGTTGTTTAAAATTGCATGCCCTATCTGAATCATGAAAGATTAATTTTGACTAGATTGTCCCTTTAAGTAACCATAGCAACAGCAAGTCCATGTGTTAGTGTCGGAGTGAGGTAGCTACTGAAAGAAAGTAGCTGTAGCAATTTTAAATAAGATTAATTTTCCCATCCCTTGTTTTTTTTCTAAGTTACAAGAGATAATTCATGTATTTATATTGATAAAAAAGAAATTACACTTGCAGAACCATTATTGCATAATAAATAACTAAATAATAATTAACAAATAATGTATGCACATATCACACAAATATTTTTTAAAAAAGTACATTGCAAAGATTAATATTCATATATTGATTAATACATTTAAAAAAATTAAAAAACAAACAAACAATGCAATCTTATATAGTTCAATATCACAAACATTCGACTAGTTTGAATTTACATGTTTTGAATCATCCTGTAGCAAAAAAAATGCAGCAACAGCTTATACATTTTTAACAAGCATCGTATGATACGTTAGCTATAATTCATTCAGATATCCAATTGAAAGTATAGACAGCCACAACCTCTGGCTACTCTACAAGAGCTTGTGCTACCATTTGTGTGATAGCTACTTGTAGCTAGTACTAGTAAAAAAAAAAAACTCTTGCTACAAGTAGCTAACGTTGTGTAATGTAGCCTAAAGTTGATTGGTTCATGTCAGAAAATAAAAATTTTAAAACTAGAAAAAGAAAATATAATACATTTGAAATGCTCAAAGAAAAAAAAATTGGCAATGCAGGTAAGTGATTGGACAGTGAGTGGTCTTGAAAATTCCTTATCTGCCTCTAGCATGCAGTAAGTGATGTTATTTTAATAGGATTATTGACTTTATTTAGTTTTGGCCTCTTTAAACATACTAAGACTATTTTGGAATTAACTTTAAAAATATAATTTCAAGCTATCTTTTTTTTTGGCTAAAAATATTAGCAAAACAGGGTTCCAATAAATAAGTTGTGGTTATTTTTGCAAGGTGCTTGATTACTGCAATGCCCAGTCCTTCTTGTTGGAGGGAATCTCTCACAAATCTCATGTTTTCAGCCTTAGCAACAGTCAAATTTATTTTGTTTATATATGAATAAGTTATATCTTTCAGATACAAACAATTTGGACAATCTGTTGACAAATACTTAAATAGAACATCAGCAAATAGTGAATAATTTTACAAAAGTGAATTATTGTGTATATCACAGATTCTAACTATCCAGAAACTCTTATTAGTCAATATTTTTTTTTCTAGAATCTCTCAGTTGATTTATTCATGATAGATATCGCTCAATAGCTAAACTGATGGTGCACAAGTAGAAGAGTTTTTCCTGTAGTTTTGTGCAATATTAATAGTACGTTACAGTGATATTTTGTGTTACAGTCAAGCGTAACCTTTAAATCACCACTAATATCAGCGCAATGAGCACACTACTATCGCTTCCTGCACTATCCATTAAAAGTATAGGGTGCGCTAAAAACATTTTGGCTGCTCGAGTCTCCACTACTGATTGTGCTCCACTTGTAATTTAGACTATTGTAATACAATTTTAAAATATTTACTGTCCCTTTAAGTCATTATTTACAGCTTCTGACATGCAGAAAATGTCAGCAGAACCATAGTTTTACCATGGAAGAGTTTAAGCGAATTGGAAGAATACATAAGAAAACAAAGATGGCAGTGTACATGCATGGGAACCACAGTTGCCATCATGACGTATGCAAAACAAAGAGCAGTTATTGCAGTTGCACTTTCTGAAATGTATATTTTGGGCTAACAAAGGGTTAAAACCCAAACACCAAACCAATTTTTAGGGCACCCATGGGGGACGCTCTAAACACTGGCTCATAGTGCATTTATTACTGCCAGTGAGTTCAGATCAGAGGGTGGTGGGGCCAAAAGTCAAGAACAGAAGGCATATGAGATGATACCAGAAGCTTGATAACAAGAGATGAAGTTGTGTCATTTGTGTAGGAGTCGCTGGCCTCATTGTGGTTGATGCTGTGTCAGTAGAAAATTATTTGCATATACTGTAGAATCTCACCCTCTTTAAGGGACAGAAATGTCAAAATTAAACTTTCATGATTCACATAAAGTTTGCAATTTAAAAAAAAAACTTTCCAATTTACTTCTATGACTAAATTTGCTTTGTTATCTTCGTATCCTTTATTTAAAATCAAATCTAGGTTGACTCATATGATCTCAGTAGACTGCATATCTCTTTAGCACTCTATGATAGTGGTTTCCAACAATGTAGAACATTGCTATGAACATTGTTACAAACACCACAGCCAGATGTACACTCTTCAGTCATTAACATATGTATTTAATACAAAAGATCTGGGATTATATTGTTTTTAATATTAGTATTAGCCATTTTAGCATGCCACACATATCACACATAATGTATAGTCACATGTTTAAGATGTATAAAAAAATACATTCAGCTGTTAAATATTTTTTTTTTTAAGTGTATACAATTTATAAATGCACAGTAATATGTTATTTCAAAACAGTTTTACTGTGTAACTACTCGTGGGTCAAGAAAAGAAGGAATTCATTTTTTTAGTTAATTACAAGTTGGTTCTAAATAATGTTTATTACATTCTTGGAGTTCTTTTTTGGAAAGGCAAATTATGGTCAGTCAAGTAAGAACACAGAAAACAGATATCCTAATAAACCACAATCCCTTGTTTCCTGGTACATCCCAATGTAACATAAAAGTGGTATTTGGGTGGTATGTTATGCTCAAGAGAATATTATGAGAGGTAGAGGTAAAACTCTTCTGGAACCAAATCAATGTAATACAAGTAGGTGAAAATTAGATATGCATACCCATTTTAAGAAAGGTGAACTAGTGAATAAATGTCTTTGAACACAGAAATAGAGAAAAAAAAAAAAAAATATTCTGGCAGATCCATATCCACCTAGGTCAAGATGTTCCTATTTCCTTATGCCAGGGCAGTTATTTAGAAAGGCAGACAAAATGCTTGCATTAAAGAGCAGTATTCAAATTCCCTGTGGTCACAGTGTTCAAAGAAGTGGCTTGATAATATAGTGGTACCATTAAAGTTAGCTTGGTAGAAGAAGAAAGGATTGTGGAAAGGGGATATTGATATTAAAAAGAGGAAAAGCTCCTAAAACTTACAAATATGCAGCACAAATAACAAAATGGGAACTAGGTGGTCCTTATTTGAATAATACAAATAAGGAAGCTCTCTAAAGTAAAGTTTTTTCTCTTGTTACATAAGATGCGAGGAACTAAACCAAACAGGTTCTCCATTGTAAAGATAAGGTTTGCAATAATTGGGGTTCAAATCAGCTATGGTTTCATAGCATTGAAGAATAGCTTTATGAAATAAGGTGCTAATATAGATTAAGAGTGGCACACTAACAGTTATGCACAAGCAATATTTATCATGGTTGTTTGTGTGTGTCGGATGTAGAGCTCGCATTAAGAGTTGAAAGTATGTTTATATGTTTATTTGCATTTACAAACATTTATACACATATAAACACATATGTATACATATATAGACATAAATAAGTGCATTGGAGCCCTTTGTAGTCAAGTAGTCAAGTAGATGAAAACATGTTATTGCATATTTATGCCATATTAAAGTGGTATACTGTGTATTTATTTTCCCGTTCCAATGTTCTGCACATAGTAGAATATGTTCTATGTATTTTTAAATAGATATTCCTATATATATATATATATATCTGTATATATCTATTCCTATATATAATCATATATATATATATATATATATATATATATATATATATAGAGAGAGAGAAATATGTATTTATGAATAAATAGCATATATTCTTCTATGTGAAGAACATATGTCTGGTTAGCGCATTTGAGAATATGTGATTGGGTTTACTCTTGAGTAGGGTGTTTTTTTCCACTGCCCCCTGGATGAAGACTTCTGCCCGTCTGGAGGTCCTCTTCTGCCCGGATCGGATGAAGACTTCTGCCCCTCTGGAGGACCACTTCTGCCCGGTTGGGTGAAGACGTCTCAAAGTAGGGTGATCTTCAAGGGGTTAGTGTTAGGTTTTATTAAGGGGGCATTGGGTGGGTTTTAGAGTAGGGTTGGGTGTGTGGGTGGTGGGTTTTAATGTTGGGGGGTATTGTATTTTTTTTTACAGGTAAAAGAGCTGATTACAATGCCCCACAAAAGGCCCTTTTAAGGGCTATTTGTAATTTAGTATAGGGTAGGGCTTTTTATTATTTTGGGGGGCTTTTTTTATTAGGGGGATTAGAGTAGGTGTAATTAGTTTAAAATTCTTGTAATTATTTTATTATTTTTTGTAATTTAGTGTTTTTTTTTCGTACTTTAGTTTATTTAATTTAATTGTATTTAATTGTAGTTAGTTTAGGTAATTTATTTAATGATAGTGTAGTGTTAGGTGTAATTGTAACTTAGGTTAGGGTTTATTTTACAGGTAAATTTGTACTTATTTTAGCTAGGTAGTTATTAAATAGTTAATAAATATTTAATAACTATTGTACCTAGTTAAAATAAATACAAACTTGCCTGTAAAATAAAAATAAAGCCTAAGCTAGATACAATGTAACTATTAGTTATATTGTAGCTAGCTTAGGTTTATTTAATAGGTAAGTATTTAGTTTTAAATAGGAATAATTTATTTAATTGTAGTAATTTTATTTAGATGTATTTAAATTATATTTAAGTTAGGGAATGTTAGGGTTAGGGTTAGACTTAGATTTAGGGGTTAATAACTTTATTATAGTGACGGCGACGTTGGCGGCGGCAGATTAGGGGTTAATAAGTGTAGTTAGGTGGCGGCGACATTGGGGGCGGCAGAGTAGGGGTTAATAAATAAAAATTAGGTGTCGGCGATGTTGGGGGCAGCAGATTAGGGGTTCATAGGGATAATGTAGGTGACGGCGGTGTCCGGAGCGGCAGATTAGGGGTTAATAATAAAATGCAGGTGTCGGCGATGTCGGAGGCGGCAGATTAGGGGTTAATAAGTATAAGATTAGGGGTGTTTAGACTCGGGGTTCATGTTAGGGTGTTAGGTTTAGACATAACTTTTGTTTCCCTGTAGGAATCAATGGGGCTGCGTTAGAAGCTGAACACTGCTTTTTTGCACGTTTTTTTTCAGCCGATTCTCCCCCATTGATTCCTATGGGGAAATCGTGCACAACCACGTTTTGCCAGCTCACCGCTACAATAAGCAACGCTGGTATTGAGGTGAGATATGGATCTAAATTTTGCTCTCCGCTCACTTTTTTGCCGGGTTTAAAAAAACCTGTAATACCAGCATTGTCTTAAGTGAGCGGTGAGAAAAAACTGTGCATTAGCACCGCACCCCTGTTACCGCAAAACTCGTAATCTAGGTGAAAGTAAGTAAACATTGTTGAAAGGGACACGATAATAAAATAGAATTATGACACACTTTTTGAGAATCAGTCCCTAAACTGAATAGAAGCAGTTGGAGTAATTACAAATAGATAGGGCAAAAAAAGTAATAATATCTGTCCTGGCCATTTGCTGGCAAAAGCTAAGAACTGCAGCAAATACTTTACAAGTTTTTATCATACTCTCTTAAAATTGAAACCTGCTGATATTTCTGAATCACATATCATTATTTTCTTTCAAAAATTAGAAAGTAAATATAATTGTCTATCAAGAGGTAAATTACTATAATGATTACATAATCTTAAACATGGCACCCAAATGTATCTATACAGAAAAATATATTAACTTAAAGGGACAGGAAACCCTAAAACTTTCTTTTCTGATTTGGATAGAACACACAATTTTAAACAACTTTCCAATTTACTTCTATTGTCAAATTTGCTTAATTCTCTTGTTATTCTTTGCTGAAGGAACAGCATTACACTACTGGCAGCTAGCTGAACATATCTAGTTAGCCATTCACAGGAGACAAATGTGTGCAAGTACCAATCATCAACTAGCTCCTACTTGTGTAGGATATGTGTGTATTCTTTTTCAACAAGGGATACTAAGAGAATGAAGCACATTGAAAAAATAGAAGTGATTTTAAAAGTGTCTTAAAATAGCATGCTCTATCCGAATCATACAAGTTTAATGTTGACTTTCCTATCCCTTTAAGCATTTATTAAAACATTGAATGCTTAGAGAATTAACGTTTAATGCAAGAAAATATTGCTGTATTCTCTGCATTCATTTGAAAATGCAAAATGAGTGACTGCTTTAACGAAAATATAAAAGAATAACCAAATACAAGCAACACAAATATTTAGTGAATGAGTTTATGGAGTTATAAAAGCTTTTTTGAATATGGGTAAATGCTTCTAATTTACAGTTTTATAATGTTGGAATGTGATTCAGCAATTACCTTGTTAGTTGCTTGATCCCTGTGTCAGGCAATAAGTTTATAATCTTTTGTTCCTGACCCTTTTAAAAATAAATGTGCTGCTGCTAGCTTGTAGCAGTAGCACTAGATGATACTAGATGGTGTCTCTGTGGGGATTACATTTTACAAATATATACATAGCCTATATAAGTAATTATCAGCTGACCTGTTTATCAATAGGACTGTACAAAGGACATGAAGTCATCCATTGAGACTATGGTTGCCCCCTCAACCATGTTTTTCTGGACAGTTATGAGTTGCACATGCTTCAGGGTGTGTATGGAGAAACATGCATTGTGCCTCTGGACATCACATAAATAGTGGTGCTGGACAACACTATGGGTCAATTTATCAAAGTGCGAGCAGACATGATACGATGTAGCGTATAAAGTCCACCACACATCGATAAATGCCGCCAGCATAAGCTGTCGGCATTTATCATTACACAAGCAGTTCTTGTAAACTGCTTGTGCAATGCCGTCCCCTACAGATTTGCGGCTAGTAGGGGGTGTCAATCAGCCCGATCGTATAGGATCAGGCAGATTGAAGACCGCAGCCTCAGGGGCAGCGGACAAGTTATAGCGCAGCAGTCTTTAGACCGCTGCTTCATAACTGCTGTTTCCAGCGAGCCTGAAGGCTCGTGCGGAAACAGGGGCATCAAGCTCCATTCAGAGCTTGATAATTCGTCCCCGTTGCATGTTCCTTCTTGTACACCCTGCAGCATGTATAACTCATAATGGTCCAGGACAACATGGCCAAGATGGCAACCCCAATTAAGGCTTGAGGAACAGAGATATCACCTACAGCAGCGTAGGGGGTTTATTTACAATAAGAACAATAAGCATATGAAATTGACTATCTAATGAGGTTGTTCAAGCAAAATCATTAGGTACTTTTAAAAAAGAATCTAGATGCCTTTTTTTAAATGATGATGATGATGATGATGATGATTATTATTATTATTATTATTATTATTGCAAAGCAGAACATACATGGATAGACCAGTGTTTCTCAACTACAGTCTTCAAACACCTCTGACAGACCAGATTTTCATGCTATATTAACTAGAGCACACTTGAAATAACCAGCTGATGGATGAGAACAGGTTAGTAACTATGATTACTGATCAGCTGGTGATTTCACCTGTACTCTAGTTCAGATATCATGAAAATCTGGCCTGTAAGGGGTACTTGAGGGCTGTAACTGAGAAACATTGGTATAGACAGTATATTAGCTTTTTGATCCATGGAGAAATCTGATTGCCACTTTGGTGGGGGGGTTTTACCTTTGAGGCACAAACAAAAATTTCTTCAATTTGAGATTTATCTTTTGCCTTCTTTTTGATCAAAAGTAGTAACTTAAGCCTAGATTATGAGTTTTGTGCTATAGAGGGTGCGATACGAACGCAACAAAAGTTGCGTTATTTCACCCTCCCTAGCGCTGCCATTACAAGTTTCTGAAAAGCCTCCATGTGCGTGCGATATGGTGGCAATAGGCTCCATACCGCACAAAAGCCAAGGGTTGCTTTGATGTACTCATGCATGCTTTCCCCCATAGACATCAATTAGCCAAGAGAATTTAATTAGCTCTTATCCTATTGGCTGATTTGGACAGCCAATAGGATTTCTGTAGCTCTCATCCTATTGGCTGATTTGAATTTCAAGAATCAAATCAGCTAATAGGAATGCAAGGGACAACATTTTGAAAAGCCTCCCTTGCATTGAAGATCCAGTGCACTGTGGTGACTGTATGAAGAGGACGCTCTGCGCCGGATGTCTTCAAGGATGGATCTGCTCTGCGCCACCGGGATGAAAATAGAAGACACTGCCTGGGTGAAGACTTCTCACCACCTGGATGAGGATGGATGTCCGGACTTCAGAAACTGTGAGTGGATCTTTGGGGGTTAGCGTTAGGATTTTTTAAAATCTTTTTGGGTGTTGTTTTTTTTTTAGATTAGGGTTTGGGCTTTAGGTAAAAGAGCTGAATGCCCTTTTCAGGGCAATGTAAAAGAGCTGAATGCCCTTTTAAGGGTAATGCCCATACAAATGCCCTTTTCAGGGCAATGGGTAGCTTAGGTTTTTGTTAGAGTTAGGTTTTTTATTTTTGGGGGTTGGTTGGGTGGTGAGTTTTACTGTTGGGGGGGTCTTTGTATTTTGTTCCAGGTAAAAGAGCTGATTTCTTTAGGGCAATGCCCTACAAAAGGCACTTTTAAGGGCTATTGGTAGTTTATTGTAGGCTAGAGTTTTTTTATTTGGGGGGCTTTATTATTTTTATAGGGCTATTAGATTAGGTGTAATTGTTTTTATTTTTGATAATTACGTTTGTTATTTTTCGTAATTTAGTGTTTGTTATTTTTCGTAATTTAGTATTTTTATTTTTTTGTAATTTTAGACTTACATTTTTTTAGTAGTGTTAGGTTTTTTTATGTGTAATTAAGTTTTTTTTAATTGGTAGTTATTTTTTTTTTTTTTTTTTTTTTAAAAAGAGCTTTATTTTGTGAACAATTGCAAGTTTGACAGCATGAATAAGATACAATAAAATGGCTTAATAACATCATACATTGTATTTGCTTATATTATCAGATTTAACAATGTTAGTATTAGGCACTTGTTGGAAATCGCAGTATAATGCTCAACAGTGAGGTTCAGAAATAATTTAACAACTGTATTTTCTTGAACAGACACAATTGAAACCAATTCTGTTCCAACATAGTCCTCTAACTATAGCGGTCTGAATGTCCACATGTATTTCAAAGTGCTGCATTTTCTAGAAGAAGGAAAGAAGGTGAGGAAGAAAAGACAAAGCAGATGGAGAGAAGCTACTTGGAGCAAGGAAAAGAAATAGGGGGAAGAAAAAAAATAAAAAAAAAAAAAAAAAAAAAATTCTTCCCACAAGAAGGGTATGGATAGGAGGTGGAGGTGCACGTGGGGAAGGAAGGGGGGGTATGGATAAGGGGAAAAGGGGGTGGGTCAGGGGAGGAGGGAGGGATAGGGGTACATCCAGCCCAGTTGTCCTCCTGGACTCCTGTCAGACCAATCAAATTCCTGTTTTTTGTCACACTTCTAAATATCTTTGCCCTCCCAGATTAAGATCATATATTCATGAGTTTCTATTTTGCCTGATTTAATATAGTGGAACCGCTCCAGACTCAGCAGGTCCCTGACCCCAGCCCTCCACTCCCCAATAGTTGGTGCCTGTGGGGACTTCCAACGCTTTGGGATAAGTCCCTTTGCGCAATTCAAGAACAGAAGGAACAAATGCCGTTTCGCTTCCTCTGTAATTTTTGGTATCTCATGATAAATTAGGTACTTGGGGTCTGGTGGCAAGATCATCTTCAAAAGTCTGCTTGCCTCCCCAAACACTCCCACCCAAAAAGGCTGTATAAGAGGGCACCGCCACCACAAGTGCAGCAACGAACCTTCCTCCCCACAACCCCTCCAGCACTCCCCACTCAAGTGGGGATATATCTTTCCCAGTCTCTGTGGGGTCATATACCACCTGCTTAGGAATTTGAAGTGCATTTCTTGAAGTCGCATTGACACTGAGGCTTTCCTCGCTTTGTTAAAGACTGATTGCCAAGCTAAGGTGTCCAACTCGATGCCCAGTTCCCTGTGCCATGCAGCCACATATGAAGGTTTATTTTCTCCATCTCCTTCCATTAGCAGTTTGTACAGCAAGGAAACTAGGTGGCGTGGGAGGATTGGCGAGGTACAAAGTACCTAAAATGGAGTTTTCTGTCTGGACAAGGATTCTTTATGCCGTGCAGTATTAAAAAAATGTGTCAACTGAGCCGTTCGAAACCACGAGGAAAACATTTGCGGGTTCCAGGTCTCCAATTCAGCCTGCGGCTTAAGCCGGTCCCGATCAATTATATTTGATATGCTTACTTCGGATAGTGAATAGGACGGCCCCGGAGAGTACGCCCTACCTGCCAGTCCGATATCAGGGTTTTCACACACAGGTGTAACCGGTGCGATAGCTGAGGAGACGCAGCACCTGGTTTTAACAAGCTTATCCCATTCACGGAACACATCCTCCATGAGAGGATATGAAGATATGCAATCAGGGCGATTCCCCGCACTTATCCAAGCCAAGGCACCAACATTGCCTCTCTGGAGGATCTCTGCGTCCAATCTTATCCAGGCCTTGTCCGCAGATCTGTGACTCCACTCAACGATTCGCTGGAGGATCATTGCGCTATGATACTCAGCTAGCAAAGGCACACCCGCACCTCCCCTGTTTCTGGGCAGATACATAGTTCGTTTGCTTACTCTGGGCTTCAAGTCATTCCAGATATAAGATTCGATTATCTTTTGGATTTGATGTATCAAGTGCTCAGCTGCTGCTAGTGGAATCGTCTGCATGACATACAGCACTCTGGGCAGCACGTTCATTTTTACCACTTGAATTCTTCCCATCCAAGAGATGGATTTGTTTTTCCATGACGCAAGATCTCCTGCAATGCTATCTCTGATATCTTTATAGTTTATGTTTACTATCTCTCTAAGTGAGGGAGCCAGCCAGATGCCAAGATATCTCAACCGTTTCTCAGCTATTTTCAGAGGGCAACCATGAGATTGCCTCTCGAAAGTTTCGTGTGGTATGGTAATATTTAAGATTTCCGATTTCGACAGATTGAGCAAGAAGTCAGAGACTCGGCCATATGACTCAAATTCCGCCAGAGCCGCTCTTAAAGAGGCTCCATTGTCAGCAAGGGTCATCAGTACATCATCAGCGTACATTATTAATTTATGCTCCGTCTCCCCGACTCGCAGACCACAAATCGCTGTGTTAGCCCTTATCTTGCTAGCCAGGACTTCCATTACGAGGGCAAACAGCAGGGGAGAAAGTGGGCACCCCTGCCTCGTCCCATTTGAGATTGGAAAAGGCATAGAGAGCATCCCATTCACCCTGACCCTCGCACTCGGGCCAGAGTACAGAGAGAATACTCCATTAACAAAACGGGGACCGAGACCCACCTTCATCAAGGTGTGACGCATAAAGGACCAGTTGACCCGGTCAAATGCTTTTTCCGCGTCCGTCGATACAAGTACCAACGGAGCGGAATTGGCATGTGCGGCAGAAGTCAGCTGAAGGACCCTAAGAGCGTTATCCCGAGCTTCTCTGGCGGGGATGAAGCCCGCCTGGTCCGTAGATATCAACTGGGGGAGGTATTTTTTAAGGCGGTTTGCCATGACCTTCGCCAGGATCTTAACATCAACGTTAAGGAGAGATATCGGTCTATAACTGCCTGGATGAGTCACTGGCTTGTTCGGTTTGGGAATAACCGATATAAAAGCTTCCAGCATAGAACGAGGCAACGTCGGCTCCCCTGTGATACGGTTAAATAATTGGAGCAGACGAGGCACAAGAATCTCCGCAAAAATTTTGTAATAACGCGCTCCAATTCCGTCAGGGCCCGGGCTTTTACCAATTTGAAGGCTCTTGATCGCGTCTTTAATCTCCTCTGGGACAAAAGGGGCCTCCAATAGCTCCGCTTCCTCTCCCGTCAGCCGCGGCATATCTATGCTTTCCAAATATTCGCCGATCTCTCGCTCTGAGTTTTGATCAATGCGAGGCTCGTCTCGTTCCTCATTCAACGAGTGAATGTTGTAGAGGGAGTTATAAAAGCTCCCGAAAGCATTAGCAATTGACTGCCCATCTTTATGCACCACTCCGTGGTCGTCAATCAACTCAAAGACATAAGAATTAAGTCTTTTCCGTGTCAACGCACGAGCCAGGAGCTTCCCCGCCTTGTTGCCCTGTTCGAAAAATCTTTGTCGCAGCATAAGTGCCTTTTTTTGTTGCTCCTCTTGCAAATGTCTTAGTAAGGCTGCTCTGGCTTCAGCCAAATCCTCTTGCCGCCCATTGTCATTAGGACTATTCTTATGTGCTGTTTCCTTCAGAGCTACTTGAGCTAGCAGGTTTGTATACAACTCCCTTTTAGTTCTACGTAGTGCGGCACAGTGCCTCAACAGAATATCTCGAAGCACACATTTGTGTGCTTCCCAGACAGTAAAACTATCAACCATGTCGTCTGTGTTAAGGCGGAAGTATTCTTTTAGTCTTTCCTGCAGCTCTTTTATCAGGAGCTGGTCATCCAAAAGATATTCATCTAGCCTCCAAATATAAGGCGTTATTGGGGAGTCTGGCCAATCAATCGTGCATCGGACCGGAGCATGGTCCGACCAGGTCATTGTATGTATAATACTGTTTGTTATAACTGCCAGTCCAGCAGAGTCCGCGAATAAGTAGTCTATCCTCGTATATTTCCTGTGAGGATGTGAATAAAACGTGTAGTTTTTAGATAGAGGATGGAAAGTACGCCAGACATCATGCACGACGAGATCTGCAAGAGACCTAGTGAGATGTTTAATTACCCTATGGGGAGCGCTGGATAGGCCGTCAGAGGTGTCCAAGATAGGATCCAGGGACACATTAAAGTCCCCTCCTAAGTAAAGAGTGCCTCTTTGTACTTCCATAATTTTAAGCATAACTTTTTTGAAGAACAGGTCCTGAGCTTTGTTTGGGAGATAAAGGTTGGCCAGGGTCATGGGCCTGCCATATAGTTTGCCTGTCAGGATTAGATATCTACCGCTTGGATCCCCTATCATTTGGTCTAGCTGAAAAGGTACTGTGGGGCGGAACAATATTCCAACACCATTCTTTTTAGATGGTCCTGAGGCAAAATAGGCTACTGGGAAATGTCTATTAAACCACTTCGGTTCTCTCAGTTTGGGGAAATGCGTCTCTTGGATAAAGACTATGTCACCTCCCATCCTATGGAGATCTTGAGTAACTATAGATCTCTTATTTGGACCGTTGAGTCCCTTAACATTAATGGTGATAAGATCAATTGTGTGACTCCTAGTTGGTGTGTTTGTCTTAGCCATTTGTAAATCGTTGACAGAGAAGAAAAAAAAAAAAAAAAAAAAAATAAAAATAAAAAAAAAAATAAGGGGGGGGGGGAAGAGGAGAAGGTGGCGGTGTTGGTTAGCTAGAATGTGCAGCAGAGGTAGTAAAGAACTCAGTCACAGTTAGGGAAGAAATGAGTTGAGGTTAAGAACAGGGCAAGGGGACAGAAAGAAAAGGAAAAAGCGTACTGTAAACAGAGGTCCAAAGTAGACCAAAGGAAACAAAGGTAATAATCAACCGGAGGTAGTAACCTCATCACTCTTATATATGAAATATCAACAGAAAAATAAACTTTGTAGGTAGTTATGACCCAATAAACATATGAACTCTTGATTCTTAGAACCGAACCTTCATGCAAACAAACCACAGGAACAATCCTCCAACCCACCCAAGGAAGACCCAATTATAGAATGCTTTCGACCCTTAAAATTATCATTTTCTCAACCCCCGAATACTAACTCCCTTATTTCTCTCCTCCTCCCACCCAGCACCCCTTTTCTATTTGTTGGGGTGTGTTCTTGTTTCCCCCTCTCCCCCTCCCCTCCCCCCCCTCTGAAATTATAAAGCACTGTGTGAGGAGTGCTGAACATGGAAATGTCGTGGTATATTTTGTTGCTCCCTCTCTGTCATTCCCGAACCCTAGATTGTTAATGGGGGATAGACCTCGAAACTAAAATGGCAGCATTGCTCTTACCTTCTCGCTCATCAGAAGATTCATCGAAAAGCAGTGTATAGGCCTCTAGAGTCCTATATGAAATAATAGTGTGTTGGGCTATAAAAACTGCCTATTCTCAACCCACCTTTCTCAACTATACTAGAGGGAGGACATAAACATTAAACACATTTTAGTAAAAAAAAAAAAAAAAAAACATTAGGTGAACAGTACTTTGCAGTTATCATATCCATCCCCACTAACCCCGCCCCCCCCCCCCCCCACATGGCAATAGTTAGAATTTCTTACATATTTAAACTGAGCAATGCAGTATATGGTTAAATAAATGACATAGATATATTGTACCTCAGTCTTGTCTTATGTTACAGCCCAGAAGGCTGTTTTAATGCTAGATTAGAAAAAGTTCAATCAGATAACCTTTTGTTTGCAGGATATGAATTATTTGTTTCATACACAAGGTGAACCATGCATTTACAAACAGGCAAAAAAAGAAAATCCTCACGGAAGGCCGTCATGAACTGTTCAGGGGTTAAAAATTGTAGCAATGAGCATTCGACATATAGGGTCGTCAATTAAACTAGATGTCCTCAGGCCAGACAGAGAAGTCCCCATAAATGGGTTAGCAAGACATCCTGCGGCTTAAGCTGGGTGCAATCATTCCATTCCCCGGTCTGCCCCAGGCTCCAGTTGTCTTGGAACCGCCACTATATTTGGAGGTGTGATCTGTATGCCCAAAGCCTGACTGAAGGCGGGGAGGTCAGTGGGGCCTCTAAATATGGCAGATGAACCATTCTTCGAAGCAATTATACATGTGGGAAATCCCCACCTATATGGGATCTGTTGTTCTTTAAGTCTTGTTGTAATATAGCGTAACTCTCGCCGCTTTTGAAGGGTAGCCGGACACAGATCAGTAAAAACTTGTATATCTGTCCCTTCAAAATGCAGGGGGTGCTTGTTCCTAGCATGACGAAGAATGTCCTCTTTATCTTTGTAAGATAGAAGTTTTATAATTATGTCTCTAGGGGGTGCTCTGGCTGGTGGCCTGGGTCGGAGTGCGCGGTGTGCTCTTTCCACCTGTATCTCAGCAGCATTAGGTGTATCTTTAAGAAATTTGAAGAACTCCTGGATGTAATGATTTATATCAGGCGGGCTCACAGATTCAGGTACTCCACGAAGCCGCAAATTATTCCGCCTGCTTCGGTTTTCCAGGTCTTCAATTCTGTCAGTCAGTGATTGTACCGTTGCATCTTGGGATTGTATGCAGCTGGCTTGTTGCTGAAGATCTGAGCGCATAATTTCTTGAGTCTCTTCTACTTGCGCGACTCTACGGTCCACTGCAACTATATCCTTTTTTAGCTCCCCAAACATGAGCTTCACATCCATCATTGCCTCTCTGATATCATTTTTAGAAGACAGATGCCTAATATCCTCTTTAGTGACAAAGTTAGATATCACAGGGTCTGAGCACGCTGCCTGCACTGCAGCTGTCTGATGAATAGTTGCAGGAAGTTCCTTAGTTGTAACTGCAATCCCTTCAGTGGGGATCAGATAATTCTCCATGTTGGAAGATTGAGAGCTCTTGGAGGGTTTAGGGCCTTTTCTATTAGCCATCTCAACACCCAATGTAACTGAAGGTGTAAAGGCCACCTCTGTCTCCTTAATCTTATAGTGTCTTGCAGCTGGCTCTACTATATTGAAAGATTATAGATTGCAAATTTGTAATTTTAAATAGCTGAATGACCGTTCTGTTCACAACACAAGCTCAGACAGGTCCCTTAAGTGTTTTATAGATATAACTGTTTCCTGGTCTTTCCAATACTCATGAAGTGGGTCTGTAAATGAGCTCAGTGAATATGTGCTGTCAGAGTACTGTCCGGTGCACACCACCCTTGATATGTCTATTCTGCTGTCTAAAAGTACCAGCCACACCAACAAAGCACAGTGCACCACAAATGTGTAGTGGGAAAAACAAAAACTCACCCCCTAGTTCAGCGGAGCTGCAGGTTTCTATGTCCCTGATAGTGGCCTTTTGGTCTGCTGCGCGCCAAACTGATCCGTTTGCAGCTGTGTCCCAAATCACTCAAGGCCCTAATGCCCGGTTCACTACAGCACCGCAGACAGAGAGGACCCACTGCAAGCTGCAGCTACTCAGCAGGGAATCCAAGCGGAGGTTGTTTATGCCTGTCGGCTAATGGTTACAGGTATCTCTAACACCTCTTCTCACCACACTCTCTTTCACTGTGTAATGATGCCGGTTACTTGCGGCTCCAGCTCTCCAAACTTCCTCCGGACCACAGACAGGGATTTCAGTGTTCAGATTTTGCAATGAGCCCCCTCAGGGATAGTTATGTGAAGGTTTAGATCGGTTCTAAATAGCTATGGGTCAGTTAATACCATATAAAAGAGCTTTGAGGCTTCAGAGCTTAACTAGTGTGCGGCCATCAGCAAGCGTGGCCAGGCTCCGCCCCAATTGGTAGTTATTTTAATTATAATATAATAGTTTAGTATAATAGTTATTTTAGGTTAATTGTTTAAACTTAGGTTTTTTTTTCATTTCACAGGTAAGTTTTTATTTATTTTAAGATAGGGATATTGTAATTTTAATTTAAAGTTAGGGGGTGATAGGTTTAAGGGTTAATAGTTTAATTTATTAGTGGCGATGTGGGGGGGCTGGTGGTTTAGGGGTTAATAGGTTTATTTAGTAGTGGCAATGTGAAGGGCTGGCGGTTTAGGGGTTAATAGGTTTAGTTAGTGGTTTCAGTGTCGGGGAGCAGTGGAATAGGGGTTAATAACTTTCTTTTAGTGGCGGGGATGTGGGCGGGCGGCAGATTAGGAGTTAATACATTTTAAATAGTGTTTGCGATGTGGGAGGGCCTCGGTTTAGGGGTTAATAGGTAGTTTATGGGTGTTAGTGTACTTTTTAACAGTTTAGTTATGAGTTTTGTGAACCATTTTTGTTACACAAAATCCTTAATACTGCTTTCAGATGGCGGTATGTATTGTGTCCGTATAGAGCATAACGCAAGCATTTTAGCCTGACAGCACAACCTGCTGTAATACCGACGCCATGGAAATCCCACACAAAAACGTCATTTTTTTGAGTGCGGAATTGATGTTACGTTACAGGCTAAAATACTTGCCGAATTGCCATTTTTTCGGCGTTAAAACCGTAACGCAAAACTCGCAATCTTGCCGATAAGTAGTAACAGAAATGTATAAAAGGTTGAACTTGGTGGACTTGATTTTTTTTTAATCTATATTACTATGTAACTATGTAACCACAACACAATTCTATAGTCAATTTTTTAAATTTATATATATTTCCGAAAACATAAAAACACAGAAACATTTTTTAAGCCTGCTTGGGTGTTCCAAAGATTCCTCTGCTGTTGTAGGAATGTTGTGTTTACAAAAAAAATTAAATCTTGTGTTGGTGTAAAGTATAGTTTAATCTCACAAAGCTGCATCTTTATTTTATGTCACATAATCCAGTTTCAATCTCTTCAAGTTAATTAAAAATACTAAGACATTGACTATAAAAAATGTGTATAGATATAAATACATGTAAGAAGTATCCTCTGCTTTCCTGTATTTTTTATACAGGAAGATCCTTGTAGACTATATGGATAGTTTAAACCCTATGGTTTAAGACTGCTGCTCCTTATCTCGTTTGCCACCTCTGAGGAGGTGGACAGCAATCCGCACGATCGATACAATCGGGTTGATTGACACCCCCTGCTTATGGCCAATTGGCTGCAAATGTGCAAGGGGAGGCACTGTACAACCATTTCACAAGAAATACTTGTGCAATGATAAATGCCCACAACATATGCTATCGGCATTTATCGATGTGTGGCGGACATGATCCGCTACAGTGGATCATGTCCGCTCGCACTTTAATAATTTGGCCCCTGTTAATCAAATCTCCTTATGAAAAGTTGTGATTTGATATTATGTTTTCTAAGTTTAATTTTAAAATAAGCAAAATAATATTTAATCAGAAATAACGAGTGAGGATTTAGAAACATTTTTTTTATACAATTTCTTATGAATTTGAGGATAGGACTGCCATTGTGCTTACTCATTTTCTACATAAACTCTTTTTTCAAGCCATACTTATTTTAATTATAGTGAACATTTATTTTTTTATTTTTTTCTACAAATGAAACGTTTCTCACTGTTGCATTTACCTACTTTTTATAGTTCAGTATAATTGATGGTATTTTATTTGCATAATTACAAGAGAGATTTACCGGTTCCTTGATTGTAATAACAATGCAGCAAACATGTCTTTGAAATCTTAATTTTAAGTAAAATCACACAAATAGAAGCAAGGATAAACAAACAACTTGCTGGGAATGTATGCATTTAAAAAATATTTAGGTATGGATATTATAATTTTATTTTGTACAACTGGCATTAAAAGGTATTCTTTGTACAAACAATTAGGCAGCATAGAGCCTTCTGTAGGATTGTCCTCTGTTCCATATCATAAAAAATAAATTTAAATAGACAAAAATATTTTGTGAATCTTTTGTGAAATGTTTAATTATGCTCAGTAAAAATCTATGAATGTTTCTATCAATCATATATCTATCTACCTATCTATCTATCTATCTATCTATCTATCTATCTATCTATCTATCTATCTATCTATCTATCTATCTATCTATCTATCTATCTATCTATCTCTCTCTCTCTCTGTCTGTCTGTCTGTCTGTCTGTCTGTCTGTCTGTCTATCTATCTATCTATTGTTAAATATTTTTCTGAAACATAAACACATGTATTGTATGGAAAGGTTTTTTTTTTTAAATTAAGCTATTAATATTTTAAAAACAGACGCCTAGATTTAGAGTTTTGCGGCCAAAGGGGTGCGTTAGCTACGCGTGTTTTTTTTCTAGCGCTGCTTTTAAACAACGCTGGTATTTAGAGTTCTCTGAAGGGCTGAGTTAGGCTCCAAAAAAGGGAGCGTTGAGACGAATTTACCGCCACTTCAACTCTCAATACCAGCGTTGCTTACGGTAGCGGCTAGCTGGAAAAATTTGCTCATGCACGATTCCCCCATAGGAAACAATGGGGCAGTTTGGGCTGAAAAAAAACCTAACACCTGCAAAAAAGCAGCGTTAAGCTCCCAACGCAGCCCCATTGTTTCCTATGGGGAAACAGTTTCTAAAGCCTAGATTTAGAGTTTGGCGGTAGCCGTCAAAACCAGCGTTAGAGGCTCCTAACGCTGGTTTTAGGCTACCGCCGGTATTTGGAGTCAGTCAGGAAAGGGTCTAACGCTCACTTTTCAGCCACAACTTTTCCATACCGCAGATCCCTTTACGTCAATTGCGTATCCTATCTTTTTAATAAGATCTTTCTAACTCCGGTATTTAGAGTCGTGGCTGAAGTGAGCGTTAGAAATCTAACGACAAAACTCCAGCCGCAGAAAAAAGTCAGTAGTTAAGAGCTTTCTGGGCTAACGCTGGTTTATAAAGCTCTTAACTACTGTGCTCTAAAGTACACTAACACCCATAAACTACCTATGTACCCCTAAACCGAGGCCCCCGCACATCGCCGACACTCGATTACATTTTTTTAACCCCTAATCTGCCGACTGCCACCTACGTTATCCTTATGTACCCATAATCTGCTGCCCCTAACACCACCGACCCCTATATTATATTTATTAACCCCTAATCTGCCCCCCACAACGTCGCCGCCAGCTACCTACACTTATTAACCCCTAATCTGCCGTCCGCACGCCGCCGCCAGCTACATTATAGCTATGTACCCCTAATCTGCTGCCCCTAACACCGCCGACCCCTATATTATATTTATTAACCCCTAATCTGCCCCCCACAATGTCGCCTCCACCTGCCTACACTTATTAACCCCTAATCTGCCGAGCGGACCGCACCGCTATTATAATAAAGTTATTAATCCCTAATCCGCCTCACTCCCACCTCAATAACCCTATAATAAATAGTTTTAACCCCTAATCTGCCCTCCCTAACAGCACCGACACCTAACTTCAAGTATTAACCCCTAATCTGCCGATCGGAGCTCACCGCTACTCTAAAGCTAATTTTAAACCTAACCCTAACACCCCCCTAAGTTAAATATAATTTTATTCTAACGAAATAAATTAACTCTTATTAAATAAATTATTCCTATTTAAATCTAAATACTTACCTGTAAAATAAACCCTAATATAGCTACAATATAAATTATAATTATATTATAGCTATTTTAGGATTAATATTTATTTTACAGGTAACTTTGTATTTATTTTAACCAGGTACAATAGCTATTAAATAGTTAAGAACTATTTAATAGCTAAAATAGTTCAAATAATTACAAAATTACCTGTAAAATAAATCCTAACCTAAGTTACAATTAAACCTAACACTACACTATCAATAAATACATTAAATAAACTACCTACAATTATCTACAATTAAACCTAACACTACACTATCAATAAATTAATTAAATAAAATACCTACAATTATCTACAATTAAACCTAACACTACACTATCAATAAATTAATTAAATACAATATCTACAAATAAATACAATGAAATAAACTAACTAAAGTACAAAAAATAAAAAAGAACTAAGTTACAAAAAATAAAAAAATATTTACAAACATTAGAAAAATATTACAACAATTTTTAACTAATTACACCTACTCTAAGCCCCCTAATAAAATAACAAAGCCCCCCAAAATAAAAAAATGCCCTACCCTATTCTAAATTAAAAAAGTTCAAAGCTCTTTTACCTTACCAGCCCTGAACAGGGCCTTTTGCGGGGCATGCCCCAAAGAATTCAGCTCTTTTGCCTGTAAAAAAACCACATACAATACCCCCCCAACATTACAACCCACCATCCATAAACCCCTAATCTAACCCAAACCCCCCTTAAATAAACCTAACACTAAGCCCCTGAAGATCTTCCTACCTTATCTTCACCATACCAGGTTCACCGATCGGTCCTCGGAAGTGTTGATCCAAGCCCAAGCGGGGGGCTGAAGAGTGACGTCCATCCTCGGGCTGAAGTCTGGATCCAAGCGGCGGCTGAAGAAATCCATCATCGGGCTGAAGTAGGAAGTCCATCATCGGGATGAAGTCTTCTATCAAGCCGCATCTTCAATCTTCTTTCTTCTGGAGCGGAGCAGAGCCATCTTCTTCCAAGCCGACGCGGAACATCCTCTTCAACCGACGCCTACTCGCCGAATGACGGTTCCTTTAAATGACGTCATCCAAGATGGCGTCCCTCAAATTCCGATTGACTGATAGGATTCTATCAGCCAATCGGAATTAAGGTAGGAATATTCTGATTTGCTGATGGAATCAGCCAATCAGAATCAAGTTCAATCTGATTGGCTGATCCAATTTAATAGCTACCTAGTTAAAATAATTACCAAATTACCTGTAAAATAAATCCAAACCCAATCAGATTGAGCTCGCATTCTATTGGCTGATCGGAACAGCCAATAGAATGCGAGCTCAATCTGATTGGCTGATTGGATCAGCTAATCGGATTGAACTTGAATCTTATTGGCTGATTCAATCAGCCAATCAGATTTTTCCTACCTTAATTCCGATTGGCTGATAGAATCCTATCAGCCAATCGGAATTCGAGGGACGCCATCTTGGATGATGTCACTTAAAGGAACCTTAATACGTCGGGTAGTCGTCGTTCAAGAAGGATGTTTCGCGCCGGAGGTCTTGAAGATGGAGCCGCTCCTCGTCGGATGGATGAAGATAGAAGATGCCGCTTGGATGAAGATGTCTGCCGGTCCGGATGTCCTCTTCTGCCCGTATAGGATGAAGACATCTGCCGCTCCGGATGTCTTCTTTTGGTCCATCAGATGAAGAGTTCGGCCCGGTTGAGTGAAGACAACTCAAGGTAGGGAGATCTTCAGGGGTTAGTGTTAGGTTTATTTAAGGGGGGTTTGGGTTAGAGTAGGGGTATGTGGGTGGTGGGTTGTAATGTTGGGGGTGGTATTGTGTTTTTTTTTTACAGGCAAAAGAGCTGATTTCTTTGGGGCATGCCCCGCAAAAAGCTCTTTTAAGGGCTGGTAAGGTAATAGAGTTGTTAACTTTTTTAATTTAGATTAGGGTAGGGAATTTTTTTATTTTAGGGGGCTTTGTTATTTTATTAGGGGGCTTAGACTAGGTGTAATTAGCTTAAAATTCATGTAATCTTTTTTTATTTTTTGTAATTTAGTGGGGTTTTTTTTTTGTAATTTAGTTTAGTTTATTTAATTGTAGGTAATTGTAGGTACTTGTATTTAATTGATTTAATTTATTTATTGATAGTGTAGTGTTAGGTTTAATTGTAACTTAGGATAGGATTTATTTTACAAGTAATTTTGTAATTATTTTAACTAGGTAGCTATTAAATAGTAAATAACTATTTAATAGCTATTGTACCTAGTTAAAATAAATACAAAGTTGCCTGTAAAATAAATATAAATTCTAAAATAGCGAAAATATAATTATATTGTAGCTATATTTGGGTTTATTTTACAGGTAAGTATTTAGTTTTTTTAGATTAAAATTATATTTAATTTAGGGGGGTGTTAGGGTTAGGGTTAGACTTAGCTTTAGGGGTTAATACATTTATTAGAGTAGCGGCGAGGTCCGGTCGGCAGATTAGGGGTTAATAAGTGTAGGTAAGGTAGCGGCGACGTTGGGGGGCAGATTAGGGGTTAATAAATATTATGTAGGTGTCGGCGATGTTAGGGGCAGCAGATTAGGGGTTCATAGAGATAATGTAGGTGGCGGCGATGTGCCGTCGGCAGATTAGGGGTTAAAAAAATTTATTAGAGTGGCGGCGATGTGGGGGGGCCTCAGTTTAGGGGTACATAGGTAGTTTATGGGTGTTAGTGTACTTTAGAGTAGTTAAGAGCTTTATGAACCGGCGTTAGCCCAGAAAGCTCTTAACTACTGACTTTTTTCTAAGGATGGAGTCTTGTCGGTAGAGGCTCTACCGCTCACTTCAGCCAAGACTCTAAATACCAGCGTTAGGAAAGGGGATCTGCGGTATGGAAAAGTTGCGGCTTGGAAGTGAGCGTTAGACCCTTTCCTGGCTGACTCTAAATACCAGCGGGTGGTAAAAAGCAGCGTTAGGACCCCTTAACGCTGCTTTTGATGGCTAACGCAGAACTCTAAATCTAGGCGATATTTTGTACAAACATTCACCTAGATTACGAGTCTTGCGTTAGCTGCTTTTTAATGCCCGCTGGTATTACGAGTCTTGAGGTACAGGTGTACCGCTCACTTTTTTGGCCAGACTCGAAAATACCGCAAATCCACTTACGTCAATTGCGTATCCTATTTTTTTCAATGGGATTTACTAATACCGTACCATTAAACTCTTAACTAAAGTGCTAAAAAGTACACTTATGTAACTGTTGTCCTATGATTTTCTATTATAAGAATATATATATATAGATTTATATACACTTTTTGTTTATCACTACTATGTGGAAGTAGTAACAATAACAGCAAGTGTAGTTATTATAACTTTCAGTAAGACAAAGCTTTACAAAGTATTTTACTAATTAGATTTGAAGTCAGAGAAGCATATATCTTATTATCTTCATAAGACAAATGCATATGACTTAGGAATAACAGAACAAAGATACTATATGCCACAATTAGATAGGATGAAATATGGATAAGAGATAATGAAAAAGTCAGCTGTGGAAGAAAAGATCTTCAAAGAACAAAGCCAGTAAATCAACAGTTAGATAAGCAATGCAATTTGTAATGCAGTAGAATCCTTGAGCGTTGAAGCAAGAGGTTATAGTATTAGTTGAATACTTATTGCACATATAGCAAAGAGTAAGCGTGATCCTGAGGCAAGAGACGTTAATTTTTTAAGCAAAGCAGAAAATACACAGAACGGTCAGAGAGTTTCAAAGTAATTTCCTTAGATATTTATAATCTCATACTTGCACATATTTGGGAATGTAGATAAAGTAAGTTGTACCTTTGATAGTAGATAAACTTCTTACCGGAGCCTTAGGCTTTGCTGCAGGCGAGTATAGAGGTGTGGAACTCTCTTCCGGTATCTGATCAGCAGGGAGATTGGCGTCTGACGTCAGAACACCGGGTGCGGCACTGAGCCGATTGTAGGTCTCTTCACTGAAAAAATGAATTAACGTGACAAGCAAACAGTAAGTTAGGTACCAGTTGAAAAAACAATGTATATTGATAAGTGAACTTCAGGAACTTGGAGGGAGCAATCCAATTGGCAAAGTAAGCTTGCGTAGCAAGAAGATTTAGGAGAAACTTGCAGAGGCACTGTTAGTTAGATTTTTAAGGACAGAGAGAAAGTTTCAGACGAACTTCAGGTATAGAATTATGCATAGAGGTCCAGCATACAAAGTTGAAATGACAGTCAGTCTCATAGACAAGGAGCTTAGCAGAAGCAGAACTACATAGGCAGTTAAACAAAAATTACTAAGCATAGGATGAAGGCAATTGCAGGTGTTATAAAGGGGGTGTGGTAACGTGATAGGTCAAGAAGGATTTAAAGGTATATACACAGACAGTGAACCTGACAACTAACACCCATAAACTACCTATTAACCCCTAAACTGAGGCCCCCCTACATCGCAAACACTAAAATAAAAGTTTTAACCCCTATCTGCCGAACCGGACATCGCCTCCACTATAATAAAAATATTAACCCCTAAACCGCCGCACTCCCACATCGCAAACACTAGTTAAATTTTATTAACCCCTAATCTGCCGGCCCTAGCATCGCCAACACCTACCTACATTTATAAACCCCTAATCTGCAGCCCCCAACATCGCCGCAACAATATTAAATGTATTAACCCCTAAATCTAAGTCTAACCCTAACACCCCCTAACTTAAATATAATTTTAATAAATCGAAATAAAATAACTACAATTAACTAAATTATTCCTATTTAAAACTAAATACTTACCTATAAAATAAACCCTAAGATAGCTACAATATAACTAATAGTTACATTGTAGCTAGCTTAGGATTTATTTTTATTTTACAGGCAACTTTGTATTTATTTTAACTAGGTAGAATAGTTATTAAATAGTTATTATCTATTTAATAGCTACCTAGTTAAAATAAAGTCAAATTTACCTGTAAAATTAAACCTAACCTAAGTTACAATTATACCTAACACTACACTATAATTAAATTAATTCCCTAAATTAACTACAATTAAATACAATTAAATACAATTATCTAAAGTACAAAAAAAACACCACTAAATTACAGAAAATTATAAAATAATTACAAGTTTTTTAAACTAATTACACCTAATCTAATCCCACTAATAAAATAAAAAAGCCCCCCAAAATAATAAAAAGCCCTACACTATACTAAATTACAAATAGTCCTTAAAAGGGCCTTTTGCGGGGCATTGCCCCAAAGTAATCAGCTCTTTTACCTGTAAAAAAAATACAATACCCCCCCCAACATTACCACCCACCACCCACACACCCAACCCTACTCTAAAACCCACCCAATCCCCCCTTAATAAAACCTAACACTAACCCCTTGAAGATCACCCTACCTTGAGAAGTCTTCACCCAACCGGGCCGAAGTCCTCAACAAAGCCAGGCAAAGTGGTCCTCCAGACGGGCAGTAGTCTTCATCCAAGCCGGGAAGAAGAGGTCCTCCAGACGGGCAGAAGTCTTCATCCAGACGGCATCTTCTATCTTCATCCATCCGGCGCGGAGTGGGTCCATCTTCAAGACATCCGACGCGGAGCATCCTCTTCTTTCGACGTCTTCTTACTAAATGACGGTTCCTTTTAGTGACGTCATCCAAGATGGCGTCCCTTCAATTCTGATCAGCCAATCGGAATTAAGGTAGTGTTAGGTTTTATTAAGGGGGGATTGGGTGGGTTTTAGAGTAGGGTTGGGTGTGTGGGTGGTGGGTTTTAATGTTATGGGGGTATTGTACATTTTTTACAGGTAAAAGAGCTGATTACTTTGGTGCAATGCTCCGCAAAAGGCCCTTTTAAGGGCTATTTGTAATTTAGTGTAGGGTAGGGCTTTTAATTATTTTGGGGGCCTTTTTTATTTTATTAGGGGGATTAGATTAGGTGTAATTAGTTTAAAAAACTTGTAAGTTTGGTTTTTTTCATACTTTAGATAATTTTATTTAATTGTATTTAATTGTAGTTAATTTAGGAAATTAATTTAATTATAGTATAGTGTTAGGTGTAATTGTAACTTTATTTTACAGGTAAATTTAATTATTTTAACTAGGTAGTTATTAAATAGTTAATAACTATTTAATAACTATTCTACCTAGTTAAAATAAATACAAAGTTGCCTGTAAAATGAAAATAAATCCTAAGATAGCTACAATGTAACTATTAGTTATATTGTAGCTAGCTTAGGGTTTATTTTATAGGTTAGTATTTAGTTTTAAATAGGAATAATTTAGTTAATTGTAGTACTTTTATTTAGATTTATTTAAATTATACTTAAATTAGGGGGTGTTAGGGTTAGGGTTAGACTTAGGTTTAGGGGTTAATAACTTTAATATAGTGGCGACGACGTTGGGGGCGGTAGATTAGGGGTTAATAAATGTAGTTAGGTTGCGGTGACATTGGAGGCGGCAGATTAGGGATTAATAAATATAATGTAGTTATCGGCGATGTTGGGGGCAGCAGATTAGGTGTTAATAAGTATAATGTAGGTGGCGGCGGTGTCCGGAGTAGCAGATTAGGGGTTAATGATATAATGTAGGTGGCGGCGATGTCGGGGGCGGCAGATTAGGGGTTAATAAGTGTAAGATTAGGGGTGTTTAGACTCAGGGTTCCTGTTAGGGTGTTAGGTGTAGATATAAAAAGTATTTCCCCATAGGAATCAATGGGGCTGCAAAGACAGGAAAAGGGGGTTGGAGAAGGCGCCAAAGGCTATCTGGTATTACACCTAAATAACAACTATTAAATTTAAATTATCCCAAAACAAATAAAAGATACAAAAAGAGCGTGTGAACTAGCTGACTTTTAAAAGGGGTTTGTTGAAAATGATTATGATCAAATGATCCAGCACGGTTGTTAAAATAAGGCAATTCACTGATTAAAATTAGAAAATTCACATTTAATAAAAAACAAACAAATAATAAAAAAACATTTCATAAATTTCTCTGATTTGTTAAAACCGTTAATCAGCTATATTTCGACTTAAAAACCATATGTCAATACTGATCCAAAATTGCACTCAATTATACGCTAACCTAAAAAAGCAGGCTATCTCTGTGTACCTGATATGACAATATAATATTGAAGTGGTAAAAAAGCAGAGTTAAATATTTGGTTAGTCTTTTCTACTCATTATTTGAGAACCGGATATTGTTAACCTGCAACACTGTCTGTAATATAATTGGTGACTAAATTTTGACAGGCACAGTCTCTTAAGTAGCAGTGATAGGACTCCAAACAGACCGTTTTCTGTTTATGAAGAAGGTGAAATACACAGTAGTTCTTAAATTGCAGTAAAACCAAAATACTTCAAATCTTCACCCTGACTTCTAAGGGTCTTTGTAAAAAGTCAGTAGTGAGCACTTACCCGGTGCTCCGGTGCTATGGGCGGGGCCTGATCTTCCGCTCACCTGTAACGCACCTTGTGTAACTTTTCGTCGGTGATAGTCTTACAGTTTTTCAGTAAGTAGATTGTAGGCTTTAAAGTGTGCACACTTTCGATCCTCCTTAGATTGATGCTCCTACCGTCTTCGCTCAGTAGTTAAATCCACTTGATACTGGCATTACGGTCCTGGGAGCTTCTGAATTTACAAATCTTTTTTCAAAACAAGCTGGATACTGGTATGGTCTACGCGTTTCAGCTCACCAGGGAGCCTTTGTCAAGATACCTTCCTCCAGCTGTGATCCCTTTTTTAAAGGAATCCTCCATTAACCCTATATGTGCCTTCAAAATAGTCAATTATTCCTTCTTTCATTATTACATGTGCCCTGTATTTTTTGTGCATTACAAGTCACCAATTTCAGTGCAGTATATACCGGTTAGCTAATTAATAAAACGTCCTCATGTTAAACAATGTCAGTATAGAGATTATGACTTTATTCAAATTTCTACATTAATTAATCTATAAAATATAACAGTGAATTGCCTCACAATTGTCAACTTATGATTCATAACCTTAATAACGATTCTGTCACACATATTAAGTTTCCAGTCTTTTTTTAAAGATTTATTTGTTTGTTCAGAAAAGAATTCCACATCAAAAAATATTATTATTTTCCTGCTTGGGTTCAAACTCGCAGAACTTTTAACTGCAGTCTGATCATCTAACCATTGGGCTATGTTAGAAGTTATCTCAAAAGGATTTCAATGTTAATATTGGCCTTTAACTGGTTTATATATAATCCGATAAGTAATAGTAGATTGTCTATTTTACACATATCTTAATGGTTAAATGGCTCGAATTTGATTTTTTAAAAAAATAATAATTGTCAGAAACAAATCTCTACTAACTTGGGCTCAAACCCATAACCCTTACGGTCTAAATCTAACTTCTTATCCATTATGCTATGACAGAAGTTCAAAGGGATTGAATTCTCTCCTTTTATATAACCTTGAGTTGTTAATTGGTCTACAAAAAATAAATAAAATATAACAAACATATTTTTTTTATAGAAATATATTTGTAATTCTAACATATTTTTTTTTTTTTTTTTTTTAAAAGTATTTAAAATAACAGGGTGGATTTGAACCTTGGACCCATTGTATATAAAGCTTAAACACTAGCCACTCAGCTATTGACTCACTGGAGAATTCTTGTTTCTACTTGGGTATTTAAAGGATAAATTACTATATTAATGGGCTTTGTTCTTAGACATTAATTTGTAAATTGTGAATAATTCTTATATATTATTGTTCCTAAAAAGGGACATAGAGGTGTTATTTTAGTGGATAATCATAGTTACTCTTTAAATTAACCCCAAGAATATAGATATATTTGATCAACTTTCTTAACCAGTATGACATCTACAGTATTTAAATCAAGTGTCCTTCTATTTATATCAATGGGGCTGCGTTAGGAGCTTTACGCTGCTTTTTTGCAGGTGTTAGGTTTTTTTTTTTCAGCCAGCTCTCCCCCATTGACTCCTATGGGGAAATCATGCCCGAGCACGTTTAGCCAGCTCACCGCTAACGTAAGCAGCACTGGTATTGAGGTGAGATGTGGAGTTAAATTTTGCTCTCCGCTCACTTTTCTGCGGCTAATGCCGGGTTTGTAAAAACCCGTAATACCAGCGTTGTCTGTAGGTGAGAGGTGAGGGAAAACTGCTCATTAGCACCGCACCCCTGTTAACCCCTGTTAACAAAAAACTCGTAATCTAGGTGATTATTCTTTCTTCTGTCTGCTTCAACCATCCATCCAATAAAACTACATCCATCCATTCAGAAAACTCTCATATTACTAGCCAATATTTGTTCCATCTATCTATCTATCTATCTATCTATCTATCTATCTATCTATCTATCCATCCATCCATCCATCCATCCATCCATCCATCCATCTATCTATCTATCTATCTATCTATCTATCTATTTATCTACCTATCTATCTATGAGACCCTTAACCTTACAATATTTTCTAATGAAAAAAAAAGTTTTCCCAGGTCATTTTTTAGTCACCTGGACAACTGAATGTCTAAATCTCTTTGAAAAATCTTCAAATACTCAGTGTTTTAGTAATACATACGTTCTTTCTTAAGCTTGCACAAGTGCCACAATTCTACACAGACACAAAAAACAGCCAGGGCCACAGAGAGGAAGCAACTTCAGTTTCCTCACTCCATGTGTTGTGAATAGGAAGGGGTATAGCAACACTGTGACACAGCTCCCAGCTAGATGGTCCTGGTGCGTAAAATCTCACTGCTCCTCTCCTTATTTTACCTCCTTTATTAATTACTGTTTCAAAAAGTCAAAATACCTCTAGGTTTTCGCAGAATGTCCCATCATTCCCTCGGACCAACTTGACTCTCTTCCTTACAAATACTTCCTTCATTCCTTACCCCACATATAAAACAATTACATAATTAGTTACTATATTTATATTAACTTCCTTGGACTTTTACGTTTTAAATAGAACAAATTTACTTCAATGAGCAACATCTGACTGGAAAAACAAGGTTAGATCCCATCTGGCCAATTATTTATATGGAAAAAAATGCTGCTAAAGCATCTGTTCTCCACTTTCAATACCCTTCTCCACCCACCCCATCTCCTAATACCACATCTCTAATACCCCTTGATGCCCAAATAACCCCCTATGTGACCCTCCTACCACAAACATGTTCTATATTATTCATTTCCCATTATCAGCTCCCTACATATTCTCTCATAGTAAGCCCCCATACATAATCCCTTCCCCATCACAAATACCCCTCCACCTCCACCATTGAAAACTCTTAACACTTCTTTTTAGCCTATCCTCACTAAATTATAAAAATATAACAAATCAAATCCTTTATTAGTGATGGCTAGCTAGAGTGAGTGTGTGGGCAACCTCATTTTTGTCAGACATTTTTATTTCTAATCGGTTAACCTGATTAATTTATTTATACATAAGGGAACTCTAAATAAGAACAAGAATGCATCAAGAGTTAAGATGAAGAAGACCTGTTGCTGCTGGATGGAAAATAAAGATTATTAAACCAGACTTCAGGTAATGACAATGTAAAAGTCAGGAAGTTATGCTGTAGAAAACAAGTTAGGTGTTGGGGAGGAGATAAAATTAGCGCTACCACACAGAGTTGATAATGGCATAGGAGATTTCAGTTCAATTTTATTTATTTGAGTATAGGTCATTGTTAGATTTAAATGACTATAAACACTGGCACCAATGTAAAGTAAATGCCAGTGCTATAGTGGCTGAGGTTAGAAGCTTGCTGATGGCTCATCAGAGTGACCAGCTGCAATAAAACACTTTCATTTCATGAGCGGCATACAGAGCACTATTAGTAAATAGCGGTAGAAGTTTGATCAAGATCCTAAAATGGAACCACTATGAGAATCCTGCTGTTGCTAGGATTTTTTTTGTTAATGACAGCACAATTATAGCAATCTGCATAGGCTCTAGGTCTATGTTTACCATTTGATTTATTTCATTAGTATGCCACATTACATTCACAATCTAACAAACATAAGTGCGTTTAATTGGTTTGGAGATTTCATGCACCAAACACATTTCATTATAAACTTACTTTGCTCCTAAACATATTTTAAGAACATATAATTCATTCATTCTTTTACTCTCTATTTCATTTCCAACTGATTTATATCTTAAACAGAAGCAGAAAGGAAAATATAATAGGAAAAACATTTACAGTTCTTATACAAATAGTGTAAACACATCTGTTCAAACTACTAAAAGAATCAACATTACTCCAAAAACTTTGTTTTTGTTTAATGTCCAAGAACATTTGAATGTCCTGGCACCTGTATCAAAAAAGCATCCTTCCTAAAACGCTATGACTCAAAACAAATGTGACACTCTTGCACATGTGCTGGCTACATATAAAAGTGCTGAGATTTACAGCATATAAAATCGATATTCAGATCCCACCCTGCAAGGTGCACAGTAAAACCACTTGCTTATTGGCAAAGATATTTTATTGAAATAACATAGTAACTGTATGAGCCATCTTGTGACTTATGTGGTCTGAGGTTTTGGCAATGCATTTTTGTAGTTTTCTTTATTTTCCAAGAATATTTTTATAAAGTGCAATCAAATAATTGTATGCAATAGCTTCTGTTTTACAACTGTATGAATGTATTTATTTGCATTTATATAAATTATTATTGTTTATAGATCCATTAACAGATTGCATACCAATGATGTATAACAGTATGTAGCTGTTAACAAAAATATATAAAAAAAAGTATGACTTGGCAACATTTTTCTGCACATTATTCAAATCATCTTTTTCTGGATCCTGTAAAAATGATTTTAGTTCTATTCACTGATTAATGATTATACAATGGTGAGCACAAGAAAACTTTGAAATGTTTTAAATCTGGCATCCAGCCTCTAAATAAATACTCAAAAGCTGAACCTGAATTTATATGGGATCTGCGTATTTTATTATATTTCGCATGAAATTTATTACATGTTGAGTTTTATGTCGCTTTAGTTAATACTTGTGAGCCTTATGTATATACCAGATATTTTTACATTTTCTATACAGTATTTTCACTTACCACCTCTACTGAATGTTTATTCCATGAATCAACCACCCTTTCTGTAAAGATGTGCTTCTGCAAATTATTCCTGGACCTATTACCACCCAGACTCAGAAAATGATCTCTTATTGTCACTGAAATGTAAAAATTAAGAGCAAACCATAATGCATTTAAGACATGAAGAATTGGATGATTCTAATGTGAGTGGAATATTCAGAGATGGCATCAGAACTTTAGTGCCAGCCAGTACACAGTATGTATTTACTGGGAACACACAGTTTCCATAGACCACAATGTAAAGGCCATTTATTTTCTAACATCCCACTGCCATCTCTATTTTTTTTTTAATAAACTACACTAGACAGGGTTTGTGGGCCATTTGCGACTAATTTAAAAATTCAACCAGAGATCTGATCTCTGTTTTACAAGCGCTAATTGCTACCGCAAGCTCGTGGTAGCAATAACCAGCCAATTGTAATGGCTAGCTAATTATATCATTAAATTGGCCCGTTTGCAGGAACGCAATAATTTAGAGCTCTACTTGTAATCTAGCCCTTAGACTTTGTTCCAGATCGTCACAGGGAAAAATTCAAATTCTGAGTTCAATTTATATTTCACAAATTAATAAATACAGCTCAGGAAAGTATATTTCTTAAACAAAAACATATGTATTGTAAGCAAAGTTTTAGGTTTTTTTTTAATTAGAAAAACTTTAATCTTTAGGTAATTATTATTTTAGAAACATATTTTGCACACACATGAATTTTTCTTCTGTCTGCTTCAACAATCCATTTAATAAAACTGCATCCATCCATCCATCCATCCAGAAAACTCTCACATTACTAGCCAATATCTATCTATCTATCTATCTATCTATCTATTTATCTATCTATCATCTATCTATCTGTCACTAAACAATGGTAAACGTTTAAGGAATGTGTTTTTATGGGACACATATTACTCACACATTACGATTGTAAGTTTATTTTTGGATTAATTGAATATTGAAATACTAACTTTTCTCCCCCAACACTGCATTCCCGTGATGCCTCCTTACAGGGGACTATGATCGGTATATTGGCGGTCTCGCACAGGGTTTAAATTTGTGTCAATCAAAAAGCTGTTTTTTGACATTAAGATAACCTTCTGCCGTATAATTTTCTATTTGGCAGAAATGTCTTCCTGTGCAATGTATTTCAGCAAAAATTCAGGGGCGTGATTCAATATGCAGCGAGGTTTGCGGCGCAAGTGAGGGAACCCCCGCCACCCACAGTTTCAGCTCGCAACTCAAGCTATCTTAAATACGGTGGCGTCAGATGCTAAAGTGCCGTAAGTCTGATAAACCAGCGATGTCCAGAAATCTGCGCAAGTACAAAAAAAACCTGACTAAAGTATGAAATCACCCGTACTGTCTAACACGCCTCCCAAACATAGCCTGACACGTCTAACCCTCTATCCGCTATCCCCCCCTCACTATCCTAACAATAAAAAATATATTAACCCCTAAACTGCCGGACCCCGCCGCCACCTAATAAAGTTATTAACCCCTAAACCGCCGCTCCCGGACCCCGCCAGCTATATTAAATCTATAACCCCCTAATGTGAACCCCTACCCTGCCGCCATCTACCTTACCTACCCCCTAAAGTGAGCCCCTACCCCGCCGCCATCTATTTTAAAATTATTAACCCCTAATTTAATACCCCTACACCGCCGCCATCTATATTAAATTATTTAACCCCTAATCTAATCCCCCTACCCCGCCGCCACCTATATTAAATTATTTAACCCCTAATCTAATCCCCCTACCCAGCCGCCACCTATATTAAATGAATTAACCCCTAATCTAATCCCCCTATCCCGCTGCCAGCTATATTAAATTATTTAACCCCTAAAATACTAAACTATCCCTACCACTAAACCTAAGTCTAACCCTACAAATAGCCCTGAAAAGGGCTTTTTGTGGCATTGCCCCAAAGTAAACTACTCTATTGCCAGCCCTTAAAAGGGCTTTTTGCGGGGCATGCCCCAAAGAAAACTGCTCTTTTACCAGACCTTAAAAGGGCTTTTGGTGGGGCTTTGTCACAAAGTAAACTGCTCTTTTGCATCTAATCTAAATCCCCCTACACCGCCGCCACCTATAATAAATGTATTAACCCCTAATCTAATCCCCCTACACCGCCGACACCTATATTAAACACATTAACCCCTAATCTAATCCCCCTACACCGCCGCCAGCTATATTAACTATATTAACCCTAATTATATTAGGGTTAATATAGTTAATATAGTTATTATATTATATATATTAACTATATTAACCCTAATTATATTAGGGTTAATATAGTTAATATCGTTATTATATTATATATATATTAAGTATAATAACCTATCTAACTCTAACATCCCTAACTAAACTCTTATTAAAATAAATCTAATATTAATATTATTAATTAAAATATTCCTATTTAAATCTAAATACTTACCTATAAAATAAACCCTAAGATAGCTGCAATGTAATTAATAATTACATTGTAGCTATTTTAGGGTTTATATTTATTTTACAGGTAACTTGGTATTTATTTTAACTAGGTACAATAGCTATTAAATAGTTAATAACTATTTAATAGCGACCTAGTTAAAATAATTACCAATTTACCTGTAAAATAAATCCTAACCTAAGTTACAAATACCCCTACACTATCAATAAATTAAATAAACTACAAATATCTAAACTAAAATACAATTAAATAAACTAAACTAAATTACAAAAAAACCCCCACTAAATTACAAAAAATAAAAAAAAAGATTACAAGATTTTTAAGCTAATTACACCTATTCTAAGCCCCCTAATAAAATAATAAAGCCCCCCAAAATAAAAAAAATTCCCTACTCTATTCTAAATTAAAAAAGTTAGCTCTTTTACCTTACCAGCCCTTAAAAGGGCCTTTTGCGGGGCATGCCTCAAAGAAAACTGCTCTTTTGCCTGAAAAAAAAAACACAATACCACCCCCCAACATTACAACCCACCACCCATATACCCCTAATCTAACCCAAACCCCCCTTAAATAAACCTAACACTACTCCCCTGAAGATCTCCCTACCTTGTATTCACCCAGCCGGGCAGAACTCTTCATCCGATCCGGGCGATGTCTTCAATCAAGCGGCAAAGAAGTCTTCTTCCATCCGGGCGATGTCTTCAAGCAAACGGCAGAGAGTCTTCTTTCATCCGGCAATGTCTTCAAGCAAACAGCATCTTCAATCTTCTTTCTTCGCTCCTCTGCCGTGGAGCATCCATCCGGCACGACGACTTCCCGACGAATGAGGTTCCGTCGTCGGTCGTCGTGCCGGATGGATGAAAGTTTTCTTTGGGGCATGCCACGCAAAAGGCCCTTTTAAGGGCTGGTAAGGTAAAAGAGCTAACTTTTTTAATTTAGAATAGGGTAGGGATTTTTTTTTTATTTTGGGGGGCTTTATTATTTTATTAGGGGGCTTAGAATAGGTGTAATTAGCTTAAAAATCATGTAATCTTTTTTTTATTTTTGTAATTTAGTGTTTGTTTTTGTAATTTAGTTTAGTTTATTTAATTGTATTTTAGTTTAGATATTTGTAGTTTATTTAATTTATTGATAGTGTAGGTGTATTTGTAACTTAGGTTAGGATTTATTTTACAGGTAAATTGGTAATTATTTTAACTAAGTAGCTATTAAATAGTTATTAACTATTTAATAGCTATTGTACCTAGTTAAAATAAATACCAAGTTACCTGTAAAATAAATATAAACCCTAAAATAGCTACAATGTAATTATTAATTACATTGTAGCTATCTTAGGGTTTATTTTATAGGTAAGTATTTAGATTTAAATAGGAATATTTTAATTAATAATATTAATATTATATTTATTTTAATAAGAGTTTAGTTAGGGATGTTAGAGTTAGATAGGGTTATTATACTTAATATATATATAATATAATAACAATATTAACTGTATTAACCCTAATATAATTAGGGTTAATATAGTTAATATATATAATATAATAACTATATTAACTATATTAACCCTAATATAATTAGGGTTAATATAGTTAATATAGCTGGCGGCGGTGTAGGGGGATTAGATTAGGGGTTAATACATTTATTATAGGTGGCGGCGGTGTAGGGGGATTTAGATTAGATGCAAAAGAGCAGTTTACTTTGTGACAAAGCCCCGCCAAAAGCCCTTTTAAGGGCTGTTAAAAGAGCAGTTTTCTTTGGGGCATGCCCCGCAAAAAGCCCTTTTAAGGGCTGGCAATAGAGCAGTTTACTTTGGGGTAATGCCACGCAAAAAGCCCTTTTCAGGGCTATTTCTAGGGTTAGACTTAGGTTTAGTGGTATGGATAGTTTAGTATTTTAGGGGTTAATTAATTTAATATAGCTGGCGGCGGGGTAGGGGGATTAAATTAGGGGTTAATTAATTTAATATAGGTGGCGGCAGGGTAGGGGGATTAAATTAGGGGTTAATAATTTTAAAATAGATGACGGCGGGGTAGGAGCTCACTTTAGTGGGTAGGTAAGGTAGATGGCGGCGGTGTAAGGGGCTCACTTTAGTGGGTAGGTAAGGTAGATGGCGGCGGTGTAAGGGGCTCACTTTAGGGGGTAGGTAAGGTAGATGGCGGCGGTGTAAGGGGCTCACTTTAGTGGGTAGGTAAGGTAGATGGCGGCGGTGTAAGGGGCTCACTTTAGGGGGTAGTTTAATATAGTTGGCGACGGTGTAGGGGGATCACATTAGGGTGTAGTTAATGTAGGTGGCGGCGGGGTCCGGGAGCGGCGGTTTAGGGGTTAAATATTTTATTAGGGATTGCGGCGGGGGATCGCGGTTCACAGGTAGATAGACATTGCGCATGCGTTAGGTGTTAGGTTTTATTTAGCAGATCGCGGTTGACAGCTAGATAGACATTGCACATGCGTTAGGTGTTAGGTTTATTTTATAGCTAGTTTAGGGAGTTACGGGGCTCCAATAGACAGCGTAAGGCTTACTACGGCTGCTTTTTGTGGCGAGGTGAAAATGGAGTAAGATTTCTCCATTTTCGCCACGTAAGTCCTTACGCTGTATATTGGATACCAAACTGCGCTGGTTTGGTATACCTGCCTATGGCCCAAAAAACTATGGGCGACGGCAGAAATATATGAGCGTAACTTCTAGGTTACGCCGTATATAAGATACCAAACCAGTGCAAAATTCAGCATCGCCGGCATTTGCGGGCGACGCTGCATATCGGATCGGGCCCCAGATCCGGAATGTTAGTGATATTTTAGATAGAGTTTAACTCATCAGTTGTAATGAAGATGCGCAATAACTTACATTTTAATATAATAATAATAATAACTAGTATTTAAATAGCACCTTTCTCCCAGTGGGACTCAAAGTGCTTTTTCAGTGCTCGCTCTCGGAATTCACCAGAATTCAGCTGAATAGTAATAGTTGTTATTATTACCCAATTTAATGGTACTCATTTTATTGACCTTGGAAGGATGAAGGGCTGAGTCGGCCCTGCCGGGATTTGAACCTGTGACCTTGGATCTTTTAAACAGGTTTTTGTTGTAGTCAGGGCGTTTACCAACTGAGCTACCTGTGCTCTACCACCCACTTCAAAAGTATTTTTTGTTTTTAGCGCTAACGGTTTGAATTGTTGTCCAGTTAGGGCTCTAGCTACAACAAAAGTGTGACATTGCTGATTGAAGAATCGTTTAAACCTTTAGCTCACAGAAAAAAATACTTTTAAGTGAGTGGCAGAGCACGGGGTATTTGAATTTCATATCTATAATAAAAAGTAAGTTATAGTGCATCTGCATTACAACTGGTGAATTAAACTTCATCTAAAGTCTTATACAACCTCGTGGATGTTTTTAAACATTTAAGACATTTTAGTATAAGCTCTGATATTTTTTTTTCAATGTGCAGAAATACATAACAAAAACCTCTTACATTATGCCAGTAATTATACCATGAGCCTATCCTACCTCATGATAATTTCTATTTACTCACAACTGCACATAAATAAGTCATAAAATGTGTTATGTGTAAACCATTAACATAACCTCAAATATAAAGTTCATTTTAAATCTGCTAACCAAGATGTTCTGAATACTACAAAAATACTCAGGAATCTCAATGAGGTTTATAAATAAATGTTATGGAATATTAAAGCCAACTGGCCATCCTTTTTAACGATGCATGATCAGTGAATCAATCTGTCAGTGAATATTATGATAATCAAAAGATTGATATATACCACAGTTAAAGGGACATGAAACCCAAAATTTTAAATAACTTTCCAATTTGCTTCTTTTATCTAAATTGCTTCATTTTCTTGGCATCCTTAGCTTAAAAACATATCTAGGTAGGTTTAGGAGCAGCAATGCATTACTGGGAACTAGCTGGTGATTGGTGGCTGCATAAAAATGCCTCTTTTCATTGGTTCACCAGATGTTTTTAGATAGATCCCAGTAGTGCATTGCTGCTTCTTCAAAAAAGAATATCAAGAAAACAAAGCAAATTGGATAAAATAAGTAAACTGGAAAATTGTTTAAAATCACATGCTCTATTTGAATCATGAAAAATAAGAAAAACAAAAATGTTCGGTTACATGTCCCCTTATTGTTCAAACTCAACTGCAGTTCAGGCTATATGAATATAATGCTTAGATCAATACTAAAAATCAATCTGTAACAGTAGCCTAGTTTGTTTATATGTTAAAATAAAGAATTTAGAATTCCAAGAATTATGGGAAATTTAATGGAAAGAATTAAAATAGTTTTTATTCATGATTTAGACACAAACATAGCTCTGTTGAATGTACTTTGCATATAGTGCTTGTTTAATAATAAAATTTGCCTATGTCTTTGATGACCCATAAGTGTTCTTCTCTATGTTGCATAAAGCACTTAGGACCAGATTACAAGTGGAGCGGTATTTAATGCTCCCGCTCGAGCGCTAACTCTGCTAGAAGTAATGTTTTTGCACGCGTTGGGTAAGTTGAAAGAAAACTGTTTTCGCTTGTACGCTAACCTGACCTAAGTTCACGCTAAGCTGAACTTAATATTTAATACAAGCATTAACATAGTCCCCCATAGAAGTCAATGGACCTAAAAAAAGTGGAATAAAAAAACCTTACACCCTACTTGCGCGCATACCCGATCTCATATTTTCAAGTGTGCTAACCGGCGGACATGAAAATCTGAATATTTTGCATTCCAATGTTCTTCAAATAGAAGAATACGTTCTATTTATTCATAAATACATATTTCTATATTGAAAAAATAGAAGGTAAAGTGCTCAAACCCACTGGGTAAAAAACCTCAAATTAAAACGGCGGCTATGCAGGACAAACAAAGAATCTAACCTTGGTATGACAGTAAAGTAAAACAAAGCAGAAAGAAAAAAGTCCAGCACACAAGCAAGTCCAGGAAAATCACCTACAAACTAAGAAAAAAACAACAATGGTAAAAGCAATGAACTAGCAATGCATTAACAAAAAATATAAATAAATAAAGCATATAAACAGAGCAATATAAATAACTTAACAAAGGGAGAGAAATGTATAAATAAATATATAAAAGTCTGGGGCCAAGACCTAGGAAAGTACAGATCCTTCCCTACAAAGAAGGAATTTAATATATCCACAAGAGAAAAGATGAGGAATAAGGATGCCCGTCACCCGAAGGCAAAGGTAGTAGATCCTACTACAAAGAAAGACACCCAAAAGTATAAGGTAAGGAGAGTTTTCAAGGAGAGGAAGCTTGAACCACACCGGGAGCTTAGGGAAATTCAGAAGGGATTTCTGGAGTCCACCTCACATTCCTACCAGGAGTCCTGCATGTGACGTCACTTAAGCATAGTCAGTGCTCCGTCCAAAGGCAGAGCGCTGATAGTGTAAAATAATTTATTACAGACTAAAACCAAAAAAATGTATGCCCTTACATTTATAAACCTCTATTCAAAATGAGGTAAGATTGAGGCTCAAAAAAAGATCAATAATCAGCATAGAATGGTCACAAGATGAACCGGGATGCCCACCGCAAACCTAACGCATTTCAAAGTTCAAACAACTTCGTCATCAGAGGTATATGGTGAAAAGGCATCCCGTTAAAGCTTAAGTACATTTACCGTGGTGTGCAAGCAACACAGTTCGCCTTCTGATAGGTTGCAATAGCCATCACGTGATCAACGGCTGCCAATGGTCTCTGCGGGATAGGCACACCTCCACAGGGTCATATCCAAATTCCGGTGAGTACGTGCGTATTATGTCTGAATGTAAACAAAAATACAAAACTACAGCAGCGTGATATTCCCCTAAATTAAGGATTTATATCGAATGATCCTAAAGTTAGGTAAAAATAAAGAAAATGAGTAAATAATAATTATTATCTGTGGCGGCAGGCAACAATATTCCCTAATGAGAAAGCACCTCTAGAAGAAATAGTATAATTCCATAAAGAAAAAGTATAAGTATGTATAGGCTAAAATTAAAAATCTTATCCAAAATTACAGGGAGTAGTGCGCTTGCATGTACAAGCATATACCAATATATAAGAACATGCAAAAAGTAGTCTTATTTAATGTCACTGGAGTGTGAACTAATGATAAAAATAATGAGAGGACAAAAAAGCACCAGGGCAGTGGCGTATTTAGGTTTTGTACTGCCCTAGGCACTCAAAAATCTCCTACAGCCGGACCTTGTAAGCATATCCCCAGGCAAGTTTCTCACCAAGAAAGCTTCCACTGCAAAAATGTCAGTGGATCTAAATGAAGCAATGGTTTAAAGGAGCACTGCCTGTGAAGAGCGACCTTATTCAGCGCACATGCCTTGTCTTCCCTGTAAAAGCCTGCACTTTGTCGTTCACTGTACTGTGTGCTGGCTTTTAGAGATAGGATAGGGCAGATGTGCTGCCTCTCCCAAATCTACTGATCTAGGCACCGGCCTTGTTGGCCTAGGCCATAATACGCCCCTGCACCAGGGTAAAATCCTATATGTCCATAAAGAAAATCCTGCTGGAAATCCCTCTACAAAATTAGAGGAATGCAACAATATCAATATCTTTATTAAGTCAGAAGGGAGTAAAAGTATTGAGATGATGTATCCAAAACGTTTCCCTTTGTCGGAGCCTGATAAGACATTTGGGGTTACAATTGTGTTTTATTTTGTAATGGTCAGAAAAACTGTGATCCTCAAAACCTCAATATTTTTAATGTGTTCTTCTAGTATCTTATTGTAGGGACGTTTAGTATGCCCTATATACTGTAGCTTACAGCTGCTTTTGAGAATGTAGACTACAAAGGTACTCTTACAGTTTGTAAGATGTTTGAGGGTACAAGTTTTATTATTGGAGGTGGATGATATAATTTTAGTTGATTTATTTCCCCCATAGGTGTGTTTACAACTAGAGCAGTTGGTCCTGTTACATTTTTTTAACCAAATAGTGGCATTGTTAGATGTTCTTAATTTACTTGGAGACAATATATTTTTTAAGTTTTTATTTTTTGTGAAAGTGACTTTTGGTTTGTCTCCTAGAATGTTAGAGAGAAACTTATCTTGTTTTAAGATGGCCCAATGTTTCTGTAGAATTATTTTAATTTCTGGAGCTACTTCATTATAAGTTGTGATGAGACCTAATTTATATCCTGTTTGGGAAGAATGTTTATTTATATGTGTCGCTTTTGTGAGTAGAGAACTCCAAACTGAGTCTGGCTCTTTCTATGGATTTATCTAATAATCTCCTGGACTAATGTTTGGAGAGAAATTTCTCATTTAGGAGCATAGCCTCCTCTTCAAAATCTTCCATTATGGCACAATTGCGTCGTAGCCGCTGAAATTGGCCAAATGGAATATGTTTAATCCATGATGGATAATGTCCACTTTTAGCTAATAAATAACTGTTACTATCTGTTTCTTTCTAAAGATTTTAGTCTGGATAAGATTCCCTTCATGACATAAATTAAGATCTAGAAACTCAATATTTTTATTGATGAATGTTATAAAATCAGAAATCGACTCTACACCTCCATCCCAAATTAATATTATATCGTCAATAAAGCAGCCCCACCAGATGATATTGTGATTGAAAGAGTTGTTTTTGTATATATAATTTTTCTCCTAGTACCCCATATATAAATTGGTGTAACTTTGCGCCATTATAGTACCCATCACTATGCCATTGGTTTGGAACTAGAATTGATTATTAAAATAGAAATAGTTTTTCTCAAATACAAAATGGATAGAATTTAAAAGAAATAGTTTGTGATCTTCCGATAATGATGTTTGAGTATTCAAGCATTCTCCAATTGACTAAATACTCAGCTCATGGAGAATACTATCCCTTTGTTTAGTTATTTATATTGTTCTGTTTATGTTTTATTTTTTTTTTATTTTTTGTTAATGCAGTGTTAGTTCATTGCTTTTACCATTGTTGTTTTTTTCTTAGTTTATATGTGATTTTCCTGGACTCGCTTGTGTGCTGGACTTTTTTCTTTCTGTTTTGTTTTACTTTACTTTTTTATTTTATTATTTATTTATTTATATATAGGTAAAGATATACACAGAAGTATATAGGAATATCTATTTAAAAATACATAGAGCATATTCTGTGTTGTGCAGAACATTGGAATATCAAATATTTACAGTAAATACACAGTATAACACTTTATTAAAAATAAATATTGGATACGTATGTTTTTACATGCTACTTAACTACAAATGGCTCCAATGCACATATATATACTGTATATACATGTTTATATGTGTATATATGTCTATAAATAGATATATACACATATAAATACATAATTAAATATGTACATAAATATATACAATATATATATATATATATATATATATATATATATATATATATATATACATACATACATACATACACATACATATACATCTTTAGACATGTATGTGTATGTATCTTAATGTTAAAGCCCTTTGGCCTGCCTTTTTTTTTCTAACACCTGAGACCTCATATCTTTGAGCCCATATAACTTTTTGTGCAATATTTTTTTTTATAGACAGTGTTATGAGTGTAACTGCACTTTGTAATGTATTTTTTATGTGTTTTATGACACTTTTTGTTTCCCAAAAGAGTTAACCAAAGCTCTGAGGACACGCTATCCCAACGAGTGTTAACAATTGCACTCAAGTGATCACGTTTACTTTCAACTTGTAATATGAGTGAAAAACCTGACGCGCATACACCCGGGACAAACCCCTTTTCACTTGAGAGTAACTGTTAGCGCTCCACTTGTAGCCTAGCCCTTATTATTATTTTTTTTTATAGTCATGCATCATACCACAGGCTGAAATATTCAAAAGTTAAAAATGTGCAGTCAAAATAATTTACTTTGATACTCTGTCTCTGATGGACCAAGAGTCTAAGGGGTCCATTTATAATTGTGCGGACAGACATGATACGCTATAGCGGACCATGTCCACTTCACATCGATAAATGCAGACAGCAATGCCACCCCCTGTAGATCGCCGCCCCCTGCAGATTCCACCAGCAGAGGGTGTCAATCTTCCCGATCGTATTGATTCGGGAGGATTTTTGGCGATGTCTGTCCGCTGCCTCCGAGCAGGCGGACAGGTTATGGAGCAGTGATCTTTAGACTGCTGCTTCATAACTTGTTTTTCTGGCAATCCTGAAGGCTTGCCAGAAACACGGGGCATCAAGCTCTATTCGGAGCTCGATAAATAGACCCCTAAATCTCAATATTTTGTTATTATAAAAGGGTAAGCTGCAAAATAAATTGAACAATTGCTAGCTATCACAGGAGACAGAACACTTTGCTTTTCTACTTATCTTTACAGGTTCTAGGCCCATGCAAGGCAGCCAATCATTTATTACATTTTAATTGTAATATATCAAAGCTCAATCTGAAATTTCTAAACTCAAAACTGAACTTATCAAGAGACTAGATAGCTCAAGACATATCTCACTGCTATATTAAAGTTAACAGGGTAATTCGCACTCAAAGCACTTTGTATTATTTTAAATAGTCATGTATCTTTAGATAGAAAATACAATTTAATTTTTTTTTCCAATTTACTTCTATTATCAAATTTGCATCAAACTCTTGTTATTCTTTGTTGAAGATATATCTATATAGGTAGTGTGCACATGTCTGAAGTGCTACATGACAGGAAATAGTGCTGCCATCTAGTGCTCTTGCTAATGTATAACATTGTTGCAAAACTGCTGCCATATAGTAATGCAGACACAAGCAGACTGCTGAACTTACTTTTGATACATTTGATAATAGAAGTAAATTGAAAAGTTGCTAAAATTGTATGTTCTATATGAATCATGAAAGAAAAATGTTTTGTTTTATGTCTCTTAGGAATTTTTCACTTTTAATTCCGATTGGCTGATAGAATTCTATCAGCCAATCGGAATTCAAGGGACGCCATCTTGGATGACGTCATTTAAAGGAACCTTCATTCTTCATTAGCCGTCGAAAGAAGAGGATGCTCCGCGTCGGATGTCTTGAAGATGGAGCCGCTCTGCGCCGGATGGATGAAGATAGAAGATGCCGTCTGGATGAAGACTTCGGCCCGCTTGGATGAAGACTTCTGCCGGCTTCGCTGAGGACTTTTGTTGCTTCGTTGAGGATGGATGTCGGGTCTTCAAAAACTGTAAGTGGATCTTCGGGGGTTAGTGTTAGGTTTTTTTTAAGGGTTTATTGGGTGGGTTTTATTTTTAGCTTAAGGACTTTGGGCAGAAAAAGAGCTAAATGCCCTTTTAAGGGCAATGCAATATTGGGGGTTTGGTTGTGTGGGTGGTGGGTTTTACTGTTGGGGGTGTTTGTATTTTTTTTTTACAGGTAAAAGAGCTGATTTCTTTGGGGCAATGCCCTACAAAAGGTCCTTTTAAGGGCTATTGGTAGTTTATTGTAGACTAGGTTTTATTTTTATTTTGGGGGCTTTTTTATTTTGATGGGCTATTAGATTAGGTGTAATTAGTTTAAATATTTGATCATTTCTTTTTTATTTTGTGTAATTTAGTGTTTGTTTGTTTTTGTAATTTAGTTAAATGTATTTAATTAATGTAATTTATTTCATTGCAGTGTAAGGTTAGGTTTTAGTGTAAGACAGGTTAGGTTTTATTTTGCAGGTAAATTTGTATTTATTTTAACTAGGTAGTTAGTAAATAGTTAATACATATTTACTAACTAGTCTACCTAGTTAAAATAAATACAAAATTGCCTGTGAAATAAAAATAAAACCTAAGCTAGGTACAATGTAACTATTAGTTATATTGTAGCTAGCTTAGGGTTTATTTTACAGGTAAGTATTTAGTTTTAAATAGGAATTATTTAGTTAATGATAGTAATTTTTATTTAGGTTTATTTTAATTATATTAAAGTTAGTGGTGTTAGGGTTAGACTTAGGGTTAGGTTTAAGGGTTAAAAACTTTAGTATAGTGGCGGCAATTTGGGGCAGCAGATTAGGGGTTAATAACAGTAATGTAGGTTGCGGCGATGTTAGGAACAGCAGATTAGGGGTTAATAATATTTAACTAGTGTTTACGATGCGGGAGGGCGGCGGTTTAGGGGTTAATATGTTTATTAAAGTGTTGGCGATGTCGGGAGCGGCAGATTAAGGGTTAATATTTGTATTATAGCGTTTGCTAAGCGGGAGGGCCTCGGTTTAGGGGTTAATAGGTAGTTTATGGGTGCTAGTGTACTTTTTAGCACTTTAGTTAAGGGTTTTATGTTACGATGTTGTAGCATAAAACCCATAACTACTGACTTTCAGTTTACGGTATGAATCTTGACGGTATAGGGTGTACCGCTCACTTTTTGGCCTCCCAGGCAAACTCGTAATACCGGCGCAAAGGAAGTCCCATTGAAAAAGGACTTTTTGAAAGCTGCGGTAGTTACGTTGAATTACGGCCAAAAAAGTGTGCGGTGCAGCTAAACCTGCAAGACTCGTAATACCAGTGGTAGTGAAAAAGAGCCTTAAGGCTGCTTTTTCACTCATACCGCAAAACTCGTAATCTAGCCGTTAGTTTGTAAGATTTACATATTGAACATTCTCATTTTGAGTAATCTTAACTGTTTGTATGAAGTATAATTAACAAAGCCATTGTGCTAAAGGGAAAAAAAATAAACTTTCATGGTTCAGATAGAGCATGCAATTTTAATCAATAAATAGATTTTTCTCTTGGTAGCCTTTTTTTAAGAGGATAGCTAGGTCAGGTTCAGGAGCTAGTTAGTAAATAATGGCTACTCACATATACATCTTGTCATTGGCTCATCAGATGTGTTCAGCTAGCTCTCAGAAATGCATTGCTGCTCTGGAGCATACATTTAGGGGGTTTAACACATATGCCTCAATCACAATCTATTGGCAGCAGCTTTTTCGGCTCTTTTTCAGGCTGAAAAGGCTACCTTTAGTGTGTTTTTGGCTAATTCCCTCACTCACAAACATGTTTTCAGATCCTCGTTAAAAGCACAATTTCTTGTATGAGGCCAAAAAGCTATTGCCGATCAAATACATTTTTGAGTCACTTTTCAACAGCTTTTCAAGCCCAGTTTCTTTTCAAATGTGACACCTCTAGGCCCTTGACGAGTTCTCGAAATTACCTTATGGATATCTTTACAACTATTTCATGGCTATTTGCAAACAGTCTGTTATCTTGCACAAATGTAATGGCCACTGGATAAATTCTAGAGGTTTATTAACACACATGGTACTGATTCATTAAAATTCCATTCATCACTATTGGAGAGGCTGTATACAAGGAAATTATACAGGGAAGAGTGCACCTATTTACATATGTATAGGTACATATACCCCAAACTTGTAAGTAAAAACTCAAGTAACATAAAAAAAAAGTCACAAACTGGGAAGTGTCAGAGATAGAGCAAACTGGATAAATCCATAATAGTGCTCAGGGTGTGGTAGCTCGGTAGTTGTAGAGAGTGTCAATGGACAATCTAACATGGGCCATAACTGTGGAACAAACAGTCAATCAATCAATCAAACACTCATGGATTCCACCAGAAAGAGGACAAAGGACCTTCATCTGCTGCAATCACCTCCAAAACAGCACCGCCACTGCCGCACCTTTGGAAAGGGATGGAGTGGGTCCGCATCACTTTAGTTCCTTCTGTGTCCTTCCACTGGAGAGATAAGGCACTCCAGGCACCCTCCGTTCAAACTTTGCAAGTGCCCAATACGTCGGTGACGTGAATGATACCGCTCCGCCAATCCTGAGTACTCTGTAACTCCACCTGATCCAACGGAGCCTGTAAAGCCTGTAGTACTTGTTCCAATGAATAAAGCCGGTATCCCGGCTATGGGGAAATGATGCAACTCAAATGAAAAAAGGTTCCGGTTGTGCTTAGGTTAAAAAGTCCAACACCAAACTGACCAAATAAAGTGTTGGACTTTTTAACCTAAGCAGAACCAGAAACCTTTTTTCATTTGAGTATAGGTACATATACATAAGTGTTAACTATGTGATATCCTGTGCAGCTAAGTGGACCTGTACGAAAAGTCACTTCAGGACCCCAACATCTACAAATAGTCACCTAGATTATGAGTTTTGTGCTAAACAGGGTGCAAAACGAATGCAACAAAAGTTGTGTTATTTCACCCTCCATAGCGCTGCCATTAAGAGTTTCTGAAAAGCTTCTTTGTGCGTGCGAAATGGTTGCGTTAAGCTCCATACCGCACAAAATCCAAGGGCTGCTTTGACGTGCTCATGCATGCTTTCCCCTATAGACATCAATGGGGAGAGAGTTTTAGAAAAAAAACTAACATCTGAAGTGCGGAATGGCGATCGCCGTAATGCAACCCCACTGATGTCTATGGGGAAAAGAAAGTTAAATTTAAACCTAACACCCTCACATAAACCCAAAGTCTAAACACCCCTAATCTATCGCCTCCGACATCGCAGCCACCTAAATAAATGTATTAACCCCTAATCTGCCTTGCCCGACATCGCCAACACTAATAAAAGTTATTATCCCATATTCTGCCAGTCCTGACATTGCCGACACTATAATTAAGTTATTAACCCCTAATCTGCCGCCCCCGACATCGCCAACACTAATAAAAGCTATTACCTGCTAATCCGCTGCTCCTTGACATCGCCGCCACTATAATAAAGTTTTAAAAGGGGCTGTATACTATGAAATAGTTTTTCCCTTAATCTGTTTCCAATTACTTGTTTTTCCAGTTGCAGAGAATAAAATGTATGAAAATTGCTTTTTTAAGATTTATTCATGTATTTGAATTAGCTGACTTTGTGTTTTGAAGCCACAATCTAATAAAATGGGTTGGGCTTATAGGTAGATCGCATTACTTTATCACATTGTGTACATATACCTGCTTCTTTATCTTATATCTGTCCATAAACCAATCACCAATACTTGGAGAGAACAATGGAAAATTAACATTGTATTACCTTATCTCTTCTATACCCCACTGGGAGTGTAATTTCTTCTACTGGCTGTGTTAACACAGCTTGGCCTCAAGGCCAAAAACTTTCAGGATGGGTGGGGGTACCACAGGCTAAATAAACTATTTTAAATGCTAATATAAGGGCAATGGAAATACTTGTAAACAATTTAATTTACTCCAGCAGGTAAAGTGGATCATTGGGAACAAATTAAAGGGCATTTTTGAGTTAACTGTCCCTTTAACCCCTAAACTCCAGCCCCCCCCCCCCCACATCGCAAAACACTAAATTAAACTATTAACCTCATAACCTTACACACACTCTAACTTTACATTAAAATTACAATATTGCTCTATTTAAATAACTAAAAACTTACCTGTGAAATTAAAATAAAAAATAATACCAATTAAAATATCTAAATTACAAATTTAAAAAACCTAACACTAAGAAAAAAAGAAAAAAAAATCGAAATTACAACTAAAAACAAAACAAATCCTATGAAAAATTTTAAAAAATCTATACCTTTGAAATATGGCAGTGCTAGAAATAGAAGATCCCATTATCACATGGGAATGATGATGATAGTTTATATGATGACTTTATCCTTATTACAGTTTCCTCAGTTGATTGTTTTAAGAGTTATAGATTGTCAGTTGGAATAGTTTTATTCTGTATGAGTCATTGAATTATATGTAAAAATGTATTAATATGTAATATGCTAATTGCTAAATTGTAATATTTAACATATGCTAATAAAAGTGATTTCAACAAAAAAAAATTAAAAAATCTAAGTTTACCAAAAATAATTAACACTAAAATCAAGAAAAATAAAAAACACTAAGATTATAGAAAAACAAATGAAATTATCAAAAATAAAAACAATTACACCTAATCTAATAGCCCTATAAAAATAAAAAAGCTCCCCAAAATAAAAACACCCCTAGCCTACAATAACCTACCAATAGCCCTTAAAAGGGCCTTTTGTAGGGCATTGCCCTAAAGAAATCAGCTCTTTTACCTGTAAAAAAATACAAATCCCCGCAACAGTAAAACCCACCACCCAACCAACCCCCCAAAATAAAAAAACCTAACTCAAAAAAAAACTAAGCTACCCATTGCCCCATAAGGGGCATTTGAATGGGCATTGCCCTCGAAAGGGCATTTCGCTCTTTTGAATTGCCCTTAAAAGGGAATTTAGCTCTTTTTCCAAGCCCAAAGCCTTAATCTAAAAAAAAACACCCAAAAATATAAAAAAAAACCCCACTAACCACAGAAAATCTACTCACGGTTTCTGAAGTCCGGACATCCATCTCCATCCAGGCGGCGAGGTCTTCATCCAGGCAGCGAGGTCTTCATCCATTCCAGGGACGTCTTCTATCTCTATCCCGGCGGCACGGAGTGGAGCCATCCTGAAAGCCGAAGACATCCTGCGCCGAGCTCTCTCTTCATACGGTCGCTGCCGTACACTGAGCTTGAATGCAAGGTAGCCTCTTCAAAACGACATACCTTGCATTCCTATTGGCTGAATTGATTCTTCAAATTCAAATCAGCCAATAGGATGAGAGCTTCTGAAATCCTATTGGCTGTTCAAAACAGCCAATAGGATGAGACCTGCTGATTTATTATAGTGGCGGCGATGTCAGGGATCGTCGGTTTAGGGGTTAATATATTTAAATAGTGTTGGTGATGTGTGTGGGCAGCAGATTAGGGTTAATAGGTTTATTTAATTGTCGCGATGTGGGTGGGTGGCAGATTAGGGGTTAATAGGTTTAACATAGTGTTTTCAATGCGGGAGGGTGGCGGTTTAGGGGTTAATAGGTAGTTTATGGGTGTTAGTGTACTTTGTAACAGTTTAGATATGAGTTTTGTGAAACATTTTTGTTACACAAAATCCATAACTACTGCTCTCAGATATCGGTATGTAACGCAAGCATTTTAGCCTCACCGCACAACCTGTAATACCGGCACTATGGAAATCCCACGCAAAAACAACATTTTTTTGAATGCAGGATTGACGTTGCATTACAGGCTAAATGCTTGCCGTATAGCTATACCGACACGACTCCCAATAGTGCGTTATTGCTTTTACTCTGAAATTGCCATTTTTTCAGAGTTAAAAGTCGCAACGCAAAACTAGTAATCTAGGTGAGTGTGTTTTAAATTTTAGCTTTTAATATTTGATTGTAAGTCACACTTGCCCTTTTGCGATTATCTTCTAGCCGATTGCTTAATCATGACTTTCAGAGTTAACTATTGTAATCTGTTTCCATCTGTACCACTGCTAACCTTTCTGAATGAATCTTCTGACTATAAAAGTATGCCCATCATGCCTAGATACGTATGGCATTCATATGGATACATATTGTTGAGTATGTATTCTAATGACAACATTAATGAGTGTTTCTATAACCTTAAGAGGTGTAAATGGGTTAACGTATTAGTCAGATTCAGGAGACTTCCCGGTTTCTACTTTGAAAAGAGGTACTTTACACATGTAAATACCTTTTTAGTAGCTTTTTGGTTGAAAACTCATTTGTGGTGGTGGGATTTAAAGAAATGATACAATATAGTATTGTTTAGAAAAGCAAGACAAGTATCCTCTGATACAGTGACACATTTAAAAGTATAATGAAAGCAGCAGTTTGCAGAGAATGCTGAGAGTGGCTGCAGCAGCAAGTTTAAATGCAGACTTAGAGGGCATGAAAACAAAAAAGCAAAAAAGGGAGCAAGAGAAGCAGACACAGTCACAAGCCTAGCAGAGATAACGTTTTTCACAGACCGTAAAACTCACTCTGTTTTCTGGCAAGTATCCTCAATCCTCCCTTTGCCTATAAAGTATTTTCAGGGTGTATCTCTGATGCTCCAACTCCCACATTGGGTATGCTTCTCTCATACACCGATAGAACTTCTTTCTCTAGAGGCGTCCGAAAAACTGCCGACCACGACCGAGCTCCTCTCAGGAATCAAACGGTCTCCAGACACAGCTGTGTGTAGCCTCACACTCACTGCTGCAAGCATCACTGGATCCTTCCGGTAGCGTAGTCAAGCTCCTCCATGCTTGTTAAGGTAATCAAAAGAAAGCGGGTGCTACCGGTAAGATTCAAAAAAATTTTTTATTCAAGTTGCATTAAAATATTACGGTAGAAACAGGTCTGACGTGTTTCGGCTTCACAAGTTTGCCATAATCATAGACCATAACATGTCACTACCGGTTCAAAGTTGAAATACCCCACCGTTGTCATGGAGATAGTAAACAAAACAGTCATTTCGAAATATACCTTTTAACATTCAAATAAACACCCAGATGAACGCATTGAATAGTTAATTCAAAATACTTTTGGTACTCTGTATCAGATAAGAATTATTTTCACAATATATCTCATTTGACATTGAAAAAGACACTCAGATAAACTCACTTTATAGCTGATTCACAATACATTAGGAACTCTGTGTCTAGTAAGGGCTACACTCGATCCAAAATACAAAATACATTACTAATATTGTTATGAAGATGGTGGACAGAACAGTCAGTTCACAGCATATCCCTTTAACATTGAAATGAACACTTAGATCAACTCCTTGACAAAAACTATATTGTATCCAAGACACCTTTGTTTCTCTATATTTAACAGGGACAATATAAAGCTAAAGATTAATACTCTCTACACATAACCCTTAAAAATATATCTACACTTATCTCAACCTGACGATCTCTATATATAGAGAGAGAGCCCTCAAAAGCACTAAAAAAGAACCATCCAGTAATCATGTTTACTCAAATAGGGCTCCACACAGACAGAGATATACACATTGATAAAATGTTATAAAACTTAGACGTAGACTGAGAGTAAATACTAGTCTTAGACGTAGACTGAGAGTAAATACATTTTTAGGAAAGAACCAACATCCTGCAAATATCTTTTATTCTAACATACTAAATTTAGATGATGGATACACATGATCATTTGTGGTCCAGTATATTAATGATATATATAGGGTAGTCTAAGCTAAAAAGATATAGATTATTTGCTAATAGCAAGATGTTAAAGAATGTATAATCTCTATTTCCTATAATTAATTGTGTCGTATTCAGAGTTGTAACCCCTAGGTACATGTGTCTTAAGCTTAAAAATCCAATAGACGGGGCGGAGCCAGCACTGAAACAGAGAGGTTGCATGCATATACAGCTCTACTAAATTTCTACTTTTAAACCTAACACTAACTGATTAGATCAGCCTAACTTTTAAATTACAAGATAACCAGAGTTTCAAGGAACCAACACGAGAAGCCTGGATTCTAGAATACCCTTACAGCTAGCAGGATGACGCTTCTTAGGTGAGGCCCTTTTTGCAGATGCTTCGTGGAGCCTGAGGTCGGATGGACGGACCGGGTGATGTATGGAACTTCTCAGCTTGAACTCGAGCAAGATCTAACTACAATGCAGGTATTAGCCAACAACCCAGCTCAACAGCAAAAGGTGACTGCAACAGACGAGATTGCATCTGATGGGCTAAAAGATCATGGAGGGGAAATAGTGAGACCGGAGAAGAAATGCAATCTTTTATTAAGCAGGCGAAGTTCTGCACTATTGAAGGTCTGTTCTGCCATCATAAGCTTGCAGGAGATTTGCTCATATGTCGGTATGGATGGACTTCAAGCATGGGATTCACTTTACTTTGGCCTCTTACAGTTGATATTATCACTGCAGGATGGCTTGCTTGGGGGCACTCAGCATCACGGACTTTCCTTGATATCAGCACAAAATGACATTAAATTAGGCATTGGCTGATGCCGAATAACCAGAGAAATCTAGTGCCGCTGCTTCATTGAACTCTCTTATTGCAGTTTTTCTTAGAAGACTTTATATTTATAGTTCACTGGTCTCTACAGCTGGCTCATGTTAAGTATTGGACACTACGTTTTATCGTTATGCCTTAGCTGAATGTTTTACTTTAAAGTTTAGTTCATAGGCCTTTATACATACCATACCCTCCAATGTGCGTTATGTTAGTTAATCAGATCTTTTTGGAGGCTTGGTTTATATCTGTTAGCATATGCCATATCTCTGATATGTAAGGGTGTCACTTGCACGGAACATATCTATATTCTTATAACTGAGTCATTTATCTATAAATTCTGGTCCCTGCTATTTGTATAGGCTATAAAAGTTATTGGTCAGTGTTTATATTTCACAGAAGAAATTTCTAACTCTATCTTGCTTACATGCTTTCAGTTGGTTTGTTTTCCCACCAGCTGCCTTGTGCTTCCAATATTGTTCCTATTATTGCTGCTCATTCACTTTTATTTTACACAGTTATATTTTGGGTTAAATCAGCGGCCTGCATTGGTATTTATTTATTTTATACTAGTTACATGCTGCACTATGTATTAGAGGTACTTGAGGGATACTTAGATCAGTATAAGGCACACATATATCTACTCAATTTTATGGTATATTGGGTTACAGTATCCTACATGAAAGTTGATAATATACTTAACAATATTATTGCATGTTTATTTAATGTGAGATGAGAAATGCTGATTTGCCATATGGCAGTTGATGCTATCTTTAGTACACTACAACTCAGCAGTGTGGTATTAGTGCTATGTGTTAGACAATAGTATTTACCAAATCCTGCCTACAAATGTATAGGTTTTATATGAAAGCTGTTAGTTATAAATGGCCCCTCTGGAGGTCATCTCTTTAGCCTAGTATAGAACGCATAGTATGGTGTCAAAGAGGATCTAGCTAATCGCTTATCGATTTCTTGTTTATATATATATATATATATATATATATATATATATATATCTATTTCCTTACTCAACCTATATAGTTAAGCGATGATGATGGTCGGATTGAAATTTGATATGTTGTCCCCTACTATTCTGAATATTCTTAGGGACTTGGGTGTCTGCGGCCGGGATATCTGAGCCTCTTACTCCTAGATTTATGGACATGATAGGCAACATATATGCAGATAGAAGACCACATGGCTAGTTGGGAAATATCAACACTCCTCATTAGATTTGTACATATGCCCTTATAGATAGCTCCGGATTTTTGTTTATTATCAAAGCCTACATACCACTATCTGCAACCTTTCACCTAAGTATTCAACATATTATTAACGCAGGCTGGTCCTGCAGTTTGTATCGTCTCCCTCCTCATAGTACCAGAGCTGGGCTACATAATTTGTGTCAGACCTATACATTTAGATTTTGGGGTTCTGGTATGTTGGGTATGGCATTGTCCCAATACGCATTAGTCTTTTGTTATGCACTTATTAGCAACCCATATATACTTATTCTCACATAGATGTGGTGCCTTGTTTTACTGTGAAGCATGTTTACTTTGAATTATAATATTGCAGCAACCCTTGCTTTTTTTGGAAGGCACAGCGTTTTGATATATTTAGCTTATTATGCTCAATTTACCACCTCCTCCTCCCCCCCCCCCACACACATAATACACCTCCTAACTTGGGAGAGTTAACTACGCGGTTTCTCTTTCTTATACCGCACCCTAACTACCTTCTTTTTGAGTATACCTTGCAGCATAATATTACAGTGACTTTATTTCCCCCTTTCCAATTCTAACTGCGAGGCAAAATAACAAAAATTCTGAGGTTTCATCATTGAGATCCATAAGTGGTCTCCTCTAAATTAGATAGCCCTCTGTAAATGTAATGGTACTATGAGATGTGGGGTCCTGGAGAGGCCTCCTTAATGGAGTAGAGGGCTTTGTTCTTTTTATTGGCATGACCTTTTTAAATTGTTTCATCTTCTACAGCAAACCCATAATTCACTAACCTCATACCATATAGTCAGAAGATATTGCTCATTGTATAAGTACTTATAGTTATAATATGCAACTTAGGTTTAGTATTTTTTTTATAACTATAGGATATACCTTGCTATAAGCATTCTTGGAATGCAATTGTACAGTATAATGCTGTAATGCTTATTATGTATGCCATTTTTCCTCAATAAAAAAATATTTAAAAATAAAAATAAAAAAATCCAATAGACTTCTTGTCTCCTCCAGATATTGAGCTTATTGCCTCCTGTTAAGGGTTTATTAATCAACTCTATAGCATTCCTTCTGAAAGTTTTCAAGTTCTGATTATGTTCATCGATAAAATGTTTAGCCATAGCTGAGCATGCATTGCTGTTTTCTATATATGACATATGTTCCCTAATACGGATTCTTACATCTCTTGTTGTCATTCCTATATATTGCCCTCTGTGTTCTGTGCCCTCTGTGTCAGATAGATGACATATTCAGATGAACAATTGATACACCCTTTTACATTGAATTCCTCATTTGTAATATGGGACTTAAATGTTTTTGTTACATTGATGTAACCACAGACCCAACAGCGTCTACTGCCACACCTATAGGTACCAAAAGTGGAGAGCCAAGAGCTCCCTGAATCAGATTTATTGCTTCTTAACATACTTGAGGATAATGTGTTCCCTAGTCTTTTCCCCCTCGAGTATACAAATTTGCAACCTTTGTCAATGGTTTCCTTTAGTGCTTAAACTATCGGGAGGTATTTTTAAAGGATCCTGCATATATCATAGAATTGATTTGAGTATCTTGTCACAAAGATAGGTCTATTATAACTCTTTATTCTCTCTTTTGCTTTCAGCAGATCTACTCTATCAAGTGTATCTACTTCCTTGCAATATGTTCAATTAGTTTAGTGGGATAACCCCTGTCATCCATCCTCTCAGTTAGCTCTCTTTTTGTTTACAATAGTCAGTATTAGTTATAGCTTTACAATATAGTATTGACAAACTCAGCTACCAATTCAGAAATAGATTGCAAATGGCGCACTATCATTAGCGTGAGCGCAATATAGCAATATCGCAATAGCGCAACCACACTAACTTGCACATGTATGACAAGTTGAAAGTAAATGCGCACTGTGGAGCACAATCTAAATTTGCACTTGTCAGGTTAGTGTGATTGAAAACCTTGCTAACTATTTTTATAAAGATTAAAAAGTATATGGTATATGACAAAGTATTTGAAGGGTCTATGAATAAGCACCACTAGAGGGCATGAAATGCATCAGCCCATCGCTGGCTAAGATGCCGTGCCATGTTTTGTATTTATAATTTAAAAAAGATTAATAAAAGCCTTGTTTTTAACATAGTGCATACCTTGTAGTGTCTGTTACTTTTTGTGCATGATGTTGGAGTGAGCGGTTTGATCTACAGCTGTAATAGCACAGGGGAGCCTTGTTTTGATTTTTGGGCACTTCCATGTTTGTGGAGCTGGAGAGAGCTTTACGCCGGGACTATCACTATCATGTTGGATATTTCAATGGAAAAGGCTATATTATATATATATATATATATATATATATATATATATATATAGCAAAAAAAGGGGGTTAAATAAACTAGCGCTTAAGAGTTAATATCCCTTGCCCTATTCTCCTACTATCTACTTCCCAGATAGAAAGGTGTATAAAGTGAAAAAGTTATGGAGATTAGGCGCTTAATCTGCAAAAGGGATAAAGGTGTGTATGGAAGTCGTTAGCTAAATATGTTTTTTTCTACATATTTAGCTAACGACTTCCATACACACCTTTATCCCTTTTGCATATATATATATATATATATATATATATATATATATATATATACACATGTACCTGCATATATATTGAAGCCCTTTCCACTCAAATACCTTAAAACATGAATAATCTTTTTTTTTTTTTTTTTATTTTTTTTTTTTAAAAGGAGCTTTATTGAAAAATAAAGATATAAACATACAGACATCTCAACAATGTCTCATTAGGTTACAATATACAATCTCAATAACAGAAACTATAGTTCTCGACAGACTATAAACGTCCAAAGTGATCTAATTCAAATAAACATTGTTCGAGAAATTGTCCGAGGCCCAAAGCTCCTGTTTTCCACATTTTCTTAGATTTTCTTGCAGCATGTGGACTATTAAAACAATCCAAACTTTTGAAATAACATTAACAATATGGTGCTCCGTAGAGCAGGTACAACTTAAAAAAAATATCTGTATAGAACCACACAGAAATGTCAGATAAACAAGGCCTAACACAGGCGGCTGATACAATCTATAAGAAGAAAAAAAAGAGAAGAAAAGAAGAAGAAAGAGGGAGAGGAGAGAGGAGGAGAAAAAAAAAAAAAAAAAAGGGAGGGGGAGAGGGAAGAAGGGGGGAGAGGGAGAGAGGTAAGGTTCCAGCAATAGGGGGAGGGGGGGAGGAAGAGGGCAAGGGGGGAGGGGAAGGGGACAAGGCGCCAGCGAGTGGGGATCAGTTCCATCATGGCTCAAGCCATTCGGATTTCACTGTTGCTCCAAAGTTGGAGCAACAGTTCATGGGTGTCCAGTTTGCCTATACGGGCATAGTGATATCGTTCCAAGCATAAGAGGTTGGTCACCCCCTGTTTCCACTCCAAGGTCAGGGGGATTTGGGTCGTTTTCCATTTGGCAGGTATTAAGTTTTTAGCGCTTGTCAACATCAGCAACAGCAGTGTTCTCTTGGTTATATCCGGAATCTTTGTGGGAAAGTGAAACAATAATGTCTCCATGGTTTTTGGTATCTCTAGGTTCAGTGTTGAATGGATGTGCTCCCAGACCTCCCTCCAGAACTCATCCAGCATAGGACAATCCCACCAGATGTGTGTCAAGGAACCCACCTCACCGCACCCCCTCCAGCACTTGTCTGAGGGTAGATTTTTTTGAGACGAGATGGCGTGAGGTACCATCTGCTCAGAACCTTATATTGTGATTCCTGTATACGCGCGGACACAGACACCGTTCTGGTGGCTCGGAAAATCCTTTGCCACTCCTGCGGCTCCAGTTCGACCCCCAGCTCCCGGTGCCACTGTCTAGTGTACACCGGTAAGCTGTCAGCTCCTTTACATAAGATCCCGTAGATTTTTGAAATTAAATGCCTGGGCACTGTTTTCTGTGTACATAATCCCTCAAAGAGTGTAAGGTCTCTTAAGAACAGTCGCTTATGTTTATGTGTTGTGATGTAATGCCCTATCTGCAGATACACAAACCAGGGGATCTCAATGGCGGGTTCGCCCGACCTTAGCGATTCCCTCGGTTTCATGCTTCCATTCGCCACAAATTCTCCCACGCGATTGTTGGCAAATTGTGACTGAGCAGTTGTTACCTGAGTCTGTAATGGTATGTCAGGGTTTCCATAAACCGGTGTCAGTGGGGAAAAAACTGTGGATATGTGTGTTTCTGTGCGTACAGACCTGTCCCATTCCTCCAAGACCACTTTGGTCAAGGGGTATCTTTCCACCTCTGCGGGCCTAACTTTTTTATCTAACCAGGGAAGGGAGGCGAGACCCCACAGCTGGAGGACACCAGCTTCCAACGCAATCCAATCTTTTTGAGGGTCGTTGTGGCACCACTCAACCAGCCTCTGGAGAAGAACAGCCCTTCTATAAAAAGATACATTAGGGAGTCCCAGTCCACCCTCATCCCTAGGGAGATACATAGTTTTTCTATTTATCCTGGGCTTAACATCCTTCCATATATAGTCTTCTATCAGTTTTTGCAGAGAGGGGAGAAAGGAGCGTGGAAGAGGGATTGGAATAGTCTGGAGGATATATAGCACCCTGGGGAGGACATTCATCTTAACGACGCTTATCCTCCCCAGCCAAGAGATCATTTTGTGTTTCCACACCGAGAGATCATTCGAGATATTTTTCCTAAGAGTTGCATAATTGGTCTCGTACATAACCGAGGTCTCTGCAGAGAGCTCAACTCCGAGGTACTTCAGCGAGACAATGTTCAGGACAAAAGGGCTATAGGTCTTGAGCCAAGTCAGGGTGGCAGGGGTCAGGTTAATGCTTAGTAATTCCGACTTGGTGTTATTAAGCAGGAAATTTGAAACAACCCCATATTTATGGAACTCGTCCATCAGTGCCGGGATCGAGGATTCAATATCGGATATAGTAAACAAGAGATCATCAGCATACATAGCAATCTTGTATTCCCTATTATTTACGTGGACCCCCTGCACTAACTTGTTGGCTCTGATGCTGCACGCAAGCGCCTCTACTGAGATGGCAAACAGTAGGGGGGACAATGGACACCCCTGCCTGGTGCCATTGGTGATCTTAAAGGGGGAGGAAAGGATATTATTCACCTTAACTCTGGCATTAGGTGTTGAGTACAATGCAAACGTCATACTCAGGAATTTCTTCCCGAATCCCAACTTTTCCATTACACTTCTGAGGAATTGCCAATTCACCCTGTCAAACGCCTTTTCGGCATCGGTTGACAGTAAGGCTATAGGTTGGGCGCAATTTTTTGAATATTCAATTAATTGTAGAACTTTTAGGGTATTGTCCCTCGCCTCCCTTCCCGGGACAAACCCCACCTGATCTTGTGAAATCAAAGTGGGTAGGATAGTGTTTACTCTGTTTGCCAGGGTTTTAGCTAAAAGTTTGACGTCTGTATTGAGTAATGAGATAGGTCTGTAGCTTTGAGGGACGTCTGTGGGTTTGCCCGGTTTAGGCAACACAGTTATATATGCAGTCAACATTGATGAAGGTAGTGTCTCTAGGTCAGATGTACTGTTAAATAAATTTTGTATATATGGGAGTAAGATTGGTAAAAAAGCTTTATAATATCGGGCTCCAAAGCCATCAGGGCCTGGGCTCTTCCCAGATGGTAGGTCTAACAAAGCGGCCTGTATCTCTTCTTGCGTAAGGGGAGTGTCAAGGGAGCAAGCAATTTCGTTCGGCATAGTGTTCATATGTATGCCCTCCAGATACTCTGCTATCGCTAGCTGTTACTGTTGTGTGTTAGGTGTACTGGCTAACGCAGTGGCTCCCAAGTTATATAATTGGCTATAGTAATTACGGAATGTCTCCGCAATGTTTGGGCTGTCTTTGTGTGTTTTCCCAGTTTTGTCTTTAATTGTGTGAACGTATGTTTTAAGTTGAGAACGTTTGAGGGCCCTGGCCAGTAATTTACCCGCCTTGTCTCCCCCTTCGTAGTATGTTTGTTTAAGCAGCAGCGCTTTCCTCTGATTTTCTTCCTGTAATAATTGTTTAAAGTCTGTCCTAGCTTGTGATAATTCAGCCAACAAAGCGGCATCTGTCGGGGCCTTTTTATGACATTCCTCCAGTCTTCCTATCTGCAAGAGCGTATGATTATATTTTTCCCTAGCCTGTTTTATCCTCCTACTTTTATGGTCTATCAGGAGACCTCTCATAACACATTTGTGCGCTTCCCAAATTGTTGTCAGTGGGAGATCCTCCGTCACATTTAAAGCAAAAAACTCAGTCATTTTGGTAGATATGTCCTCTTTGATAAGCGGGCAGTCCAGTAAGGAGTCGTCTAGGCGCCACAAGAATGGCGTTGCTGGAGTGTTTGGCCAGTGCATTAAGCGGGGCATGGTCTGACCATGTGATAGGGGTGATGTCGCTATTTGTGGTATATGCGATGCCCTGGGAGTCAGTAAAAAAGTAGTCAATTCGTGAGTATTTCAGATGTGGGCTAGAGTAGTAAGTAAAGTCAGATTCCGTCGGGTGCAATGTACGCCACACATCGTGTAATAGATGTGTCTTCATCGTGTTATTTATATGTTTTAGGATATGGTGCGGAACGCTAGACACCCCATTTGATGTGTCCAGCTTAGGGATTAGTGGTGCATTGAAGTCGCCTCCCATAATCACCACCCCCTTAGAGAGCTCTAATAGTCTCGAGGAAAGTGTTCTGAAAAAAACGTGTTGTGCAGTATTCGGTGCATAAACATTTACTAGGGTAACTGGCCTACCGTACAAGAGACCTATCACGATAAGGTACCTACCCTCTTTGTCTCGTTCTACTGTTTGTGCCTGAAAGGGAACATTATGATGTATGAGTATTCCTACTCCATTGTGTTTGTGTGGGCCTGAAGCAAAGATTGCAACCGGGTATCTGCAGTTAAGCCATCTCGGTTCTTTATGCTTGGTAAAGTGGGTTTCCTGTAAAAAAAAACAGGTCTCCCCGCATTCTATGGAGTTCACGTGAGACTATAGAGCGCTTACCAGGACTGTTAAGTCCTTTTACATTAACAGTAATAAATTTAGTTGGATGAACCCTCGGGTCCCCCTCGGCGGGCGCCATGTGGTGGAGGGGGAGGGGGTGAGAGAGAGGGAAGAAAAAAAAAAAAAGGGGGGGGGGGGGAGGAGAAGAGATGGGAGAGAAAAAGGTGGTTAGGGAGAAGGGATGGTAATGGGAGAGAGAACAGAAAAACAGAAAGTGAGGGAACAAAAGAGAGAGGAGTCTAGAATAGAAGTAAGTCAGGAGACACAACAATTAAACAATACAGTGTATACTTCGTGTGTGACTAAAACACACAACCACAAGTGACACTGACAATGAAATAAAAAAGAAAATTCTAAAGGGTATGTGCCTTTGGCTAGTCATATTATTTAAAATAAAAAGGAGATGAGCTACTATGGAAAAGTGCATATAGTAATAACATTTGGAAACAATACCCAGCTATAACTTAGGGTACTGAGAGATATCAGGTGAACCGAGGGGGGGGGGGGAATATAAGGGGAGGAGGAGAACCATAAGGGTTCCTATAGACATAAGTCTAACTAGGGCTGATACATGTTAATTGTGACAGATATATTTCACTTATGCGTACGTTCACAGAGGTTAAAAAGGCCTCATCCATAAACATTTAGTTTGCTACTGGGCGCAGTAGAGTGGAGATATGGGTAGAAAATTAAGGGTACCAAACATGAGAGTAACTTAAACATTTACAAACAATGCAGACAATATATAGAAAACATTTATGGCTAGTGCCCATTACCATAGTCTTGAACATATCTTTCGCGCCCGTGAGGGCCAGGAAGCAGTCAATTTCAGTGAACTCTGTGAAATAAAAGTAAGATTAAGGCAATTAAATGATAGTGTGTTCTCACACTTGCTACAGCAAGTCCTCCTGAGGTCTGTTCGTTAGTTGTTGGCCATCAGAGTCTGGAACTGGAATACCCAGGGTAGAGCAAAAGGCGTCTAAGTCCTCTACAGATCTGTAGATGGCCGACGATCCATTGTTGGTAGCCACTATGCATGTTGGGAATCCCCACCTGTATTGTATTTTGTTGCTTTGTATTGAGGTGGTAAGAAACCTCAGCTCCCTGCGTTTTTGGAGAGTCGCAGGGCAGAGATCCGAGAACAGTTGAAGAGTGATACCAACATGTTGGATTGGTTGTTTATTCCTGCAGTGGCGTAAAATCTCATCTTTATCCTTGAAGTTTAAAAGCTTGAGGATGACATCCCTTGGGGGAGCTTTGGCAGAGGGTTTTGGGCGTAGGGCTCTATGAGCTCTTTCTATGGTGACCTCCGGTGACATGGGGGTGCCCTTGATTACCCTAAATAAGTCCTGTAAATAACCCTGCAGAGCAGTGGAGTTAACACTCTCAGGGATACCCCTGATGCGCAAGTTATTCCGCCTCCCGCGGTTATCCAGGTCCTCAATTCTTTCTAGTAAGTTCTGTATAGCATTAGTGTTCTGCTGTACTTGGGGAATTGTTTCTTTTATTTGGGCCTGCATAGTTGTCTGAGAGTGTTCAATATCTGTGACCCTTTGAGTTAAAACAGATACATCTTTACGTAGTTCCCCAAACAGATTTTTGATCTCACTCGCTATTTCCTTAATATCTTGTTTGGATGACAGATTTTTCAAGTCCTCCTTTGTGACATATGGTGTTGGAGGTGTAGGGTCTGGGAGAGCTTGGTCTGGGTCTGCTACACTAGGCCCTGGCTGAAGCGTGTTATCCTCAAAGGCCTGGGGCTCTATCCCTTTCAAGTAATGATTCATGTTCCTAGTTTTAGTGTTCTTTTCCCCCAAGCCAGCTTTCCTATGTGCCATTGTGGTCTTAATTTATACTTATATAGTGGGTATAAGCAGCTTATGATGCAAATCCAGTTGGTAGATAAGTTCAGAAAAAGGAGATGCAGTAAACAAAAAAAAAGAATGGTGCTTTTTGTTTTTATTAAGCCCCCTAATTCTTTATACAGGTGTCCGGTTTGCAGAGACTATGTACTAAATAGCAGTGATCCTAATCCCACAGGGTTGTGTGCTTAGGACAATAAGTGGATTACGCCCAGTTCTCTGTATGTCTCCCAACCCGGTCTGGCCAGGGAGCTAGCGGTGTAGGGATGCGTACTCACCGGAACACAAATTTCTCAGCTATCAGCGCTCCGGGCAGGGGGAAGAGGCTCCGTGTCCTCCTTTATTCCAGACTTTTCAGGCACTCCATGTGGGCGACCGCTCCAGCGGTCGGATCTGGGCGTTATGTAGAAGGCGGGTAAGTCAGCCGTGTCACCGCCAAGTAAAGGCACTTCACCTGCAGGCCTTAAGAGACAGTCCGCGCTGCATATGTGAGTGTGCCCAGTTCATAGGGGTGCAGAATTTAGACAACAATCCCGGCTTGAGTGATGTGTAGGGTGTAGTTCTCGTCAGAGAGTCGGGTGTCGCTGGGTATTATACAGGCCCACGGCCCACAGATGCAGCGATGCGGTATGCTCGCCGGACTTCAGTGTGCCCTTGAAAAGTAAATTTCTTCACATAGATGTGTCCCCCTCGGTTCAGTAAGGGTATTTATGAGATTTGTAGCTCAGTTGTGGGCATTTAGATATAGTAGACTAGCCTTTGGCTCAGGAGCTCTACACAATTGCGGCCATTGTCCTGCACAGCCAGGCTCCGCCCCCATGAATAATCATTTTTAATCAATTTTAATATTCTATAATGTGTTTTAGATTGTATATAATGTAAATATTTTACATTACATAGGAGAAAATTTTCTTGGCATTTTTAAATATATATTCCTATACATATCTGTATATATCTATATATATATATGAATATATATATATATATATATATATATTTACATTTTAAAATAAAAAATAACTTTTTCTTCTATGTGAAGAACATTGGAATGTAAAATATGCACAACTACCTTTGGATCTAGCTAGCTATACTGGACATGATACATTCCACCTGTTTATCTAAGCAGATATAAATTCAATAAACTATTGCTCTGGCAGCAAATAAATCAGATTTATCCCTAAAGGACTTGTAGAAAAATTTTAGAAATTGTGGATTACGAATCGATTTCATATCTCAGCTAATTAAATGTTTATGGATGTGGCTTGTGTTGTTGACCTGAAAATGGTTTAGAGGGCAGTCATTTATTTTGACGTTTCAGTGTTAATAAAAACAAGCTTTGCAGCTCAAATATCAGCTATAAAAATAAATGTAAGGGACGTATGAAGTGATGTTTATGAGTTAGAGCTATGAATTGCTTTTTAAACAATTATAAAAACACAAATCTTGAAAACTGATCATTTGCTGAGGGTAAAGGAGGAAATGACAGAGAGGTAAGCTAGGGGTGAGGTGTTAGAGATCATGAATTCCAACACATAGAGGAAACATACTTGTTTTTTAGGTTACATTCCTGCAAAAAAACAAGGATGCAGAATTTCCTGTTTATAACTCTCTGTATCAAATGTAGAGATTTCTAGTGATTAACAAATTTGGCAATTCCTATCTAGGAAGATAAAAACACATTTATAAAATGTCACATGCTAGAGGAATTTATTTTAGCTATCTTCAAATGTAAGGAAAAACTTGAATATCATATAAAACATATCTCTTTTTTTTATATTTTGAGATCCATTAATCAGTCTGCGAGTGCAGCTTGGTTTCTAAACTGAAGAACATTGGAATATAAAATATGCATAGCTTCCTTCAAGTTTAGGGCAGTTGGTCTAATGCGTGTCGGGTTAGCGTGCAAGCGATAAGCTTTAGTTTTCTTTTCCTTCAGCGAGCTCCATTAAAGTCTATGAGGAGAAGTTAACGTGGTCACAATATCTTCTGACCTATCTAACGTGGTCATGAAGTTCTGAAGTTAGCGCGCATCGGGTTTCGCTCTCGCTCTATTTACTTTCAACTTTAATACATGCGCTAACCTGCCCACAGTCTACTTTAAGAACAGCTAGTGTGCAAGCAAAAAAATCTGTTAGCATGCCCTTGTAATCTGGCCATAAAGGTTTAAAGGGGTGCGTAGAGTATAAAAGGATTTTAATGGGACATTAAAGGGACATAAAAGTGCAAAAAGAAAATTCTCTCATGTGTTAGAGCAGTTTATTATTGCAAATTTTGCTTGCATATAACTATGTGTTTAAACATTTCAACGCACTTAAACACATACTTAAAGTCAGCTCCAGAGCACCAATGCACTATTAATTACTACAAGAGGCATATGTGTGTAGTCACAAATTACTAGTTAGCTCCCAGTAGTGCATTGCTGCTTCTGAGCCAATCTAGGTATGCTTTCCAACAAATTATATCAAAAGAACAATGTACATTTGTTAAAATAATTAAAATTAAAAAAATCTTTTTAAAATACACGCAGAATCATGAAAAGGGATTCCATCATCAAAAAATGTATTTTGTAATTCAGTTTTATACATTGATTTAAAGCTGTATTTGTCGTTTAAAATTATTTTCCATGAAGGTATCTTGAGTCGTTATATGTAAAAAGGATGTCTTGGGGGCATCTACTTTATAAGGTCTATTTGTCATATTCAAACTGTAAGCAGTACATATAACCTTAGTACATGTAATAAAAGGGCAGCTAATGCTAAAACCTTTCCATCTACCTTACATTATTATTGTCTTTTCCCTCTATTGTTATATCCACTGTGGGCTGTGCTAACCATCAGGTTTATAATATTTCATTAGGTTTCTAACTAGTGTTTTTATTTCTTTGAGAGAACTAAATTGTTATATATATATATATATATATATATATATATATATATATATATATATATATATATACATATATATATATATATATATATATAATATATATATATATATATAGATTTGTGGAATTAAGCACTCATTGGTCTTCAGGTATCTGTGACAAAAAGGCTTTTTTTAGTGTGACGTTTTGGGACTAGAAGCTGTCCCTTCCTCTGAAAAACAACATGTGAACAAGCAGAACTTTTAAAAGGCCTGTGGTGCCCTCCCCCAAATCACAGCCAATCAAGGCTATCCATGTGTAAAAAATGCTCAAATAAAGTGAAAGTAACAATCAAATAAATGCCATGATCGGTGGTTAAACATAAAATGTGAGATAAAAGTGTGGTAATGTCCACCCACCTCCCTGTGACCAGATCAGCCAGAAATCAAGATATATATCATCTAACAAAAATACAAAGGTCATATAGATCGCCAGACAGTACTTCAAGAAATGCTAGCAGCAAAGTAGTAAAAATGCCCATTCAGAAACACAGCAAATTGCGATTGCCTGGGCGTGAACAAACAACCGCTTACCCACTCACAAATGGACAGTCGAAACCAGCATGGTGCACATAACAGTTAACCCAATTGGTTAGTACGAGAGATAACAGACTGACAAGGTTGCAATAAAGCTGACCAGCCTCTGGTGGCGTGATGATCCGGGAGTGACATCATTGTAGGTGGCGTGTCCTGATGCCCAACGTAAATAATAAATAAATACTATGTGTGTAACAAGCGTAATCACTACAGCACATCAAAGGAAGAAAAGCAATACAAAGGGACGCAACAAGAAGACGATTCACCTACAGCAGACCCCAAGTGATATCTCACTATACTCAAGGGGGCTCAAAATCAAAAGATAAGACTCACATCGGGCACTTATGCACCAAATATAGTAAAAGCTGTGCTCAACCAGGGAACATATATAGGGCTGCAACTCACCCCAAAACCAACAGACCATGCACATGAATTAATGCAGCTTATCTCATACTTGTAAACTATAAATGTGAAAAGACTATATATATATATATATATATATATATATATATATATATATATATATATATATATATATATATATATATATATATATACAGGGAGTGCAGAATTATTAGGCAAGTTGTATTTTTGAGGATTAATTTTATTATTGAACAACAACCATGTTCTCAATGAACCCAAAAAACTCATTAATATCAAAGCTGAATATTTTTGGAAGTAGTTTTTAGTTTGTTTTTAGTTTTAGCTATTTTAGGGGGATATCTGTGTGTGCAGGTTACTATTACTGTGCATAATTATTAGGCAACTTAACAAAAAACAAATATATACCCATTTCAATTATTTATTTTTACCAGTGAAACCAATATAACATCTCAACATTCACAAATATACATTTCTGACATTCAAAAACAAAACAAAAACAAATCAGTGACCAATATAGCCACCTTTCTTTGCAAGGACACTCAAAAGCCTGCCATCCATGGATTATGTCAGTGTTTTGATCTGTTCACCATCAACATTGCGTGCAGCAGCAGCAACCACAGCCTCCCAGACACTGTTCAGAGAGGTGTACTGTTTTCCCTCCTTGTAAATCTCACATTTGATGATGGACCACAGGTTCTCAATGGGGTTCAGATCAGGTGAACAAGGAGGCCATGTAATTAGATTTTCTTCTTTTATACCCTTTCTTGCCAGCCACGCTGTGGAGTACTTGGACGTGTGTGATGGAGCATTGTCCTGCATGAAAATCATGTTTTTCTTGAAGGATGCAGACTTCTTCCTGTACCACTGCTTGAAGAAGGTGTCTTCCAGAAACTGGCAGTAGGACTGGGAGTTGAGCTTGACTCCATCCTCAACCCGAAAAGGCCCCACAAGCTCATCTTTGATGATGCCAGCCCAAACCAGTACTCCACCTCCACCTTGCTGGCGTCTGAGTCGGACTGGAGCTCTCTGCCCTTTACCAATCCTGCCACGGGCCCATCCATGTGGCCCATCAAGACTCACTCTCATTTCATCAGTCCATAAAACCTTAGAAAAATCAGTCTTGCGATATTTCTTGGCCCAGTCTTGACGTTTCAGCTTGTGTGTCTTGTTCAGTGGTGGTCGTCTTTCAACCTTTCTTACCTTGGCCATGTCTCTGAGTATTGCACACCTTGTGCTTTTGGGCACTCCAGTGATGTTGCAGCTCTGAAATATGGCCAAACTGGTGGCAAGTGGCATCTTGGCAGCTGCACGCTTGACTTTTCTCAGTTCATGGGCAGTTATTTTGCGCCTTGGTTTTTCCACACGCTTCTTGCGATCCTGTTGACTATTTTGAATGAAACGCTTGATTGTTCGATGATCACGCTTCAGAAGCTTTGCAATTTTAAGAGTGCTGCATCCCTCTGCAAGATATCTCACTATTTTTGACTTTTCTGAGCCTGTCAAGTCCTTCTTTTGACCCATTTTGCCAAAGGAAAGGAAGTTGCCTAATAATTATGCACACCTGATATAGGGTGTTGATGTCATTAGACCACACCCCTTCTCATTACAGAGATGCACATCACCTAATATGCTTAATTGGTAGTAGGCTTTCAAGCCTATACAGCTTGGAGTAAGACAACATGCATAAAGAGGATGATGTGGTCAAAATACTCATTTGCCTAATAATTCTGCACTCCCTGCATATATATAAATAAAAAAAACTAAAAAACTAGAAAAACTAAAGAAAAAACAAAACTAAAACTAAAGACCTATAAGGCATCAATGGAGATTACAGTCTCAATATTACCAACCTCTTAAACAAAAAAATATTAATTAAATATAAAAATGTAACCAAATAAAATGCTGTCAAAATTGTAATACAAAAATTCAAACCATAAGAGTGAACATCACACCTCTACCCACCTGAGGATAATATATCTGCATGATTCTAAGCTGATCGGACACAAAGTGTGGATGGCACAAAACCAACCCTCTAGAGTGAAAGAGAAAGAAACACACAAAGCACAATATCAACGGGTCATCAGAAACAACACCAATGACAATACCTTTAAAGAACAGCTAGGTGAGATGACACAGAGATTTATTGAGAATGGGTATAGGAAGAAGCAACTATCTGAGATGCAGAGACTGGCTGTAAATCCAACAGTGCCTAACAAGGAGAAGAATGGTAAAACCATCCAGCAACTGACCTTCATGATGACTTACACACCTGACAGCTATTTGATTACAAAAGCTCTCAAAGATGAATGGAAATGACTCAAGGCTGATCTTTCATTACAGTTCAGTCGGTGGGATGCTCCAAGGATAGCTTACAGGAGAGGTCGAAGTCTAAGAGACTCATTAATGAAGACTGACATTATCCCTGATATGTATCAGCAAATCTGACTAAGAAAGAAGAACGGGTGCTTCAGGTGCACCAGTTGTGTGATCTGCAATGGCATGCTGGCGGGTACATAATTCCAACATCCAGACCGGAAAAAGAAGTACGAGATTAAATTCTCCCTCACGTGTACTACCCAGTATATTATCTATATATTGAACTGCCTATGCGGGAAAACAACTGATGATGCCAGAACAAGGATGGCCAATCATAGTTCTAGTATCCATACAGCAATCTCGAAAGGAAAGTCTGATCAACCAGTGACTCGTCAATTCTTAGAGACAGGTCACACTGTAAAAGATCTGAGGTTCCGAATCATCAACCATGTACCAATTCTTAGAAGAGGTGGAAACAGAGCCAAGATCCTCCTACAGAAAGAATCCAGATGAATTTACGAGCTTCTGAATGTACACACTGGTTTGCAGTGTTATTTATAAATAACACTTCTACAACCGATTGTGCATGTAAATTTGATATGAGAGTCCACTACCATCTGTGTAGCTTGTGATCTATTTGAGTATCCCAGTTATACAGCTTGATATAAGCTATTTTGGTTGAGAGTCCATGATTCCATTTCCATAACTTGATCCCTATATTTTTCTTCTTGGCCATCCAACAGTAATATGATGGTTATATGGCCTTACTTGGATTAAGTTGCCCCTTTATTATTATTATTTTTTTGCCACAATGGTATTATGTCTGCAATGTCATGTTTTTAATTTGTACTTCTTATTGTTTTTAAACCCATTTATGTGTTTCTTTCTCTTTCACTCTAGAGGGTTGGTTTTGTGCCATCCACACTTGTGGTTTGAATTTTTGTATTACAATTTCTACAGCATTTTATTTGGTTCATTTTTTTTATTATATTTTTTTCATTATTATTTTTTTGTGTATGAGGTTGGTGGTATTGAGACTGTAATCTCCATTGATGTCTTATAGGTTTTTAGTTTTTATTTAGTTTCTTTCGTTTTTTTAGTTTTTTAGTTTTTTTATATATAGCCTTTTCACATTTAGAGTTTACATGTATGAGATAAGCTGCATTAATTCATGTGCATGGTCTGTTGGTTTTGTGGTGAGTTGCAGCCCTACATATGTTCCCTGGTTGAACACAGCTTTTACTATATTCGGCGCAAAAGTGCCTGATGTGTGTCTTATCTTTTGATTTTGAGCCCCCTTGATTATAGTGAGATAATATCACTTGGGTTCTGATGTAGGTGAATCGTCTTCTTGTTGCTTCCCTTTGTATTGCTTTTCTTACTATGATGTGCTCTAGCGATTACGCTTGTTACACACATAGAATTTATTTATTATTTACATTGGGCTTCAGGACACACCCCCTACAATGACGTCACTCCCAGGTCGTCACGCCACCAGAGGCTGGTCAGCTTTATTGCGACCTGGTTGGTCTGTTATCCCTTATACTAACCAATTTGGTTAACTGTTATGAGCATCATGCTGGTTTTGGCTGTCCATTTGTGAGTGGGTAAGCTGTTGTTTGTTCATGCCCAGGCTTTTGCAATTGGCTGTGTTTCTGAATGGGCATTTTTTGCTAGATCGCTGCTCGCATTTCTTGATGAAGTACGATCTGGCGATCTATATGACCTTTGTATTTTTGTTAGATGATACATAGCTTGATTTCTGGCTGATCTGAACACAGGGTGGTGGATGAACATTACCACACTTTTATCTCACATTTTATGTTTAACCACCAATCGTGGCATTACATTTATTTGATTGTCAATTGTTACTTTCACTTTATTGGAGCATTTATTGCACACGGACAGCCTTGATTGGCTGTGATTTGGGGGAGGGCACCACAGGCCTTTTAAAAGTTTTGCTTGTTCACATGTTGTTTGTCAGAAGAAGTGACAGCATCTAGTCACGAAACATCATACTAAATAAAGCCTTTTTGTCACAGATTCCTGAAGACCAGTGAGTGCTTAATTCCACAAATCTTTATTCAATTACCATTATAGCACCCTGGCTGATATTGTTTGATGGTGAAAGTGCATACACGTTACCAGTTTTGAATATATATACTTCTGGATATCTTGTTTCTAATGCAGCAAAGGATTTTGGATACGACATGTAAATGAGGTTCAAAATGACTCACTTTTTTACTTATTTTATATTTAAAACTTTAGGGGTGCAGGATTATGTGGTTTTCGGACGGGGTGCAAAGCCAGATTTTCTGATCTGATGCATAATGTAGGTATGTGACAGTGGATCTGCAGGGCTTATAGGGTCTGATCTGATGTCTCTTGTGTGCATATGATTAACAGAAAATACAGGGTCAGGAATCTAAGCAATAGTCTCATGTGGTTTGTGGATGTCAGTGGGGCGATAAGTATAGGGTGTCTTTATGAGAAGATATGATGCTCAGAGAGGCTCCAGGGTGTGTGATATTTAAGATAAAACAAGGGCATGGGAATATCATGATTTTTGGTGCTATAGGGCTGACAAAAAAAAACTGCATGGTAATTTGAGTGTGATACAGGGAGTGCAGAATTATTAGGCAAATGAGTATTTTGACCACATCATCCTCTTTATGCATGTTGTCTTACTCCAAGCTGTATAGGCTTGAAAGCCTACTACCAATTAAGCATATTAGGTGATGTGCATCTCTGTAATGAGAAGGGGTGTGGTCTAATGACATCAACACCCTATATCAGGTGTGCATAATTATTAGGCAACTTCCTTTCCTTTGGCAAAATGGGTCAAAAGAAGGACTTGACAGGCTCAGAAAAGTAAAAAATAGTGAGATATCTTGCAGAGGGATGCAGCACTCTTAACATTGCAAAGCTTCTGAAGCGTGATCATCGAACAATCAAGCGTTTCATTAAAAATAGTCAACAGGGTCGCAAGAAGCGTGTGGAAAAACCAAGGCGCAAAATAACTGCCCATGAACTGAGAAAAGTCAAGCGTGCAGCTGCCAAGATGCCACTTGCCACCAGTTTGGCCATATTTCAGAGCTGCAACATCACTGGAGTGCCCAAAAGCACAAGGTGTGCAATACTCAGAGACATGGCCAAGGTAAGAAAGGCTGAAAGATGACCACCACTGAACAAGACACACAAGCTGAAACGTCAAGACTGAGCCAAGAAATATCTCAAGACTGATTTTTCTAAGGTTTTATGGACTGATGAAATGAGAGTGAGTCTTGATGGGCCAGATGGATGGGCCTGTGGCTGGATTGGTAAAGGGCAGAGAGCTCCAGTCCGACTCAGACGCCAGCAAGGTGGAGGTGGAGTACTGGTTTGGGCTGGTATCATCAAAGATGAGCTTGTGGGGCCTTTTCGGGTTGAGGATGGAGTCAAGCTCAACTCCCAGTCCTACTGCCAGTTTCTGGAAGACACCTTCTTCAAGCAGTGGTACAGGAATAAGTCTGCATCCTTCAAGAAAAACATGATTTTCATGCAGCACAATGCTCCATCACACGCGTCCAAGTACTCCACAGCGTGGCTGGCAAGAAAGGGTATAAAAGAAGAAAATCTAATGACATGGCCTCCTTGTTCACCTGATCTGAACCCCATTGAGAACCTGTGGTCCATCATCAAATGTGAGATTTACAAGGAGGGAAAACAGTACACCTCTCTGAACAGTGTCTGGGAGGCTGTGGTTGCTGCTGCACGCAATGTTGATGGTGAACAGATCAAAACACTGACAGAATCCATGGATGGCAGGCTTTTGAGTGTCCTTGCAAAGAAAGGTGGCTATATTGGTCACTGATTTGTTTTTGTTTTGTTTTTGAATATCAGAAATGTATATTTGTGAATGTTGAGATGTTATATTGGTTTCACTGGTAAAAATAAATAATTGAAATGGGTATATATTTGTTTTTTGTTAAGTTGCCTAATAATTATGCACAGTAATAGTCACCTGCACACACAGATATCCCCCTAAAATAGCTATAACTAAAAACAAACTAAAAACTACTTCCAAAACTATTCAGCTTTGATATTAATGAGTTTTTTTGGGTTCATTGAGAACATGGTTGTTGTTCAATAATAAAATTAATCCTCAAAAATACAACTTGCCTAATAATTCTGCACTCCCTGTATGAGGTTTATTAGAAAGTGCAGAAATCATATAGTTAGAGAATATCCCCACTGAAAAGTATAAAGATGTAAAATGAGATCAATAATTTGAGCTGTTTTGCAGTTATAGTGTTACTTAAGGAAATGCTTTGTGTGACTGGTATCTGTAAAGTGTACTTACTTGATTGCCAGAAAGCAATGGCACACGCAAGAGTAAAGAGGAATATCTATAATCAGTGTGAGGAGAGCCACAGAATGGAGCAGTACTAATAACTAATTGAAGTCCACTGTTTTACATGTGCTGAGGGAGGGGTGGAGTTTGGTGTGCAGCATAACAGGAAGCAGCTGAGGGAGAGACTGGAGTGAGGTGTGTGTAGTGGGTAAATGTGGATGGCAGAAGACAGGATATGTCAGTGGTGAGGTGATGCAGGGGTAATACATGCTGCTGTGGTAAAAGGCACTTGTGTTATGATGAAGTTTTGCAATATGAAAAATAAAAATGGAGCTGAAAATATTTTGTGGCAATACTGAATGTGAAATAAACAGAACTTCACCACCTACTGGTGAACCTGAATAACACATGTGTCTCAATACTAGGAATTAACAGCTAGATTGCAAGTTTTGCATTGCGGCTTTTAACAAAAAAATATGGCATTTTCAGAGTTAAAACAGCACCGCAGCTATTACAAGTCTTGTCGGTACAGCTGTATCGCACACCTTTTAGCCTGTAACGCAACGTCAATCCCGCACAAGTAAAAATTACGTTTTTCATGGGATTACGAGTTTTGTGGTACGGCTTAAAAGTAGGCGTTACAGTCTAAAACAACAAGATCCGTACCGGCATCTAAAGTCAGTAGTTATGAGTTTTTTACACTACAAAGCTGTAGCATAAAACTCATAACTAAACTGCTACAAAGTACACTAACACCATTTAACTACCTATTAACCCCTAAACCGAGGCCCTCCCGCATCGCAAACACTATATTAAATGTATTAACCCTAATCTGCCGCTCCCGACATCGCCGCCACTAAAAAAATGTATTAACCCCTATTCCGCCGCTCCCCGACATTGTCGCCACTATAATAAACAAATTAACCTTTAAACCGCCGCCCTCCCGCATTGCAAACACTATTTAAATATTATTATCCCCTAATCTGCCGTCCGCCCACCTGCCGCTATAATAAACCTATTAACCCCTAAACCGCAAGCCCCCCACAACGAAATATACTAAAATAAACTATTAACCCCTAAACCGAAAGCCACCACAAAGAAATAAATTAATTTAAACTAGTAACCCCTAAACCTAATGACCCCCTAACTTTATATTAAAATTACAATTTCCCTATCTTAAATTAAATTAAAACTTACCTGTCAAATTAAAAAAAATCATTTTAAACTAACAATTAAACTATTATAATTATTAAACTAAAATTAAACTAACTACCAATTAAATAAAACTAAACTACCAATAAAAAATCCTAACACTAGTCTAAAAATTACAAAAAGTATCTCATTACAAAAAATAAAAACTAACTAAATTACAAAAAAATAACAAACAAATTATCAAAAATAAAATAATTACACCTAATCTAATAGCCCTATCAAAATAAAAAAGCCCCCACAAAATAAAAAAAAAACCATCGTCTACAATAAACTACTAATGGCCCTTAAAGTGCCTTTTGTGGGGCATTGCCCCAAAGATATCAGCTCTTTTACCTGTAAAGAAAATACAAACACCCCCCCAACAGTAAAACCCACCATCCAACCAACCCCCCAAATAAAAAAAAATATCTAAAATAACCTAAGCTAACCATTGCCCTGAAAAGGTCATTTGTATGGGCATTGCCCTTAAAGGGGCATTTATCTCTTTTACATTGCCCAAACCCTAATCTAAAAAAAAACAACACAAAAAACCCTTAAAAAAACACTAACCCCCGATGATCCACTCACAGTTGTTGAAGTCCCGCTTGAAGGATCCATCCAGCCAGCGAAGACATCATCCATGCGGCAAGAAGACTTAATCCAGACGGCCTCTTCTATCTTCATCCAGCCGGCAAAGTCCTCATCCGGTCGGCCTCTTCGATCTTCCAGCCGGCACGGAGCGGGTCTATCCTGAAGACATCCGGCGTGGAGCATCCTCTTCATACGGTCGCCGCTGCACAATGAATCTTCAATGCAAGGGACGCGATTCAAGATGGCGTCCCTTGCATTCCTATTGGCTGAAAAAATTTAATCAGCCAATAGGAATTAGGGCTGCTAAAATCCTATTGGCTGTTCAAATCAGCCAATAGGATTTAAGCAGCTCTCATTCTATTGCCTAATTCAAATTAGCTAATAGAATGAGGACTGCTTAAATCCTATTGGCTGATTTGAACAGCCAATAGGATTTTAGCAGCCCTAATATAGGAATGCAATGGACGCTAGCCCTAATATAGGAATGCAAGGGACCCTATCTTGAATCTCGTCCCTTGCATTGAAGATTCAATGTACGGCGGCGACCATATAAAGAGGATGCTCCGCGACATCTTCAGGATGGACCCGCTCCGTTCCGGCTGGATGAAGATCGAAGAGGCCGCCTGGATGAGGACTTTGGTGGCTGGATGAAGATCAAAAAGGTCGCCTGGATGAAGACTTCTTGCCGCCTGGATGAAGATCGTTCAAGTGGGACTTCAAAAACTGTAAGCGGATTTTCAGGTGGTTAGTGTTAGGCTTTTTTAAGGGTTTATTGGGTGGGTTTTATTTTTTAGTTTAGGGTCTGGGCAGTAAAAGAGCTAAATGCTCTTTAAAAGGCAATGCTGATACAATAACCATTTTTTAGGGCAATGGGTAGATTAGGTTTTTTAGATTTTTTATTTTGTGGGTTTGGGGTGGTTGGGGTTTGTAATGTTAGTGGGTCTTTGTAAATTATTTTCAATAAAAGAGCTGATATCTTTAGGGAAATGCCCTACAAAAGGCCCTTTTAAGGGCCATTGGTAGTTTATTCTAGATTAGTTTTTTTTTATTTTGGGGTGGTTTTTTTATGGCTATTAGAATAGAAATATTTATTTTTTATTTTTGATAATTTGTTTGTTATTTTGTGTAATGTATATATTTAGGGGGTGTTTTTTTTAGCAATAGAGCTGTTTATCTCAGGGCAATGCTTTACAAAAGGCCCTTTTAAGAGCCCCCCAAAAGGCCCTTTTAAGGGCCCTTGGAAGTTTGGGGGTGGGGGTTTGTATAGTGTTAGGGGGTGTTTGTATTTTTTGGAGTAAAAGAGCTGTTTATCTCAGGGCAGTGCCCTACAAAAGACCCTTTTAAGAGGCCCCCAAATGCCCTTTTAAGGGCCCTTGGATAATTTGGGGGTGGCAGTTTGTATAGTGTTTAGGGGGTGTTTGTATTTCTTTTGGAGTTAAAGAGCTGTTTATCTCAGGGAAATGCCCTACAAAAGGCCCTTTTAAGGGCCCCCCAAAAGGCCCTTTTAAGGGCCCTTGGAAGTTTGGGAGTGGGGGTTTGTATAGTGTTTAGGGGGTGTTTGTATTTCTTTTTGATTAAAAGAGCTGTTTATCTCAGGGCAATGCCCTAAAAAATGCCCTTTTAAGAGCCCCCAAAAAGGCCCTTTTAAGGGCCCTTGGTAGTTTTATTCTAGAGTAAGGTTTTTATTTTGGAGTGTTTTTTTTAAGGGTATTAGAATAGGATTAATCTTTATTTTTTTGGATAATTTCGTTGTTTTTTTTTGTAATGGTAGTTTTTTTATTTTTTGTAATGGTAGTTTTTTTTTTTTTTTTTTGTAATGTTAGGTTTTAGTGTAAGGCAGGTTAGGTTTAATTTCACAGTTAAGTTTGTATTTATTTTAACTAGGTAGTTAGTAAATAGTTAATAACTATTTACTAACTAGTCTACCTAGTTAAAATAAATACAAACTTACCTGTGAAATAAAAATACAACCTAAGCTAGATACAATATAACTATTAGTTATATTGTAGCTAGCTTAGGTTTTATTTCACAGGTAAGTATGTATTTCGTTTTAAATAGGAATTATTTAGTTAATAATTGTAAACTTAATTTAGATCTAATTTAATTATGTTAAAGTTAGGGGGTTATGTTTAGGGTTAGGGTTAGGGGTTAATATAGTTTAATTTAGTTTGTTGCGATGTGGGGTGCTGGCGGTTTAGGGGTTAATAGGTTTATTTAGTTAATAATTGTAAATTTAATATAGATCTAATTAAATTATGTTAAAGTTAGGGGGGGTTAGGTTTAGGGTTAGGGTTAGGTTTAGGGTTAGTGGTTAATATAGTTTCATTTAACTTGTTGCGATGTGGGGGTGTGGCGATTTAGGGGTTAATAGGTTTATTTAGTTTATAATTGTAAATTTAATTTAGCTATCATTTTATTATTTTAAAGTTAGGAGGTGTTAGGGTTAGGTTTAGGGTTACGTTAGAGTTAGGGTTACATTAGGGTTAACTTTAGGGGTTAATATAGTTTAATTTAGCTTGTTGCGATGTGGGGGCTGTTGGTTTAGGGGTTAATAAATGTAGTATAGTGGCGGCGATATCGGAACCGGCAGATTTATTTAGGTAGCAGCGATATCGGGAGCGGCAGATTAAGGGTTAATAACTGTAGGCAGGCGTCAGCGATGTTGGAGGTAGCAGGTTAGGGGTGTTTAGAAATAGGTTTTATGTTAGGGTGTTAGGTTTAAACTGTATTTTTATTTCCCCATAGACATCAATTAGGCTGCGTTACAGAACTTTTGCTTTCGCGATCGCAGGTGTTAGTTTTTTTTTTTGCCGGCTCTCCCCATTGATGTCTATGGGGAAATTGTGCACGAGCACGTCAATCACAGCGCTCTGATTGTGTGCGGTATGGAGTTCAACGCAACCATATCACACGCAAAAGGCGTATGTTTGAAAACTTGTAATGGCAGCGCTATAGAAAATTAAATAACGTAACTTTTGTTGCGTTCTTTAATTTCTCTATAGTGCTCAAAACTCATAATCTAGCTGTAAGGTAGTGTTCATGCAATTTAATGCCTGGCTCGGAACACTATGCAGTCAAAATGGTGGCAATCAATTTCATTACCTTATGTGTTTTAAATAAAAAATACAAAAAGAAGAATTTTGAAAACAGTGACCCAGTAATATTTTAGTAAGCACTGCTACACAAAAATATTTTAAAAAATTGCTTTCTTCAAAGGAGCTAGAAACTGGACATTGTCAAAGTTATTAGCTCTATCTCCCAAGCCAAGGTTACCCAGGCTTATAAAGCTGAGGTCTACTTTTTTTTAAGATTCTATCTGCCGAACATAAGTAAATGAGAATTTACAAGACTTGCACAGCAAGAATCGAAAATATTCAGTGACATAATTTGTGATATAAACATCAACTGAGGTGATTGTAGTAGTATAGTAAACAGTAACACCTGAGAAAAATACATTTACAATTTTTTTTCTATAGAGCTGAAAATATATACTGATGCCTCTTCAGGAAAATGGGAAATCATTTGCTAGGCAGTCCATAGAAGGCAGGAACAGACAGTCTGCCAGTAACAAATTCTTTTTTTTTTTTCAATTTATTTTGTATGTTTTTTTTTTTTTTTTTTAGTGTAGGGCCCCCCTCCAAGATCACCTTTTTGTATTGTAGGGTCCCCCTTCCCCTCCAGCTGATTTTGTCCCATAGTGTAGGGCCCCATAATTTCCTCTTCTCTGCCTAAAACTTTTGCTGTAAATTTTCATCTTTATTTCGCAAAGTTATGGAGTCACTAGACGCTCGGGAAGATCTTATCTTACAAAACTTAGATGAAGACTTTATGGATTTCAAACGGAGCCTACTTACAATTTTGGAGCATACCCAAAGGCTCTCTCGGTCTCCACAGTACAAGCTGCAGCATTGGGTTTATAGAACTCCCCCTTTGCCGGCTAGTGACTACAAGTTGAAAAGACTTTGCCACAGATCACAAAATGGCTTACACCGCACTTGATCTGTCTCACATTAAAAAACAAAGATACAGTGTCAAGTTAGTATCAGCCAGTCAGCCTAAGAACGCTCTACATCGCAAAGACCCCCTACTTTTTCTCTCGTGGAAGTCCGGAAAAGGCAAGTGGAACTTCCATCACGGTATCCAATTATATATGATATATAGATAAATGGAGGCCAATCTATTGCCTCATTGTGAACATAGTTACTTCACCACTGTAATAGCCTGGATGAATTATACTAATTCAATGGTTTTCCAGTGTAGAAATATATGTGTAAATGTTTTATGCTGTTAATAGCATGGAGTTTACCATTCAGTTTAATACCTGTTAAATAATTTTAGGTATTGTGACAAAATGGTTCACCTGTAAAGCTTGAGCAAGGTTCACCAAATTGTCTTAATATAGCCGAGTTTAGAGTCACAGCCCAATATTCAGGTACGTTACATATAAGTTAGGCATAATAATTGAGTGCTCATAGTTGTATCAAAAGTATCATAATGGAGCAGGAAGATAGTCTGAAGTGAATATCACTACAAGGTATGGGTCATAAATAACAGAGAATATAGACAGAGAATACAGTCTTGTAATAATAAAGTGTTAGCTGACCTGAGTAGCGATAGGACTAGCTTGCAGCCTGTGGTGATTCTGATGAGAAGTGGATACTGGATATCAACCGACTTAGTAACTTCTTGAGACGCTGAGGTGATATGGGAGGAAGATCCAGAGAGCTTGTAAAATTGCCAGTACACACCGCGGCTGCAGCTGATGACGTCAGACCAAGCCGGGAGAACAAACTGGAAACAATCCTGGAAAGAAAATGCAAGCGAGAACAGAATGTGCCAGACACACTTATAAAATGATCCGGACAAGTTGAGATAAGGTTCGCAGAGTAGAGCGGTTAAAGCTTAACAGCTTCAAACAGCAAGGAATTTTACATTTATTATGTGGTTCTAAGTAACTACCATTTGACATAACATTTACGATACAATGGGTCCAAGAGTGACCATTACAGTAGTTACTTCACAGCTTGAGGTGAGGTTTTATTCATGTTTGTCTAATCTTTTTATTCATGTTTCAGACATTTAGGGCTCTATTTATCATTCCAATTCTCCTATATTTTCTCCTAAAAGTTCTCAGGAGAAATAATTCTCCTATTTATCATTCAAAAATACTCCTAAAATTGGGTAAGTTCGACTGTAAAATTCTCCTACTCTGTTCTAACTCTCCTTGGAGAACATGTTCTCCGAAAAAAGGGTTAAATTAGATCTTTTTAGTCGTATTTCATATAGTTCTCCTCATAATTCTCCTAGTTACAAATGTATCATTTATATTCTCCTGTGGAGGACTGAAAGTTCTCCTGCAAGTTCCTACCTTAAAGTTCTCCATAGTTAAAGTGGAGAACAGCATTAGAAATTTATTCTCTACCAGTTGTAGAAGCAGTTATACACAAAAAAAAGGGCTCTACAAGGTGCAAAAATTATCTATAACAAAGCACAATAATAATGGTTATTGGAGCGCAAAAATAATTTATGATGGAGTAAAAAAAAAAAATATAACGGAGCACCAAAATAATATATAACAGAGCACAAAAATGATATCTATTGGGGCATAAAAATAAGATATATAAAAGCGCTAAAATTGAAGCACTAAAACAATGAAAATGTAGATCTATTTTCTTATATGAAAGCTTGCTGAAGAGGGGTGTTAACAAAGCTACTAGGAAGACTGTATAAAGATTTCTATTGGTTTATATATGCTTGACATGGAGAATAGTTGTTTTTAGTGATAAATAAGGAGAAGATACTAAACCGACTGGAGAAATTTATCATTAGTTCTCCCCAGCTCTCCTCAGCTCTCCCATGGAGAAAAAACAGAGAAATTTATCATTAGTTCTCCCCAGCTCTCCTCAGCTCTCCCATGGAGAAAAAACAACTTTTTTATGATAAATATGGGCGCACATGTGCTCCTCTCCTAAGGAGAATTCCCCAAATGATTAATAAATGGAGCCCTTACTGTTATAAAGAATGTCTTATTTCATGCTTTACATATACAGGTTGATGTTTTTACTTTGTCACTTCTAGTGTAAGTTTTTGCTCTTTAGCTTCTTAGAGACTTATGGAGATTGTAAACTATACACATTCAATTAAGTATCTGTTTATTGTTTCTCATTCGGGATTTTCAGGCTTCATATTCTCCTGACCATTATAATATTGTGAGCATAACACGCATTCACTTGTGAATGTTAATATTCTTACCTGAAAAGATAATGCATATATCTATTTATTATGTGTATGACAAACTTTATATTTTCCTTTTGTTGTACCATACTAAAACCTCAATTAAAAAAATAATAATATATATACCTGTAAATAAAAAAAATAACTTTCATGATTCTAATAGGGCATGCAATTTAAAAAAAAAAAAAAAAAAACTTTCCAATTTACTTTATCAAATTTGCTTTAATCTCTTGGTATTCTTTGTGGAGAATCGAATCTAGGTAAGCTCATTCTAAGCCGTTGAACTGCCTCTTATCTCAGTGCATATTGACAGTTTTTGAAAGTTAGACATTGCTTCACGTGTGTCATATAGATAACATTGTGCTCACTCCCATGGAGTTATTTAAGACTCAGGACTGATTGGTTACAATTCATGTCTGACAAAAGAACTGAGATAAGGGGGCAGTCTGCAGAGGCTTAGATACAAGAAAATTACAGAGATAAAAAGTGTATTACTATAACAGTGTTGGTTATGCAAAACTAGGAAATGGGTAATAAAAGGATTATTTATCTTTTTAAACAATAAAACTTCTGAAGTAGACTGTCCCTTTAAAAAATATGTATAATTAACATTATAATTATGTGTATTTTTATGGCATACTGTAACCCAATCTTAGAATTAGTATTACTAAAAGTTGGATTCCTTAAAGAAAAATATTGCAGTCAGATCTAATATAACAATGTCATACAATTTTAAATGTCAGTTTGCAGTGGTGTATGGCTAAAGTTTTATTTTTTTTAATTGGATATGTACTAATTACCTATTAATTTTGCCACCCAGGATAAAACGAAGTTTAGCTAAATATAAACATTACATTTTAAGCGGATTAAATCATGCAGAAAAGTTAATTTGAGATATCATCCAAATAATTGTACTCATTAACTCTCAACAGTTTCATAACAATTAAAAAAACATAAAAAGTAATAAGAGGCAAATTAATGAGGAACCTAAGTAATTTAAACCATTTTCATTTATTACACATTAATATAAATGAAACTAAGCAAACTTTTGATCCAAGACAATAAAAAATACCAGCTGCATAAATAGAGTATTGTTTGAAAAGTACAAACATCCTTTTAATCAACTCAGTTCTGTAGACAGCATGCAGCTTACTTAAAAAAATGCACTAATTTATATTTCCATTTAAATAGTTTAGATTAGATTAGTAGTTTCTCAAACTCTTCACTATCACTTAACCATAGGTTAAATACTGTTCCAAAGTATCACTCAATTTATGGTTCAAGCAGTAGATACACTATATAAATAAGGTGTTTGGAATTATTCATAATGCTGAAACAAAATATTGCATCTAGAAAGTCATCACATTTATATTGACTTACATAAAAGTACAAAACTGCTGATTAAGGGCTAGATTACGAGTGTCATTCTAACTGTTGCGCACAAGTAAAAAGCGGTTTATCTTTGAGCATGTCGAAATTAAATGCGTTCGCTTGAGCATAATTGAATTTAATATCAGAATAGAACAACTGCAAAGCTCTGGTTAACTGTTACACTCGACTAAAAAGTTGAACAAAACACATCAAAAATACATTTAAAAGTAAAGTTACACTCATAATAACACTGTCTAATAATTTATTTTTTTTAAATTGCATTTAAAAGTTAGAAAGGCTCAAAGAAATGACGTTCTAGGTGTTAGAAACAAAAAAGGCTGCAAAGGGCTTTAACATAGAGATACATGTCAAAATATGTATATGTATGTTTATATATATATATATATATATATATATATATATATATATATATATATATATATATATATAGTAGTGAAGAAAAGGAATGCACTCACCAGCATTTTCAAAGTTACCATTTAATGTAACATTTCGGGATGTTACACCCTTCGTCTTACAATACAAAATAATATATATATATATATATATATATATATATATATATATATATATATATATGTGGTTATATTTGTGCACATATGTATCTGTGTATTTATATTTGTATATATTTATATGTATATATATTTACATACATTTATACACATAAATACATATGTATACATATATATATATAAAAAAGTGCATTAGAGCCCTTTGCAGTCAAGTAGCTGAAAACATGTAAAATCATATTTATGCAATATTCATATTTAATAAAGTGTTTAACTATATATCTACTATGAATATTTCACTTTCCATAGGGGAATATGTTCTAAGTATTTATAAATAGATATTCCTATAAACAGGCATACCTCATTTTATTGTGTTCCGCAGATATTGCACTTTTTACAAATTGAAGGTTTGTGGCAATCCTTTAAAGAGCAAGTCTATTGGCAGCATTTTTCCAACATATACACATATATAAACACAAATATACATGAATAAACCAATATACACAACATCATCAAAAAGATTATGACTCATTTAACATGTTTTTAGCATGTTAGCATGCTTCAGACTCACCAGAAACAGCAGTTACGAAATCCTCTGCTCCATAACCCTGTCTGCCTGCTCTGAGCAGGAGGACAGGAATCGCCACAATTCAACCCGATCGAGTACGATCAGGTTGATTGACACCTCCCTGCTGGCGGCCGATTGAGCTGCTGGTGCAATGCTGAATACGGAGAACGTATTGCTCTCCGCATTCAGCGAGGTATTGCGGACCTGAGATAAATATATATATATACAGGGAGTGCAGAATTATTAGGCAAGTTGTATTTTTGAGGATTAATTTTATTATTGAACAACAACCATGTTCTCAATGAACCCAAAAAACTCATTAACATCAAAGCTGAATAGTTTTGGAAGTAGTTTTTAGTTTGTTTTTAGTTTTAGCTATTTTAGGGGGATATCTGTGTGTGCAGGTGACTATTACTGTGCATAATTATTAGGCAACTTAACAAAAAACAAATATATACCCATTTCAATTATTTATTTTTTACCAGTGAAACCATTATAACATCTCAACATTCACAAATATACATTTCTGACATTCAAAAACAAAACAAAAACAAATCAGTGACCAATATAGCCACCTTTCTTTGCAAGGACACTCAAAAGCCTGCCATTCATGGATTCTGTCAGTGTTTTGATCTGTTCACCATCAACATTGCGTGCAGCAGCAACCACAGCCTCCCAGACACTGTTCAGAGAGGTGTACTGTTTTCCCTCCTTGTAAAGCTCACATTTGATGATGGACCACAGGTTCTCAATGGGGTTCAGTTCAGTTGAACAAGGAGGCCATGTCATTAGATTTTCTTCTTTTATACCCTTTCTTGCCAGCCACGCTGTGGAGTACTTGGACGCGTGTGATGGAGCATTGTCCTGCATGAAAATCATGTTTTTCTTGAAGGATGCAGACTTCTTCCTGTACCACTGCTTGAAGAAGGTGTCTTCCAGATACTGGCAGTAGGACTGGGAGTTGAGCTTGACTCCATCCTCAACCCGAAAAGGCCCCACAAGCTCATCTTTGATGATACCAGCCCAAACCAGTACTCCACCTCCACCTTGCTGGCGTCTGAGTCGGACTGGAGCTCTCTGCCCTTTACCAATCCAGCCACGGGCCCATCCATCTGGCCCATCAAGACTCACTCTCATTTCATCAGTCCATAAAACCTTAGAAAAATCAGTCTTGAGATATTTCTTGGCCCAGTCTTGACGTTTCAGCTTGTGTGTCTTGTTCAGTAGTGGTCGTCTTTCAGCCTTTCTTACCTTGGCCATGTCTCTGAGTATTGCACACCTTGTGCTTTTGGGCACTCCAGTGATGTTGCAGCTCTGAAATATGGCCAAACTGGTGGCAAGTGGCATCTTGGCAGCTGCACGCTTGATTTTTCTCAGTTCATGGGCAGTTATTTTGCGCCTTGGTTTTTCCACACGCTTCTTGCGACCCTGTTGACTATTTTGAATGAAACGCTTGATTGTTTGATGATCACGCTTCAGAAGCTTTGCAATTTTAAGAATGCTGCATCCCTCTGCAAGATATCTCACTATTTTTTACTTTTCTAAGCCTGTCAAGTCCTTCTTTTGACCCATTTTGCCAAATGAAAGGAAGTTGCCTAATAATTATGCACACCTGATATAGGGTGTTGATGTCATTAGACCACACCCCTTCTCATTACAGAGATGCACATCACCTAATATGCTTAATTGGTAGTAGGCTTTCGAGCCTATACAGCTTGGAGTAAGACAACATGCATAAAGAGGATGATGTGGTCAAAATACTCATTTGCCTAATAATTCTGCACTCCCTGTATATATATATATATATATATCTATATATATACACACACACACACATATATATATATATATATATATATATATATATATATATATATATATATATATATGTATATATATGTATATATATATATATATATATATATATATAAATATGTATTTATGAATAAATAGAACATATTCTTTTATGTGAAGAATTTTGGAACTTAAAATATTAATATTTCATGTCGGGTAAGTGCACTTGAAAACGTGATTGGGTTTTTGCGTGCAAGTAGGGTGTTAGTTTTTTCCCACTTTTCACGCTCCATTGAAGTCTGGGAGAATACATTAACGTGGTCTCGATATTCTAAGTTGGACTTTTTGGGCGCATCAAGTGCTCACTATTTAGCAAAAGGTGCCCATGATTTGGGCGCTCATGTGAAAACTTTGTACTTTCAGCTTATAATACACACGCTTCCTGACTCACGCAAAAAGTTTCCTTCTAGCGAAGTTAATGCAGAAGCAGAAGTGATAAATAGTGCTCCACTAGTAATCTAGCCCTAAAGGGTCATGAAAGTCAAAATTACACTTTAATAGCTAAGACAAAGCATGCGCTCATGAGAGAGTTTTTAATTTACTTCTATCAAATTGACTTTGGTTTCTCTGTATTTTGTTGGAAAGCATGCATAGGTAGGCTCAGCCTTTGATAAAGCCCAGAAGGGCTCTTTTTATGTAAAGAAAGCAGTGTTATTTATTTAAATTAATGGAGCAAAGTAAAACTCATATATATTGAACACATTTAAATAACCGCATAGTGCGGCACGTAACTGGCTAGATGTGATAAGTTGCTGAATAATAAACAGATCACTACTAACAGCAACATCTAATGAATTCAGTGCATTTACAGGCACTGGAATTGTGGTGCGTGAGATTCACTTAAGTTAATATAGCCAGTTATGTTCCATTGTCAAGTACGCTTACCAATAAGTGCATAATAACATTCTGTTAAGAAACAGGGGCACAATTCCTTATATAATAAAATTGTTGTGCTGACTTCAGACCTTACAAGCAGTTCATAACTTTTTACATACGGATCGGATATAATAACCGCCTAACACAGCACTCGAGCAGCTATACTTGATTAATTGTTAAATACGAAACAAGCTGCTACTAGGGCTGACATTTGTTTAACTGGTTCACCGACAAATACTTGGAACTGCTGCACTTAAGATCGCAATAAATGTGCTAATTTTACATAAAGTGAAACTCAAACATATACGTCACTTAAACATACAAACACTGCAAATGCTCACTTGTTTCACTTGGATACATTAAATGAGTATGGATTATTTCAACATATATGTAGACTCTGCAGACACGCTACAACACACAGCGTACAGCGCTTATTAAAATCGAAAGGTTCACCTCTATACAATTACCTTATGAGTAGTGGTAACATTGTATCATATAGTGTTGGTTCCTCCATCAAGTATTAGGATGGTTACTAATATCATAGTTCCATATATACATGTATATAAGCATAATACCATATTTATAATAACAATTTGTTGAATAACATAACACTCATGCACCAACTTTAATACAGGTTAAGCTACCAATAACGCCAGTTAGTGGAACTGTAATAACGTGTAAGATCAAATCAAGCAAACAATATTATTTTAAATCTTTGGAACTTGCGACACATTAATACATCCTAGCTACATATCACATTATGTTGATATTGCTAAAACTTACTTATTAATGTTCATATGATGGCATGTATGATGTGCCAATAGTATTCTCAGAGGAGATATGACATTGATAATAATTTGTATATTCACTCCTCTATTCATACTGTTGCTCCTTATATACTAACCTTGGACTGATCATAAGAGGTCACAGAACCACAAAGGCTCATTTTCCAGAATTAACCAAGGTTATACTGTAACACTAGTCTTTCTAGATTTTAATTAGGAATTCTACCCAATTGTATGTAAACATCAATAAAAGTTCATTTTTAGATTGTATAATCTTTTCTTCCTCCTATTCTGCCTAGTAGTTAGGGCAGAGAGTGCTGAAGTGCATCCTGTAGTGGGAAATTCTTTCTTTTCTTTCCCACAATTTGTTCTAAGTTTCATTTTGCAAAGCACCACTCCTGATGTTTCAATAATACATGCACTTAACCTAAGTATTATTTATAATGATACAATTGGGAGATTGCCCCTTTGTAGTGCCATTGCTTACCCCTTAGTTGTAGTAGGCTCAGGATCAGCAATGCACTACTGTGAGCAAGATACTGATTGGTGGCTACACACATGAACTTCTTATATATACCAGATATGGTAAGCCAGCATTGCATTACTGCTCTGGAGCAGAAAGGGCATTAAACTGTTTGAGATCGTAATATAAAGTGTTTAATTATGGGTAGTAGACAAAAAGCTTTGATTATACTTTCATTATTTTTTTGTGTGCCATTTTTCATAATGGGCGCTGCCATATTTTAACTTATCTCTAGTTATCTCCCTCTCTCTTGCTGAGGACAATTAGATGCAGATATATAACAGGCAATAAAAGAAACTTTGCAAACAAGTTAATTGTTTAATATTAACTGTGATGCAGATTTCTGATGTTTTTTTCTCACACAAATACAACATTTTGCCATCAAATATTATTATAATGTTGTGTTTCTTTAAATAATAACGGGTTATGTGGTCATCTTACTAATTACTGCTAGGATGTTTATTAAAAGTTTTTTAATAAACAATCAGTGTAGATCAATCTATATCAAGGTATAAATTATGCTCACGATTTAGCAAAAGGTGCCCATGATTTCATAAATAAGGTGCTCTATTTATTTAATCGTGCTCACAAATTTATTTAATTATGCTCACAATTTGCTAAATCATGGGCACAATTTGTTAAATCGTGAGCACAATTTATTTATTTTTAAAAAATGACTAAAAGTGACAACTCTGGATGTCCCTACTTTTTAATTTAAATACATCATTATGTCTAGCATTTATTTACTGTTTAATTTGGCTTTACCTATGTATTTAACTCTTAGGACGGGTTAAACACATAGTTGCATGCAAGCAACAGTGCAATAACACAAGGAACTAACACGTTGTAGCATTTTCTTTTAGTACGTTTATGTGTTTTTAAGTTTTTGTGTTTAAGGTGCAATATAAACTGTGTTTTGCTTTCTTTGGAAGATGATATCATAGAATATATTTAAACATGAAATAAATAAAAAAACATTTTTCTGTGATTCAATTTATACACGAATACAACTGTAATATAATATTTTGGAAGCTAATCTTTGCTTTCATCATGTTAAAAGTAATATCCAAGAAAAATTATGGAGGAACAGAACATTCAGTACTTTTTTTATCTATGAACTTGTGAAAAGAAATGGTCACCTTCTAAATCTGACAGTATATACTCAATGTACTGTTACACGTTTAGGGCCAGATTACAAGTGAAAGCGATACTTGCGCTCCACTGTGTAATACCAGTGCACGCTAATGTGCACTAGTATTACAAGTTCACAGCAATGCGAGCGCGACCTTGCGTTGGCATCGCTGGGAAGCATTGCGCTTAGGAGAGCGCTCTTTCATGGGCTCCTATAGGAGCCTCGCTCTGATGCCGTCTACTTCAGCGCCAGTGAAGGGGTAAGTCGCGCAGCAATACCAGCAAATATAAATATATATGTATATGCTGATATACATACAGTATATATTTTTGTGTTAATGTGTGTATATACCCATAGACCGTAATGTAAAGGCACTTTTCAGTTTCAGTTCAGTTATTTTCTGAATCCAACTAGTGAGCCTTTTGTGATTGGATGCCATATGCAGCCCAGATCATGATGTCATCAGTGGACTGAGCTTAGTGGCCATTTCAAAGTGGCCATTTAAAATAACTTTTTTACCATTCCTGCTGAATGATATACAAAAGGTACAGGAGGCTATTTGCAGCTTAATCTAAGGTAAGACTTTAAAATGACCAAGGTGTAGACTGTCCCTTTAAATAAGGAAATACTAGCAGACTTGAAGGGTCTTTTTTCTGTTATCTACCAACACAACAAGCTACATCCAGCCACTTGTAAAGAAAGACTCTACTGTGGTCTTCATCAGTAAGATGCAACTATGTCAGATAGCCTCTACAAATAACAGTTCGTGTTCCTATTCATTACAGAGAATAATTTAAAAAGTTTACTCTATGAACGTTAAAGGCCTTTTAGATATGTTTAATTACTACTGATTAAGGGCTAGATTGCAACTAGTATTTAACTCTCCTGCTCGCTCGCTAACTACGCTATAAGTAAACTTTTAGTCCTCGTATTACAAGTTGAAAGTAAAACATTTTTGCTTGCAAGCTAACCCGATGCGCACAAAAAGCCGAAGTTAGGATATCGTCCTTAGTAACGAATTCCCCAATAGAAGTCAATGGAGCAAAAAAGAATGGAAAAAAATGTAATACCTATGTCTTTAAATACATATCTACACGCATATAAATACATAAATACACACATATATACATGTGTATATATATATATATATCTACAGTATCTCACAAAAGTGAGTACACCCCTCACATTTTTGCAAGTATTTTTTTATATCTTTTCATGTGACAACACTGAAGAAATGACACTTTGCTACAATGTAAAGTAGTGAGTGTATATCCTGTATAACAGTGTAAATTTGCTGTCCCTTCAAAATAACTCAACACCCAGCCATTAATGTCTAAACCGTTGGCAACAAAAGTGAGTACACCCCTAAGTGGAAATGTCCAAATTGGGCCCAATTAGCCATTTTCTCTCACCGGTGATATGTGACTCATTAGTGTTACAAGGTTTCAGATGTGAAAGGAGAGCAGGTAGCATGGTGGGCAAGACCACAAAGCAGTTTCACAGGACAGGTTCCACTCAGAACAGGCCTCGCCATGGTCGACCAAAGAAGTTAAGTGCACGTGTTTAGCATCATATCCAGAGGTTGTCTTTGGGAAATAGACGTATAGGTGCTGCAAGCATTGCTGCAGAAGTTGATGGGGTGGGGGGTCAGCCCATACATCCGTACACTGCATCAAATTGGTCTGCATGACCTTCGTCCCACAAGGAAGTCTTGTCTAAAGATGATGCACAAGAAAGCCTGCAAACAGTTGGCTGAAGACAACCAGACTAAGGACATGGATTACTGAAACCATGTTGGAAAAGAGATTAAACTTGCGCTATAAATCCAACAGCAAGGAACAGCACCACAGATGGATACTAATTCCCTACAAACTAGCAAAAGGAATATTGAAGTGAAAAAACAAGTACTGTGGGTGTGTAGGGGAGAGGAGCTCGGCGGCTTTCTTCCCATCACACACAGAGGGTTCCCAGAGCTGTTTCATGCTGGCGGTATAACCGCTACACTGGATTACAAAAACACTTGGAGCTCCTGAACAAATTAAGGTACTGTTTCTCCACGGCTATAACCTGCGCAGGATTGCCGTTTTATACCAATCCTAAAACTTTGAAATTGAATTGAACATCATTGTTGCAGCTCATTGTTATTTTGCTTAAATAACCAGGATTCGTTTTCTCTCATTAGTACTGCTTTTTTGCTTCCTTAACCCTGTCTGCAGCAGAGGCTAAGTATTTTGAAGTGTCTTTAGAGGTCTTCTCTCTACATAGATAGGTCACTTACAGAGAATCACTCATTTTATATAAACAAGTTTTTATGCATTTATTTATGTACATTTAGTATTGCCTTTTTATATTTATCTCATTGTATGAATTATTTCGCTTACCACTCTTTTAATACATTTAGTAAAGTCTAATTTAATTATATTTTAACATTCATTTCAATTGGCTGTTGTTGTTTTTTTCTTCTTGATCATTTACCTATCATTTGTTAAAAGATTTTTTTTTCTTGATCATTTACCTATCATTTGTTAAAAGATTTTTTTCTTACTGAAACCATGTCCTGTAGTCCGATGAGACCAAATAAACTTATTTGGTTAAGATGGTGTCAAGCGTGTGTGGCGGCAACCAGGTGAGGAGTACAAAGACAAGTGTGTCTTGCCTACAGTCAAGCATGGTGGTGAGAGTGTCATGGTCTGGGCCTGCATGAGTGCTGCCGGCACTGAGGAGCTACAGTTCATTGAGGTAATAATGAATGCCAAAATGTACTGTGCAGGGCAGTATTCCAACATGATAACGACCCCAAACACACCTCTAAGATGATCACTGCCTTGCTAAAGAAGCTTAGGGTAAAGGTGATGGACTGGCCAAGAATGTCTCCAGATCTAAACCCTATTGAGCATCTGTGGGGAATCATCAAATGGAAGGTGGGGGAGCGCAAGGTCTCTAACATCCACCAGCTCTGTGATGTCATCATGGAGGAGTAGAAGAGGACTCCAGTGGCAAACTTTGAAGCTCTGGTGAACTCCATGCCCAAGATATTAATAGCTGTGTGTTGAGTTATTTCGAGGGGACAGCAAATTTACACTGTTATATAGGCTGTACACGGTATCATTTCCTCAGTATTGTCACATGAAAAGTTATAATAAAATATTTACAAAAATGTGAGGGGTGTACTCACTTTTGTGAGAAACTGTATATATATATATATATATAGTATATGTAAGGGGTAAAGCCAGAAATCCGGGTAATTTTAGGATTACTCAGGTAATCCTAGGATTACCCAGTGGCTATGTGTAAAGCCCAATGTAAAATCATAGTTTGGGCTTTACCTGGGTAATCCTAGGATTACCCTAAGGTTTCTGGATAAAGCTAATAAAATCATACATTGGACTTTACCCAGGTAATTCATTAACGGCCATGGGGAGATAAGCCCCAGAGAGTTCTGTTATATTCAGAGCCTCGGGTGCTGCAACCACCTCTGGGAACCTAACCATGGGTCCCACCCCCCATGAGGTGCTTTAAAAGTTTCTCAGACAGAATGCGTGTGTCACAGTCTGTCCATGAACACAATAACACAAAAATGTTGAATTTCCTGTTGCTGTAATAAAACATAGTAAAAAGATATGAAAAATCCACATATTAAAAATAAAAAATGTTTACTTTTGAAAAATAAAAATGTTTATCATGTTGTTTTTGTAAAAATGTTTAATTTCCTGTTGTTGTAACAAAACATGGTACAAAACGTATGAAAAATCCACATATGAAATAACAAAGCATGGTATAAAACATATGAAAAATCCACATATGAAATATAAAAATGTTTAATTTCCTGTTGTAACAAAAACATTGTACAAAACATAATTGTTTGTGTAATCCAAAATAAAAATGTTTAATTTACTGTTGGTGTGTTCTCCTAGCATTATACTCCTAGCATTATCCAGTTAAAGCCCAATGTATGATTTTATTAGCTTTATCCTGAAGCCTTTGGGTAATCCTAGGATTACCCAGGTAAGCCCAAAATATGATTTTACATTGGGCTTTATACAGAGCCACTGGGCAATCCTAGGATTACCCAGGTAAGCCCAAAATATGATTTTACATTGGGCTTTATACAGAGCCACTGGGCAATCCTAGGATTACCCAGGTAAGCCCAAAATATGATTTTACATTGGGCTTTACCCAGAGCCACTGGGCAATCCTAGGATTACCCAATTTCTGACTTTACCCCTAACATATATATAACATATTTAGACATATGTATGTATGTATCTCAGTGTTAAAGTCCTTTTTTCTTACACCTGAGGCCTCATATAGTGTTATTGTGAGTGTAACTGCACTTTTACATTTATTTTTGATGTGTTTTGTGACACTTTTTTGTTTAGCGAAACAGTTAACCAGAGCTCTGTGGACACGCTTTTCAGACGCGCGTTAAACCCCTTTTCGCTCATGCATAACTGCTAGAGCGCCACTCGTAATCTGGCTCTAAGTGTTTAATGCCAAAATTAAAGTTTTGTGATTCAACAAACGCATGAAATTTAAAAAAACTTTCCTATATACCTCCATTAACAAAACATAAACATTCTTTTTAAATGATCACTTTCTGAGGCTCCAGCCTCTACTGAGCATGTACAAAAAGTGCACAGTATATATGTATTTCCATATTGTGATTGGCCGATGGCTGTCACATGATACAGGGGAGGGGAAATTGGATTAACTTTGAAATTTGTCAGAAAATATTCTAGTGCTTATTTCAAATTCAAAGTAAGTGCTATTGGATTGTATTCTTAATACTACAATACAAAATGATATTGCGCTTAACTTGCTGTACCTGTGTTCTATTGTTTACACTATTATACGTATATTTTCAGTCTATATAGATTAATTTTAAATCAGAATGTACCTCCAAATGTTTCAAATAATTATTACTTCCAACAACAGAATGAATAAAATAAAATAAATATTTCAGATTATAGAACTATAATAAATTTATCTTATTAGAAAGCTATAATAACAATATATTAATATAGAGCCATTTGTTTTCAACTCCACAATTGAATAAAAGACTGCAATGGTTAAAGTGCTAATACAATGATCCGTTGGAGTTCAAACACTGAAATTGAAGCGTTCTGTTTACCCTTTGGGTTAAAAACAATGATAGTTAAAGTGCCACTGTAGTGATCCGTTGGAGTGAAAAAATCCTGATTACCCTTTCGGTTATAGATAGTACCTTATAAGAGTATCCAAAGATATATTGGCCGCTTGAATGGTATATTTGATAGTATAGAATAAAACCACTTTTCCCCGTGTGTAGGGCTGGCTTCTCCCGGTGCTGCTTCTATTCAGTCAAAAGGATCCTTGTCTGACTTGTTGCATAAACACATGTAAGAAAAAGAAAAAGAAGCGCACTCAGGGTACAAATCAAGTGAAGGTTTATTAACATAAAACACACACAACTTACAATGTTGCACTTACTAGATTAAAAATGTTAATAGGTGTTTTCATATATTGTGACAGTCTTTGTGTGCACTGGTACAGGTGGTGACGTGAACTCAAGTTCACTTCTACCTCTTGATAAAGCCCGACCGTGGTTCGGGGGAAACGCGTCGAGGAAAAGGACATTATTCCTGCACATCTTTGTGGACGGCTATTGTGGTATCAGTAGAAGGCAGTCCGGACGCCTTGCAGCTACCTGAGCCGGCGTTTGGGAACTTCACGTCACCACCTTACCAGCGCACACAAAGACTGTCACAATATATGAAAACGCCTATTATCATTTTTAATCTAGTAAGTGCAACATTGTCAATTGCGTGTGTTTTATGTTAATAAACCTTCACTTGAATCGTACCCTGGGTGCGCTTCTTTTTCTTTTTCTTACATGGATTGTATTCTTAATGTATAGTTGTCGGTTATTCAATATTTCTGTATTTATCGGTCCTTTAACAACCTCTTCTTAGTTGACCATGTTATACTGTTCGCTAACAAACAAGTGCTTAACAAGTTACTGTGTAACTATATATTATATATGCAACAAGAAGGAAAAGTAACAATGGCACTGTTAAAGGCAGTCCCCACTTATTTAGAGATTATGTGGTCACACTTGATTTCGAAACTGTATGACTGTGCTATCATCCACTATTGATTATTATGTGGGTTGGTGCTCTGCATAAGTAATATAGAAACTAGAATTAGTGGATAAGAGTTATCCACTGCAAAGTATGCAATTGGCACTCTATTGCCCAGACTCAGAGGATGGTGGTATCCCCTAGGTTAAAACATAACTTTTAATTAATCAACTTAAAATAGTAAACACTCCAACACAACGTTCATACTATTAAAATATCTAAACTATGTGGTCAAAATACCTTGGTAAGAGAAGGTGAAATCAATACTCAATACTTGGCCTTATACACTGTTAGTACCACCTTCTGTAATTACTGTATGTGATAATACACTATTATAATAGGCTTGTAGAGAGTACACTTAAATAAATGTTTAATTATTATACAAATGATAGTGTTTTATTCCACACCACTGTTGTTGGGAATTGTTAATTGTGTGTATAAAATCTCAAGTCCCAAGTTTCAAGCTAAATCACTTTATTTAAACGTTAGTGTTTGTTTCCATACCACTGTTATTGGGGATTATTAGTTATGTATATAGAATCTCAAATCCCAGGTCTCAAGAAAAATAATTTATTCCTAAAGTAGTCAAATTATATCTTAAGTGTGGAAAATTAGGAGAAAAAGGGGTGAGAGCTTAATAAATTGTTTTTATTGATGGTGTAGTTGTTATGTTGTGCTTAAACACGTGATACAATCCACTATTGTGTGCATAAGCACTATATTGAGCAAATGTAATGTCCGTTTACTTAAATATTGGATTGTTTTTTAATCCCACATTCTCGCTATCCAGCATGTCACTGATTGGATGTTATATATTAGCGATCTATAGGCTGAGTTAAATGACTTTTTATGGTAATTATCAAGTCTGGGGTTGCGCCAACTATATAGTTTACTACTTATATATTCACTATGGCTTTCCCTATGTCTCAGAAAGAGCGTAGTTTTAATGCTGTCCCATATATCCTTTGTGGTATCTATCAATTGAAATAATACCAGTGCGGCAGTGGATGCTCACTTAATTATGTTCCAATTATAATCTAGTGAACATAATGCGGTTGCAATCTGACAGCCGTTGCAATTTATTTCAGAGTAGTGTTCTAAATAATGTAACACTTGGATACATAATTGCCTAAAGTAAAAATTACAATATTAATAAGTAACAAATGACTAGGGAATCATGTCATGTATCTAAGAAAATGAGGACTAGAAAATGTTGATAGATACCACAAAGGATATATGGGACAGCATTAAAACTACGCTCTTTCTGAGACATAGGGAAAGCCATAGTGAATATATAAGTAGTAAACTATCTCGTTGGCGTAACCCAGGACTTCATAATTACCATAAAAAGTCATTTATCTCAGCCTATAGATCGCTAATATATAACATCCAATCAGTGACATGCTGGATAGCGAGAATGTGGGAATAAAAAACAATCCAATATTTAAGTAAACGGACATTACATTTGCTCAACATAGTGCTTATGCACACAATAGTGGATTGTATCACGTGTTTAAGCACAACATAACAACTACACAGTCAATAAAAACTATTTATTAAGCTCTCACCCCTTTTTCTCCTAATTTTCCACACTTAAGATATAATTTGACTACTTTAGGAATAAGTTATTTTTCTTGAGTCCTGGGATTTGAGATTCTATATACATAACTAATAATCCCCAATAACAGTGGTATGGAAACAAACACTAACGTTTAAATAAAGTGATTTCGCTTGAAACTTGGGACTTGAGATTTTATACACACAATTAACAATTCCCAACAACAGTGGTGTGGAATAAAACACTATTATTTGTATAATAATTAAGCATTTATTTAAGTGTACTCTCTACAAGCCTATTTTAATAGTGTATTATCACATACAGTAATTACAGAAGGTGGTACTAACAGTGTATAAGGCCAAGTATTGAGTATTGATTTCACCTTCTCTTACCAAGGTATTTTGACCACATAGTTTAGATATTTTAATAGTATGAATGTTGTGTTGGAGTGTTTACTATTTTAAGTTGATTAATTAAATGTTATGTTTTAAGCGTAGGGGATACCCCCATCCTCTGAGTATGGGCAATAGAGTGCCAATTGCATACTTTCCAGTGGATAACTCTTATCCACTAATTCTAGTTTCTATATACTATATATGTTGTACTGTATCACATGTATAAACAGCAAGCACATTTTGCTGATAACACAGTATTATATCATTTGAAAGAATGGACAAAGTTACTGTATATCCATCAGAGCAGACATTTTTCTACATCACTTCAAAAAAACTTATCTGTTATTGTTTAGTTTTTTGTTAATGACAAGAAAATATCACACATTAGTATTGCTAACACAGAGAATTTAGCATACACTACATTAGTGACAATCCTTTCTAAACTCAGCAAACACAGATATTTTACACCCTACTAAAGGATAATGAAACCATAATAAATAGATGCAGATATCTTCATTAAAGGGTCATTAACATTTTCTTTCATGATTCAGACAGAGCATACAATTTTAAACAACTTTCCTATTTATTTCTATTTTCTAATTAGCTTTGTTCCATTGGTATTCTTTGTTGAAAAGAATACATAGGTAGACTCAGGAGTTGGTTGTTAGATGCTGATTGATGGCTGCACATATATGCCTCTTGTCATTGGTTTACTGATGTGTTCAGCTAGCTCTCAGTAGAGCATTGCTGCTCTTTTAATAAAGGATACTAAGAGAATGAAGCAAAATTGATAACAGAAGTAAATTGGAAAGTTGTTTAATATATGCTCTATCTGAATCATGATTAATATGAATATTAATATTCAAAAACATAATGCACTAATTTTGACCTAATCTTCTTGATTCAATAATGTGTTTAGGTGCAATAAAAAAAGAGATCCTTATTATTTTCAGATTGTAATTCAGGTATAAGTGTTCAGCAATACAAAATATATTCTTTGCCATTACTTACTGGTACAAAAAGATATTAAAATGAAATATAACAAATCCATGCATAATATTTACATAAGAATCAATTGCATGTTTATGTTATTAACAGATTTCGTCATCATACTGTAATACATAATAGATTCATTAAATTGGTCATTTAAATTATTAAAACTTTTTATTCTTCCTTTTCTTGTACCAAATAAAACAAAAGATTGCACGTTTATAAAGCAATTATAAAAGATATAGACATAGTCAAAATTAAACTTTCGGGCAATTTTACGCATCTTTCCATTTCGTTTCTATTATCACATTTGCTTCATTCTCTTTGTATTCTTTGTTAAGGAGTATGCTCAGGAGCAGCAGTGCCCTACTTGTGGCAAGCTATATGCATCGGGATAAGCCAATGTGCAGCCACCAATCACCAGCTAGCTTCCAGTAGTGGGCTGCTGCTATTGAGGTATACCCTTCAACAAAGAATACAAAGAGTAGTAAGCATGAGTCATAATGGCTTAATTTTGACTTTACTGTCTCTTTATACACATACGTAAAGAAAGACAGTTCTCCAAACCTGTAAGGTAATGATGAAAAGTCAATACAATGTAGTAGACACTATGCACAAGCCTTGTATAAAAATAGAAATGTATTCAATATGCATTAAAACAGTGTGATTGAAGGCAAACTCACATTGAAGCAAAGGTGCAGCTAGTACGTCATCTGACGCGTTTCATGCCCAACTGGCACTTTCTCAAAGATAGTTTGAGAGCCTAGGTGTCTACTACATTGTATGGACTTTTTATCATTACCTTACTGGTTTGGAGAACTCTCTTTCTTTACTTACTGAGGACAGTTCACCTGTGAATTTCGCTAGAGGTCATCTAAAAGGGTGCTCTCTCCGTTGGCACCGGAGACAGCGTTCTCTCCAAAGGCTACGGTACTGTATTATTGTATTGGTGGCACCCTTTACCTACCTTATCTCTTTAACCAGATAACCAGAGGTGTTGTCACCATTTTACTAGAACTGTTGCTACCGATACATTAGTTGTTTTAATATACATTTTGACAGCCCTTATTGAAATAATTAGCTCCCACCAAATTATACAGCACAGAAATCAAAGGTAATTCTAGAAATACAATAGCTTTTTTCTAAAGTTAAAATGTTAGTTAATTTCTAGACACTTCTTTTTAAAACTCAAAATTATTTCACAAGCAAATTCATTCTAAAAAAAATAAAGCACAAAATGAAGATAATCAAAACAAGAAATTTAAACTCAAAATCCGCCTGAAAAACCTGTGTGATTGTAGTACATTGTGTATCTAAGTTGAAATTTATTTTACTAAACATTTAATAGTTGTTTTGAAATTGAGGTCTTCCTTTTCTTTATAGTTGTACAGCACACTATATACATGTTAACATCACTGTGTTCCTCAAGTAATTGAGCTAATTTTGTTCAGCAATTATGTCTGTATAGCAGCTAGTTAGATGCATTTTAAAGGGACAGTAAACATCTAGTAATTACAAGATTTTTCTACAGTCTTCACTTACTAGGTAAGTGTGATTTTTTAAAATGTATTAATACCTTGTTTACTGCCATTAATTTCATACACCATTTGTTCTTTTTGATGGAACCAATCTGCACTTTTTACTGAATTGCGCAAACATGATCATTGTCATTTTGTTAGGACCTTATCATATCATCTACTTTTAGGTCATATATGTGGCAGAATTAGCTTAGCCTTTTAAAGTCTACAGTGTGCAGTGAGTAGTTCCATTTATTGTTATTATTGGAAAAACTAAAACACTTCTCTGTCTTAAATTAAAATGGCCAAAATAAATAGTTGAATTATATTGCAAAGTGATTTTATTATGCATAATGAAACATTTTAGATGACATGTTCAATGGAGTTTGCTGCCCCTGTAAGCTTTGCATTATCAATCAACTAACAATATTCCATGATGAGCCCATCATTAAACCATGTAGTAAACATAGCTATACCCACAGCAAACCAGACTCCTGGCCCTGAACCCTACTGACAGTCACATGCCACATCAGACCACCTGGCCCTGAACCCTACTGACAGACATATGTCACATCAGACCACCTGCCCATGAACCCTACTGACAGTCACATGTCATATCAGACCACCTGACCCTGAACCCTACAGACAGTCACATGCCACATCAGACCACCTGGCCCTGAACCCTACTGACAGTCACATGCCACATCAGACCACCTGGCCCTGAACCCTACTGACAGACATATGTCACATCAGACCACCTGGCTCTGAACCCTACTGACAGTCATATGTCATATCAGACCACCTGGCCCTGAACCCTACTGACAGTCACATGTCACATCAAACTACCTGGCCCTGAACCCTACTGACAGTCACATGCCACATCAGACCACCTGGCCCTGAACCCTACTGACAGTCACATGCCACATCAGACCACCTGGCCCTGAACCCTACTGACAGTCATATGTCACATCAGACCACCTGGCCCTGAACCCTACTGACAGTCACATGTCACATCAGACTACCTGGCCCTGAACCATACTGACAGTCACATGCCACATCAGACCACCTGACCCTGAACCCTACTGACAGTCAAATGCCACATCAGACAACCTGGCACTGAAAACCCGGCCTGGACTGAGCATAGGGCATACAGGGCATTTGCCCGGTGGGCCAGAGCTAGTTGTTGTCTGGGGCCAGTTGTTTAGACCAGTCACCAGCATTATTATTTGCGCATGATGAAGGGCCAGCCGTGCCTTACCTTCCCTCTCACTATCATGCTGTATCTTTCAGCCAGGTTAGGATGTCTCTCTGTGTTAGTTTTTTCTGATAATGCAGTCTAGACATGGTGACAATTGCTCAGATGCCTTATATTTTGAGTGACTGTAATTGCACATGATAATTTGGTTTAAGCAGTTATTTATTTCAATAGCTTCTGTTTTTGTAAAAATTTTATTTAACTTTTTTTTTTTATTATTTAATGACAACCAATTTACAAAACACAGTGACTAACGGGTGTTGCAAAGTCTAAGGGCTAGATTACAAATGGCGCCCTAACTTTTGCACGCAAGTGATATTGTTTTTTTCTCACAAATAGTGCTAATATTACAAGTTGAAAGTAAATGTGTTTGCTTGAGCGCAATTGTGATTTGCGCCCGTCAGTTTAGCGTGACTGAAGAACTCATGTAAAGGATAATGCGTTCAAAAAAAGTTGCATAAAACACAAAATAAATACATTTAATAGTACACTCATATAAAAATTATCTGATGAAAATTGTTAAAAAAAAAGTATAAAAAAAAATTAAAAGGGATCAAAGATATTTGGTATAATGTGTTATTCTGGTCCCAATTCTGCCCTGGACCTAACATTAGACCCCTGACACTGCAGCCCCACTATCAGCCACACTGGAGCCTCACTTGCATGTGGGGAATGTACAAAAGGAATACAAGGAGAAGAATAACAATGCACACTGCCTTGCACAAGTGGCCCACAATAGATAGCCCATAGTCCCCCACATAAAGAGCATGTGGGTAGAGCTTCAATATTCCAACCAAAAAAGTATTTGCCTGCTTTACTCATAATTAAAGGGACAATAAGTGATTCAGATAACGCATGCAATTTAAATACAAGTTTACAATATGCTTCCATTATCCAAACATGCACATTCTTTTTATATGCACACTTTTTGAGGCTCCAGCTCCTACTGAGCATATGCAGAAGTGCATAGTACAAATGTATATGCATTTTGCAGTTGCAGCTAATGGATGTCACATGATACAGGGGAAGGGAAAATTTGATTGCATATGAAAATTGACAGAAAACTATTCTACTGGTCATTTTAAATTCAAGTTAATGGTATTTAATGTGTCCTTGTTTGTGTATTTGTCAATAAATACTACTGTATTTAGGGGTCCTTTAACCCCTTAATGACCGGACCATTTTTCAATTTTCTTACCCTTAATGACAATGGCTATTTTTACATTTCTGCGGTGTTTGTGTTTAGCTGTAATTTTCCTCTTACTCGTTTACTGTACCCACACATATTATATACCGTTTTTCTCGCCATTAAATGGACTTTCTAAAGATACCATTATTTTCATCATATCTTATAATTTCCTATAAAAAAAATATAAAATATGAGGAAAAAATTGAAAAAAACACACTTTTTCTAACTTTGACCCCCAAAATCTGTTACACATCTACAATCACCAAAAAACACCTATGCTAAATAGTTTCTAAATTTTGTCCTGAGTTTAGAAATACCCAATGTTTACATGTTCTTTACTTTTTTTGCAAGTTATAGGGCCATAAATACAAGTAGCACTTTGCTATTTCCAAACAACTTTTTTTCAAAATTAGCGCTAGTTACATTGGAACCCTGATATCTGTCAGGAATACCTGAATATCCCTTGACATGTATATATTTTTTTTTAGAAGACAACCCAAAGTATTGATCTAGGCCCATTTTGGTATATTTCATGCCACCATTTCACCGCCAAATGTCATCAAATAAAAAAATAAGTTCACTTTTTCACAAATTTTGTCACAAACTTTAGGTTTCCCACTGAAATTATTTACAAACAGCTTGTGCAATTAAGGCACAAATGGTTGTAAATGCTTCTTTGGGATCCCCTTTGTTCAGAAATAGCAGACTTATATGGCTTTGGCATTGCTTTTTGGTAATTAGAAGGCCACTAAATGCTGCTGCGCACCACACGTAAATTATGCCCAGCAGTGAAGGGGTTAATTAGGTAGGTTGTAGGGAGCTTGCAGGGTTAATTTTAGCTTTAGGGTAGAGATCAGCCTCCCACCTGACACATCCCACCCCCTGATCCCTCCCAAACAGTTCTCTTCCCTCCCCCACCCCACAATTGTCCCCGCCATCTTAAGTACTGGCAGAAAGTCTGCCAGTACTAAATAAAAGGAGTTTTTCTTTTTTTTAATAAAAAAAATTAAAATGTTTTAGCTGTGATGGACTCCTGCCTTAGCCCCAACCTCCATGATCCCCCCCCCCCAGCTCTCTAACCCTCTCCCCTACCTAATTGCCGCCATCTTGGGTACGGGCAGTTGTCTATCAGTACCCAATTTGCCCCCAAAACCAGTTTTTTTTTTTTGCCTTTTTTTTTGCTAGTTTACATTTTTCTGTAGTGTAGCAGCCCCCCACAATACCCCAACCCCCTCCCCCTCCCAGATCCTTATATATTTATTTATTTATATTATATTTTTGTCCCCCCTTGCTTTCTCATTGGTGGCAGTGGCCATGTAATCGGGCGCGCACACGCGCCCCCGCGCGCGCACACGCGCGCCCCCGCACGCTCCCGGCACCCGGCGTGCACATAGCACTTACAGGAACCGGATGCCGGGTAGCGATGGGCCGCCCACCCGCCTCCCTGATGTGCTCCCACCCACCAACGAACCGGCACCATCGCTACCGGTGCAGAGAGGGCCACAGAGTGGCTCTCTCTGCATCGGAGTCTTCTAAATGGTATTGCAGGATGCCTCCATATGGAGGCATCACTGCAATACCCTGAGAGCTGCTGGAAGCGATTGCGATCGCTTCCAGCACTCTCTTAGACAACTGACGTACCAGGTACGTCTATTGTCATTAACTGTAAGTTAATGCATGACGTACCTGGTACGTCAGTTGTCATTAAGGGGTTAAGAATACAGTGTTGTCAGAAGCTAAGAAATAACAATGCTTTACTGAAAAAGTTGCAATATGCTTCCATTATCCAAACATGCACATTCTTTTTATAGGCACACTTTTTGAGGCTCCAGCTCCTACTGAGCATATGCAGAAGCTAAGAAATAACAATGCTTTACTGAAAAACAGGAGAATAAGTAATCTATGAAAGTATAGGAATCTTTGCCTCCAATAAACCTCCGCATAACAATGTTCCCCATTATATTAGTATCTATAATTATGAGATGGCTCTTTACATATGAGATCAGGGAGGTTTCCATATTCCATTGAGGGAAATAAACATAATGTAGCAAACAGAAATGATTAAATACAAACCAGTAAGGTCTAACACATTTTGGTTTAGTCATCTATAATGACATTACTTGTCTAATTCTAGTCAAAACTTATCTCTTGGATTGATCAATACAGGAAAAAAAAATAACTTCTTTAATGCTTTAATGTAGGTATATGTATTGAAGTCTAGTGGTCTCCTGGTATTCAAAGAAAATCCAAAAGGTTTTGGATTATTTAATATTGTATCCACCCCCCCCTCCTGGTGTTCTAATAGGTTCAATACAAAGCAATGAAATTTACTTGCATTGCTTTTATGTAATTCAATAAAACAAGCATCAGCGTAAAATAAGGCTTGACAGATCATTTAAATGCTCTCAAATTCTGAAACACTGGAGGTGTGTCCTACATATTACTATTTAAAGGGCCATAATACCCAAATGTTTAAACACTTGAAAGTGATGCAGCTTGGCTGTAAAAAGCTGACTAGAAAATATCATCTGAACATCTCTATGTAAAAAAGTAAGATATTTTACCTCAAAAGTTTCTCAGTAGCCACGTCCTATTGTAAAGGATTTCTAAGCAACAAATCAGTATGTCTGTCCTGGGACAGCGGAAGGGGTGAGCTTACGTGCACTCCCTATTATTATTATTTCCCTATTCAGTGTAAGGAAGTTTGCTATGAAATCTCATGAGAGTTAAGTGAAATCTCATGAGATCACAGTAAAAGAGTTCATGACCTCAGCACTGCTGATGCTGATTGGCTGCTGTTCATTTCTTCATTTTTTTACCTGCAGCTGGGCAACAGCTGAGTATAACTTTTTACTAAGAACTTACTCTGCTGAGCTGAGGAAATTGTGAGGTAAAATATCTTCCTTTTTTACATAGAGATGCTCAGGTGATATTTTCCTGTCAGCTTTTTACTGTTATACTGAATCAGTTTCAAGTGATTTAGCATATGAGTATTATGTCCCTTTAACCAGCTATTTCCTTTGTGACTTAAAGGGCCAGTCAACACAAAAATTGGTATTGTTTAAAAAGATAGATAGCGCCTTTACTACTCATTTCCAAGCTTTGCACAACCAACATTGTTATATTAATATACTTTATATCCTTTAAACCTCTAAATTTCTGCCTCTTTCTAAGCCACTAAACACAGCCTCTTATCATATGCTTTTTTATTAGCTTTTTACAACAGGGGAGTACTAGTTCATGTGAGCCATATAGATAACATTGTGCTCCCGCCCGTGGGTTGTGCACAACACAGCACTAATTGGCTTAAATGCAAGTCAATAGTTAATAAATAAAAAGTCATGTGATCAGGGGCTGTCATATTAGATACAAGGTACAAGGTAATCACAGAGGTAAAAAGTGTATTAATATAACCATGTTTTCTACGCAAAACTGTGGAACAGATAATAAAGGGATTATCTATCCTTTTAAACAATAAACATTTTTGAGTTGAGTGTCCCTTTAAGGGGACATGAAACCCAACATTTTTCTTTCTTGATTCAGATAGAGAATGTTATTATAAACAACTTTACAATTTACTTCTATCATCTAATTTTCTTCATACTCTTGGTATCCTTTGTGGAAGAAGCAGCAATGCAATACTGGGAGCTAACTGAAAGCCAATTACAAGAGGCATATATATGCAGCCACCAATCAGCAGCTCCTGAGTCTACCTATGTATCTATTTCAACAAAGTATAACCAAGAGAACAAAACAATTTAGTTATAATAACCGGGTATTTGGGGATTTGTATTTGTCACTGCACTGGGAATAAAAAAGTTCCCCAATGTTATATTGTGTAGTAACATACAACCTTCCTTAAAGAGACAGTATACACTTATTTTCATGTAATTAGCACTATTATAAAGAAGACTATGCACAGATACTGATATAAAAATCCAGTATAAAACCTTTTAAAAACGTCCTTAGAAGCTACCAGTTTAGCACTAGTGATGAGGTAAGGCTGAGACACCCAGTGAAAGGGAATGGGAAATCAGGATGAGCAGACACTTCCCCTTTCCCTGTGTAAAAAAACAGGAGTAAGCTTGAATTTAAACATAAGCAAAAACGCTCACATATAGGCTATATAAATGAATCATCTACAAGACATTTATGCAATGAAACATTTAGTGTACAGTGTCCCTTTAAGAACTAGATAGGGGTCATCTATCAAAAGAATAGGCATTCTTAAAGGGACACTGAACCCAATTTTTTTCTTTTGTGATTCAGATAGAGCATGCAATTTTAAGCAACTTTCTGATTTACTCCTATTAGCAATTTTTCTTTGTTCTCTTGGTATCTGTATTTGAAATGCAAGAATGTAAGTTGAGATGCTGGCCAATTTTTGGTGAACAACCTGGGTTGTTCTTGCTGATTGGTGGATAAATTCATCCACCTATAAAAAAGTGTTGTCCAGAGTCTGAACCAAAATAAAAGCTTAGATGCCTTCTTTTTCAAATAAAGAAAGCAAGAGAACAAAGAAAATTTGATAATAGGAGTAAATTAGAAAGTTACTTAAAATTGCATGCTCTATCTGAATCACGAAAGAAAAAATTTGGGTTCAGTGTCCCTTTAAATCACATTAACCGGGGCGTGGCCTGACCTAGCTGTGTAATGGACGTGTAGTCTCAGAGCTCCGCTTAGCACATTGAGCAAACATAACTTTTAATGTCCTAAATTAGCAGTTAATTCTAGTCCAGACTGGAGGAGAAGTGTCCTATGCCTTTCCCTAACCACATCGAGCTAACCCGAGAGTGGTAAAAAAGAAAAGGAGGCAAAACCAAATATCAAGCAATCAGCAGCAAAGCAACACGGAGGTGGCGAAAATAACATCTGAGCCCGGGCAACTGTACACTTACTCTGCACCGCTATCGGAGTGTGACACAGAGACCTCGCAGCTGCAACTGAGGTGAGAGGACCATCGGAGTGCTACAGAGGGGACTGAAGTCAGAGGGAACCTTGCTGCGCCATACTCATGTGTAAGTTGGAGCGCATCCAAGATGGCGCCGTAGGCCAGCACAGTCAGGGAGCGGGACGTCCTGCGTAGCAGATCTAAAAAGGTAGAGTGAGGTGGGAAAAGTGACCGGCATATAGTGATACCCTCAAGCCAGATACAACACCGCACGGCTATCATATTCTAGCACTAAGCCGTAGTGGTGCCCAAATCAAGTATACCCCAGGTGTAAATAATTGCCAAAGCCACAAATAAAAGGAACAGGGACCCTTCTCATAGCATTATACCTTACTCGAAAGGAGTTAGTGAAAAGGAAACACAATTTTGACTGCAGCAAGCAACCTTTGAGAATATCATCCCTGAATATAGTTATAAACCAGCAACATAGCCAGGGCTGAAGGAGTGGTTGGGAAATAACCCCACAACAACAATCTAACACAGAAACCCACCTGCAGGAGCCCAACTAATACCCTAACAATAGACACTTACTTCCAAGACCGTTGGAGATATTGTTTCACTGGCTTCAGGAGACATCACTATTTTTGCAGTGTAAGGTGCTACAGCAACCACTTGTACCTTTGAATAGATACCTGTTGGGAGTGCGAACCACGTCAGACAGTTGCATGTAATCTCTCCAAAGCTTGACTGTGAGCTATATTTGTCTCTACCCATACTTTTGGATTGGTATTTTCCGCGTTGTTTATTCTAATAAACTTGGGATTCTGTTTGCATCTGATCTCGGTCTGCAGTTCCTGCCATCCTTTCTTCTAAGTAACCACTTTCATAATGTCTGCCAGGCGACTCATGAAGGGTGATAAGATACCTAAGTCATCTTCTGTTAATGCCTTCTTTAAAACAGCTCCAACCCCCAAAATGACCACTACAGATAACCTAGAAGAGGGGGAGCAAGAAACGTCAGATACTGAACAAGCTGTCATAATTGAAGAATCAACCCCTGTGACCAAAGCAGACTTGAAGGACTTGGTCTCTAAACAAGACATAACAGCAAATTTCGAGAAGCTGGGGAATAAAATAGACAACATGCACACGGCAATGACTAATAGCCTATCTGAAATTAAAACAGACATTGCTGAGCTTGGAGGAAGGATGGACAAGCTGGAAGAACATACCGACACACTTGTTGAAGACATTACTAATGTAACCCAATCAATAGCCTCCCACCACCAAGAATTAACCGAGATCCAAGAGAAACTAGAAGACTTGGAAAATAGGAGCAGGAGAAATAACATTAGACTGAAAGGAGTACCAGAGAGTATCCTCAACAAAGATCTCCTCTCCTATATAGCGCAACTTTTTCATCTGGTGACGGCAGGGACCGGGGACTTCAATATGGGGATCGAAAGAGCACACAGAGCTCTCAAACCCAAACCAAAGGAAGGTATGCCTCCCAGAAACATAATTATTAAGATGGCACTATTCCAGGATAAAGACAGAATTCTACAGGCAGCACGTAAAAACCCCACTTTGAAATTCCAAGGAAACGTGATACAGTTCTATCAAGACCTCAGTGTCAGAACCCTTCAACGCAGAGGAGCCCTGAGACCGGGGGTTTCCTTTTGCTCTCTACATTAATAAGGACTCTAGAACAATTACTCTCAAAGACCCCTCGGACATCCCTGAAATATGTCAAATTCTAGGCCTGGAAGTGCCAAAACTGCCACTCTCTACCTCCTTGCAGCAACCAATGAAACCAGCCGACCAGATTTCAAAACCACAATGGTCTAAGTCGACTAGGAAAAAGCAGAAAACCTGAAGCTCCTTCTCTAGCACTCAGTAAGGGACATACTGGAGTCTCGTAACAGTTCTTAGAACAGATATCTATAAAACCTGAGTTGAGACTCTAAACTACTACCATGGTCTGAGAGGCCTAGGGCGAACAGGATGTTTTGCTCAACTCCTCCTGACGCTACATCTCTGCGGTGGCAGAGACAGATGATGACCTAGTTCCTGGACTTGATCATAATGTTTAAGTTTTTGATATAGGACTATCATTTGATCTACATTTAGCTCAATGTTGTTGAAATGACAACCCCTAACCTAATAAGACTTATAGTTACTGTATTTAATGATATTTTCTACCATGTTCTTCTTTGTTCTCTCTTTCTTTTTTCTTTCCTTATCCCCTTTTATAAAAGAGTAAGTTAGAGGTCTGCATTCTTGGACTCTGCATGGTGATGTATTGTACAATTGTTACCTGTTTTTTTATTTGTTTAAAGTTACTATATGGGAGATACCGATGCAGCTGGGGCTCATCGAGACGGCAATTGAAAGGGTCACACAAGGTGGGAAGGAATACAAAAGGGTGGAGTGCTTGTTGGGGTCTCTCCGAGATGAGGTAAGCGAACAATTCATAATCATTATAAAAAATGGCTGGTGAGTTAACTATTATTACACATAACGTAAGGGGCCTGAATACAGATCTTAAAAGGAGATTAGCTTTTAAACAATACTCCACACTCAAAGCTAATATACTGTTTTTACAAGAAACGCACTTTGTCACTCCTCAACTCCCTTATTATTGGACTAAAAAATTCCCCACACATTTCCATGCAACCGCCAAGACGAAAAAGAGGGGAGTTTCAATTTTCATCCACCCTTCAGTTAACTATGTACATGAATCCACTGTTGCGGATGTAGACGGTAGATACTTAATTTTAAAGGGACAGCTTGATAACATAGATATTATCCTGTGTAATGTCTACGCGCCCAACGAACAACAACATATATTCTTTGCGAATATATCGCAGATAATTACACAATGGTCGCAAGTCAGAATAATCCTGGCGGGCGACTTTAACATCCCTATAACACCACTAGACGGTCATGAGATGAAAGTTGTATCAAACAAACAAATGAGACGCAATAGGATAATAAGGAACATTCAGGCTTCACTCAGCTCACACTCACTGACTGATTCATGGCACACTCTGAACTGTAGTACTACTGACACTACATTCTACTCGGCAGCCCACAACACATATTCCCGACTCGACTATATATTCACCAGCCAAATTCTGCAACCGACACTTCTCTCGTCCAATATATGCCTGTGTGTCTGGTCAGACTACTCTGTGGTGGCACTTAACATAAACAGCCTGATCGACCCTAATAGGACCAGATAGTGGACATATGATTCTACACTGCATAAAACCCCCCATATACACTCCTCCACCCTGCAACATTTATCTGACTTTTGGGACATTAACACAGACACCATGGATAACCCTACACATGTATGGGCAGCTCATAAATCGGTGATCAGGGGTACGCTCATTAAAGAAAAAGCAATTCATACCAGAAAAATGAGACAAGAACTGATACAAATGCATGTAGACATAGCACAACTAGAAAGGCAATATAGACTAACGGGGAACCCTTCCACATTAACCAAACTACAACAAAAAAGAGATTCGGTAGCTAAGATAATGAATTCCCAAGCTAATAGAGCTATAATGAAATTAAAATCACAATACTTTATATACGCTAACAAACCCGATAAATTTTTGGCCCACAGGCTCAGAGAAACTTTCAAAACAGCTAATATCCCACTTATTGAAAAAATAGATGGCACAGCCACCACTCATCCCCAAGAAATAGTAGAAACCTTTAGGGACTTCTACACAGAATTATATGATGGACATAAAGTTACACATAGCCCACATATAGAGACCCTCACGCGCAGCTTTTTAGAAACCCCCTCACTAATCAAAATAACAGAAGAAGATAAGAGAACGCTAAATGAGCCCGTCTCTACTTTAGAAGTAATCTTAGCAATTAAAACTTTAAAACCAGGAAAAGCCGCGGGCCCAGGCGGTTTCCCGGGGGAATATTATAAACTCTTCAGAAAGGAATTTATCCCACATCTGACCAAATTCAGTAACCATATCATGCAGGGTCACCCAATCCCCCCTGAGTTGTTACAAGCAAAAATCATAGTAATTCCTAAACCAGGCAAAAAAAAACCAAAATGTTCCAGTTATCGCCCCATCTCCCTGATCAACCAAGATTTAAATTTTTTTACTAAGATCCTTGCCAATAGGTTGACACAAGTTTTACCCAAATTGATACATAAAGATCAGGTGGGATTCATTAAGGATAGGGAAGCCCCAGATAGTGTTAGACACGTTATTGCTACTATACATCACCTTCGCAACACACGGACGCCTTCTCTGCTCCTCTCGTTGGACACGGAGAAGGCGTTTGATAGAGTGGACTGGGGATACACGACTAAAACCCTTGCGCAGATGAACTTTGAGGGCCCCTTTGTAGACGCAATTAAAGCCATATATACTGGCCCGTCAGCCCATGTGTCCTCCAACAGATATAGATCAAAACCGTTCCCAATATTGAATGGGACCAGACAGGGGTGCCCATTGTCCCCCCTATTATTCGCGCTATGCATCGAACCTCTGGCAGCTAAGATAAGAGCCAACCCTGGTATAGCGGGAGTCAAGGTGGGGAACATAGAATACAAAATAAACCTCTTTGCAGATGACATACTGCTCACCATAACCAGGCCCATGCTGTCACTGCCTAACTTATATGAGACTCTTGGTGAATTCTCACTATTCTAGGGTTACCGCATTAACACTGATAAGTGTGAGATGTTGCTGATAGAGATCCGTCCCCACACAAAGAAATTAATAGAAATAAACTTTGAACTAAGAGAATCTAAGCACTCCATGAAATACTTGGGGGTGGGTGTGACAGCTCAGACGCAGCATTTATACAAAACTAACTACTTACCACTATACAAATCTATCAGAAAAGAACTCCAAACCTGGAGAAAACATAATTTCTCATGGATGGGGAGGATGTTGGCAGTAAAGATGACTATCCTACCCCATTTGCTCTATCTCTTTAGAGCCTTGCCCATTGTATACCCCGACTTAGAGAAAATCCAGGCCGAGATATTGGCGTTTATCCGCAGTAAAAAAAATGGCTAGAATAGCAGGGAAAACCATGACTAAACACAGACACTTGGGGGGCCTGGGAATACCCAATCTGATCGAATATTATAAGGCCGCTAGACTTGCCCAAGACACATTAATACTCAGAGCCAAGGATGAAGCCCTTTGGGTACAATTAGAATCGGATATGAGGGATGGGAACGGAGTAGATGCTATATTATGGGAACATAAAAGCAACACAAGAGAGTTAAAAAAACACCAATCAATTACAAGCAAGACCACACAACATATATGGGCAGACTTAGCACACAAAAAAGGGCTGTGCCCCAGGGACTCCACACTGCAGCCTATTAGATACCTCCTGCATGGGGAGACACGGGGAGAGGTTAAAAAGTGGGAGAATAAAGGACTATATTGGGTGGCAGACCTCCTAGTGCAGAACAAAGCAATATCCCAAGCCCAACTAAATGAAAAAATATCCCCCGACACAATACACTGGTATATGTACCTCCAACTATCATCGTCACTCCACACGTTTCTGCAATCAACACTATCCAGAAGTAAGTCCATTCTAGATCATATATGTAACTCACCATCTAGACCAAAACATTCCATCTCTAGAATATATCTAGAAATACAAAAACCAAAACATGGGATCAAAACAACACTTATGCACAAGTGGGAAGCAGACCTTGAAATAAGACGAGAACCAGACGAATGGTATATGACTTTTGCGTCGGCCACTAGAGGCTTGCTAAGTGCAGACCTAAGAGAAAATACTCTGAAGACAATGTTCAAATGATATCTAACGCCCCTTAGAACATCACATATGACGCAAACTAACTCAGGGTTATGCTACAGAGGATGTGGGGAGTTGGGCACATACCGACACATGATCTGGGACTGTGCTAAGACTCAGGTAATATGGCAATCACTGTCAACCTTAGTTAGTTATCTACTAGATGAGCAGATACAGATTAGCATAGGACAAGCACTAATCCACAAACAAATACCTAAATACAATAAGCCAATAAACACTTTCATCAGAATTTTATGTATGATAGTGAGAACGTGCATAGCAAAATACTGGAAAATAGGCACACCAACATGGCAGGAAATAAAATGCAGAATTCAACATATCTACAACATGTACGACCAAGCAGCTTGGTAAATGGGCACCAAAGACACTAATGATGAAATTTGGTTCTACTGGAATTACAGATTGGGCTTCAATTACTCACCAATGCAGCCAGCAGCCCACTCTCGGATACCTAATCACTAGGCAGATATCCCCACTCAAATGTTTTTACTGTGTATATGGTTTAAGGATAACATCAGATACTGTCACTACCTCGTACTTCTGACCCTCTTTTTCCTCTCTTTTTCCCTATTCTTCTTTCTTCATACTTCACAAAAGAAAAGGAAGGCCTATACTCTGTTTGAGTTCATAATAAGCATGGCAATGGGGAGAGAGGTGAAATACGAACGTGTTAAACATTTACTTTGTTAGTTTTATTATTGTTTAGATTGCACAGCCTATGATATGTCTTGTCATTATATCTATGCACCTGATGTTTGGTTGTGCTGTTATATGTTTGCATATGCTTCTTTTGTCAATAAAAACAACTTAAACATAAATGACATTAACCTCCTCCTATTTATAACTATATGTAATTACAAAGGCTAACCCTGAATATTTTTCCTAATTCTTTTGGACTTTGACTTTATTCCTCAAAAACAATTCCCTAAGAAGGAAACAGACCAATCTCAAATTGCTTTCAAGAATATACGCAGAGGAGTCCCTCTACTGTCAAATTGTATGACATTTTTATAGCAGTTAGCAGAAGTTCCAAGTGGGGTGCACACAATAAACGTTTGCCCCATATATGTTCTATGGTTTTGGAGATAAAAAAAAATTCTTTAAAGGGATATTAAACCCAATTTTTTTCTTTTATGATTCATTTAGAGCACTGGTTTTCAAACATGGCCTCAGGCCTCTCTAACAGGTCACATTTTGAGGATATTTGAACTAGAGCACAGGTGAAACAATCAGCTGATTAGTAAACCTGGCTATTTTACCAGTTCTCATCCAAGGTTATCCAGAAAACTTGGCCTGTTGGGGAGGCCTGAGGGCAGGTTTAAAAACCAGTGAGATAGAGCACGCAATTTTAAGCAACTTTCTAATTTACTCCTATTATCAATTTATTAGATATGCCTCTTGTCATTGTTGAATCTAAGCTTAGGAGCCACACCATTTATGGTTTAACACCAGGGTAGCGCTTGCTGATTGGTGGTTACATTTAGCCACCAATCAGCAAGCGCTACCCAGGTGCTGAACCAAAAATGTGTCGGCTCCTAAGCTTAGATTCCTGTTTTTCAAATAATGATAGCAAGAGAAATTGATAATAGGAGTAAATTTGAAAGTTGCTTAAAATTGCCTGTTCTATCTGAATCATGAAAACATTTGGGTTTAGTATCCCTTTAAGTTAATTTATTATTATTTATTATTATCAGGTATTTGTAGAGCGCCAACAGATTCCACAGCACTGGTTTACCATAATTATGTTACTATAGTTACTATGTTTATGAAGGAAGAAAGGATTATAAATTAAAACAATTTGCCATGGGGAACAGCTGAATATAAGCCAACCACATCTCTAATTAAAGTGATAGTACATTCATCTAACAAACTTTCAATATTTTGAAAGCTCTTGTAATTTTAAGCATATCAATGTGCTTATTTTAGCGAAAATCAAATTCAACTTCTATAAAAAAAACTTTTTGTGAGGCTCTGTTACTTGCTTCAATATAGCCTCTGTCTAACATTTTCTTAATCTGGGATTTGACAGGCAGCTCTTTTAGCCAATAGGATCCGCGGCATAAATCCTATGTAAGTTACTGACAGCATACTCTTGTGCTGGTAACTAGAAGCAGAGTCATGTGTGAAGCGCTACAGTGCAAGCGCCGCTCAGCTGTGCAAATAGCATAGCGAGATGCGCTTCAAGCCTGTGTCGGCTTCTAGTTACCAGCACAGGAGCGTGTTGTCAGTAACTTACATAGGGTGGATGGTGCGGCTTCTATTGGCTGAAAGAGCTGCCTGTCAAATCCTAGATGAAGAAAATGTGAGACAGAGGCTGCATTGAAGCAGGTAACAGAGCCTCACAAAAAGTTTTTTTTATAGAAGTTGAATTTGATTTTCACTAAAATAAGCCCAAAAATACAATATTATTAATGTAGTTCTGATTGATTGTCTGATTGTCTAATTCGTGCCATTTTAAGTCATCAGTTTTTTCCAGTCTCTTATAATCTTGGTGTTGCTCAAACCTTTTTGTATATCCTCAATTTTTTAAGTAAAATATCTGAATTCCTTTATAAGACACAAGAATCTCCAATAACTTTTCAGAACACTCAGTTAATATAGAGGGGCATAATTATCAAGCTCCTCGTGTCTAAAGACCGCTGCTCCATAACCTGTCCCCCTGCTCTGAGGCGGCGGACAGACATCGCCAAAAATCAAGCCGATCCAATACGATCGGGTTGAGAGACACCCCCTGCTAGCGGCCGGTGCAATGATAAATGCCGACAGCATACGCTGTCTGCATTTCTCGATGTGCAGCGGACCTGATCCACAATATCGGATCATGTCTGCTCGCACATTAATAAATAGGCCCCAGAGTATTTACAACAACTATTTTAATGTCTATGCTAAAATATTTACTTATCACTTTTTTTTAGACTAAGTTAGCCACTAGTGATGTCGCGAACATAAAAATTTGGGTTCGCGAACTTCCACAAATGTTCGCGAATGGGCGAACCGGGCGAACCGCCATAGACTTCAATAGGCAGGCAAATTTTAAAACCCACAGGGACTCTTTCTGGCCACAATAGTGATGGAAAAGTTGTTTCAAGGAGACTAACACCTGGACTGTGGAATGCCGGAGGGGGATCCATGGCAGAGTCTGCTTTTAATCCATAAAGGGCATAAATCACCTAACATTCCTAAATTGTTTGGAAACATCAGGTATGATGTTGTATTGATCAGGTAGTGTAAGGGTTACGCCCGCTTCACAGTGACAGACGCGTGCGCGTGCACGGGAGGAGGCGGGCAGGCGCGTGCACGGGGAGGGAGCGGGTGGGAACCGCTACACTACAGAAAAAAATGTTTTTATAAGTGGGAGAAAGGGGTGCAAAATATTTAGTACTTGGAAATCTAAGTGATCTGGGAGCGGGTGGGGGATTGGTCTTGGGGGGGAAGCTACACTACAGAAAAATGAAATAAAATTTAAAAAAAAAAAACATTTTATTTGCAAACTGGGTACTGGCAGACAGCTGCCAGTACCCAATATGGCCCCAAATAAGGCAGAGCGGGAGGGTTAGGAAGCTGTTTTGGGGGGGATCAGGGAGGTTTGGGGCTAAGGGGGGGATCCTACACAACAGCATATGTAAATATGCTAAAACTATATATATATATAAAAAAAGATACCTTTTATTTTAGTACTGGCAGACTTTCTGCCAGTACTTAAGATGGCGGGGACAATTGTGTGTTGGGGGAGGGAAGAGAGCTCTTTGGGAGGGATCAGGGGGTCTGATGTGTCAGGTGGGAAGCTGATCTCTACACTAAATCTAAAATTAACCCTGCAAGCTCCCTACAAGCTACCTAAACCCCTTCACTGCTGGGCATAATTCATGTGTTGTGCGCAGTTGCATTTAGTGGCCTTCTAACTACCAAAAAGCAACGCCAAAGCCATATATGTCTGCTATTTCTGAACAAAGGGGATCCAAGAGAAGCATTTACAACCATTTGTGCCATAATTGCACAAGCTGTTTGTAAATAATTTCAGTGAGAAACCTAAAGTTTGTGAAAAAGTTGACTATTTTTTTAATTTGATCGCATTTGGCGGTGAAATGGTGGCATTAAATTGACCAAAATGGGCCTAGATCAATACTTGGGGTTGTCTACTACATTACACTAAAGCTAAAATTAACCCTACAAACTCTCTACAAGCTCCCTAATTAACCCCTGAACTGCTGAGCATAATACACGCGTGGTGCGCAGCTTCATTTAGCGGCCTTCTAATTACCAAAAAGCAATGCCAAAGCCATATATGTCTGCTATTTCTGAAAAAAGGGGATCCCAGAGAAGCATTTACAACCATTTGTGCCATAATTGCACAAAATGTTTGTAAATGATTTCAGTGAGAAACCTAAAATTTGGAAAAATGTAATGTTTTTTTTTTATTTGATCGCATTTGGTGGTGAAATGGTGGCATGAAATATACCAATATGGGCCTAGATCAATACTTTGGGTTGTCTACTACACTACACTAAAGCTAAAATTACCCCAAAAAGCCTCCTACATGCCCCCTAATTAACCCCTTCACTGCTGGACATAATACACGTGTGGTGCGCAGTGGCATTTAGCGGCCTTCTAATTATCAAAAAGCAATGTCAAAGCCATATATGTCTGCTATTTCTGAACAAAGGGGATCCCAGAGAAAAATGTACAACCATTTATGCCATAATTGCACAAGCTATTTGTAAATAATTTCAGTGAGAAACCTAAAGTTTGTGAAAAAAATTGTGAAAAAGTGAACAATTTTTTTTATTTGATCGCATTTGGTGGAGAAATGGTGGCATGAAATATACCAAAATGGGCCTAGATCAATACTTTGGGATGTCTTCTAAAACAAAAAAAAAATATATACATGTTAATGGCTATTCAGGGATTCCTGACAGATATCAGTGTTCCAATGTAACTAGCGCTAATTTTGAAAAAAAAAAAATGGTTTGGAAATAGCAAAAGTGCTACTTGTATTTATGGCCCTATATCTTGCAAAAAAGCAAAGAACATGTAAACATTTGGTATTTCTAAACTCAGGACAAAATTTAGAAACTATTTAGCATGGGTGTTTTTTGGTGGTTGTAGATGAGTAACAGATTTTGGGGGTCAAAGTTAGGAAATGTGTGTTTTTTTCCATTTTTTACTCATATTTTATATTTTTTTTATAGTAAATTATAGGATATGATAAAAATAATGGTATCTTTAGAAAGTCCATTTAATGGCGAGAAAAACAGTATATAATATGTGTGGGTACAGTAAACGAGTAAGAGGAAAATTACAGCTAAACACAAACACCGCAGAAATGTTAAGGGGTTAATGTACACTACTGTTACACCAGATATGAGTTGCACTGGTGTGACACTGTGCCCTGGCAGGCACTGAAATGCACACGTGTGAAGGAAACTGACTGCTATTATTTCACAGTCAAAAAAGTTTTTTTTTTTAAATGTACACTACTGTTACAAGAGATATAAGTGGTGGCACTGGGCAAGTGGGTACAGTATACGCTGTGAGCCTGACACACACGCTGGCAGGCAGGCAGGCAACTGCAATTAGATTACACAGGAAAAAAAAAAAAAAGCAGACTGATGTTCTAGCCCTAAAAAGGGCTTTTTGGGGTGCTGTCCTTACAGCAGAGATCAGATGAGTCCTTCAGGACTGTAGTGGACACTGAATACACTAGTCTAGCTATCGATTTCCCTATTAAATCAGCAGCAGCTACACTGTCCCTCCTCTCACTAAGAATGCAGCTTCCGAATTAATCTAAAATGGATGCTGTCCAGGAGGTGGGAGGGTCTGCTGCTGATTGGCTGGAATGTGTCTGCTGAATGTGAGGTACAGGTTCAAAGTTTACTCAATGATGACGAATAGGGGCGGACCGAACATTGCATATGTTTGCGAGCCGCGGCAAACGCGAACATGCTATGTTCGCCGGGAACTATTCGCCGGCAAACTATTCGCAACATCACTATTAGCCACATAGGTTTGGTTTTCTCATATACACAATCTCAATGGAAATATATTCCATGAAAGTATATTATCGTAAATTCTTTTTCATTTGTTGAGCCTTAAAGAGGACATTACATTTATTTAATTTTGAATTGATGTCCCTTTGCTTACTAGAACAATTTTTCTTTTTATGCTTGTAAATGAATGAAATTATAGTTATGAGTTTTACGCAACAAAACTGTTACACAAAACTCATAACTAAAGTATTACAAAGTACACTAACACCCATAAACTACCTATTAACCCCTAAACTGAGGCCCTCCCGCATCGCACATACTATATTAAAGTTATTAACTCCTAATCTGCCATTCCCAACATCGCCGCCACTAATAACATTTATTAACCCCTATTGCGCCGCTCCCCGACATCATCACCACTATAATAAAGTTATTAACCCCTAAACCGCCGCCCTCCCACATTGCAAACACTATTTAAATATTATTAACCCCTAATATGCCATCCACCCACATTGCCCCCACTAAATTAAAGTTATTAACCACTATTCCGCCACTCCCCAACACCGCCACCACTATCATAAACCTATTAACCCCAAAACCGCAAGCCCCCACCACAAAATATACTAAATTAAACCATTAACCCCTAAACAGAAAGCCCCCCGCATCGCATAAAACTAATTTAAACCAGTAACCCCTAAACCTAATGCCCCCCTAACTTTATATTAAAATTAAAATTACCCTATCTTAAATTAAATTAAAACTTACCTGTCAAATTTGTCAAAAGTATAAACTAACAATTAAACTAATATAACTATTAAACTAAAATTAAACTAACTACAAATTAAACAAAACTAAAATACACATTAAAAAAAATCCTAACACTACTATAAAAATTACAAAGTATCTAATTACAAAAATAAAAATACTAAATTATGAAAAATAACAAACATTGCCCCAAAGAAATCAGCTCTTTTACCTGTAAAAAAAAACACAAAAGACCCACAATAGTAAAACCCACCACCCAACCAACCCCCCAAAATAAAAAACCTAACTCTAACAAAAACCTAAGCTACCCATTGCCCTGAAAAGGGCATTTCTATGGGCATTGCCCTTAAAGGGCATTCAGCTCTTTTGTTTGCCCTGAAAAGGGCATTCATCTCTTTTAAGAATAGCCCAAACCCTAAACTAAAAAAAAAAACACCCCAAAAAGTTTAAAAAATCCTATCACTAACCCCCGAAGATCTACTTACAATTCCTGAAGTCTGGACATCCATGCAGCGAGAGGTCTTCATCCAGGCAGTGAGGTCTTCATCCATCCAGAGGGCGCCTTCTATCTTCATCCAGGCAGCATCTTCTATCTTCATCCTGGCGGCGTCTTCTATCTTCATACAGGCGGTATCTTCTATCTTCATCCTGGGGCCGTCTGGATGAAGACTTCTCACCGCCTGGATGAAGATCATTCAAGCTGGGCTTCAAAAACTGTAAGTGGATCTTCGGGGGTTAGTGTGTTTTTTTTTTTAGATTAGGGTTTGGGTTATTCCTAAACAAGTTAAATGCCCTTTTAAGGGCAATGTCCATCCAAATGCCCTTTTTAGGGCAATGGGTAGCTTAGGTTTTTTAGATAGCTTTTTTTTTAATTTTGTGGGTTGGGGGGTGGGGGTTTATAATGTTATTGGGTGTTTGTAATTTTATTTTCAGAAACCGAGCTGATTTCTTTAGGGCAATGCCCTACAAAAGGCCCTTTTAGGGGCCATTGGTAGTTTATTCTAGCTAAGGTTTTTTATTTTGGGGTGTTTTCTTTAAAATGGGTATTAGAATAGGAATAGTTTTTATTATTTTCTAAAATTTGTTTGTTATTTCGCAAACAGTAGGTAATTGTAAACACTTCTCATTTACGTCTATTATAGCATTTCATTTATTCAACTCATATGCTTGGATGAACAGCATATCTAGATAGGCTCACCAGATGATGATTGATGGATGCACATACATGCCTTTTGTCATTGACTCATACATGTGCATTGATATTCATTAATAAAAATAAAGATATAAACAATGAACACATTTACATCATACAACTACATTGGAAGGTTGTTTAACATTGGATTTTCTATCGGACTCATGAAACAGAAATTATGGATTTAGTGTCCCTTTAACATAACAATTTACTCATAATTTACCATTAGGAATTACGTACAATAATAACATATCATTAGAAAATATTAGAGTTGTCACTTTTTTGGAAGGAACAACAATGCTATACTGCTTTATATAAATCAGAATATGTGGGAGAGAATCCCAATACATACATATACTGTATGTACATAACACACATCACACAACAACAAAACACACATTTATCTTTTTAATCATCACACAATAAGAATGTTGCAAACTACAACAACAGAACGAAGATTTGAAAACTAGACAGACTAACTAGACAGGCAGGTTGCTAATATGATGACATCATTCTAAGCTTCAACCATACAGATTACAGCACTAGGACTGTACCGCCCTTTTCAGCAGTTTCTCACTCAATACTACATATACGAGAGGTTTGGAAGATCTTTATTATTATTGCAATTTCAATGGTATACATAAAATAATGACATCTCGACAATCACTTATATATACAATATTATAGATGTCACCTGTTACTTTATCATTTGGCAACAATATTGCAGCAACAGTGATTGATCACATTCTATGCCATGTCTATGCACATTATACACAAGTATGCACTTTCAATCATCGCGTTTCAAAAGATCGCGTTTACTAAGTATTTGTTACTCATATGAACAAACATCACAAAGTTGCACTGTATATGTTATATTTTACACTTTCACATTACGATTAATTGGGGGAAAATTAAACACTCGAAATTCCACCCACTTTTGAAAGCATTCACGCCACTCAGAAACAATCAAGTGGATACAAGCAGCAATCATTACGAACACGCTACCATTGGACATATTGCACTATAAATCCCCCAAGCTACATGGCTAAAGCGTCCCTTGTGATCGACATTGTATCAAATCGCAAGGTTTATGACAAGTATAGGCTCAATCGAGAGCAACTCATGGGCCTTTACAAAGTACTTAAACCTCATCTTGAGCCACGTAAACATATGCGGACAGCAATCCCTGGCATGACCAAGATGCTAAGTTGCATACACGTCCTGGCCTCAATCCTGAGAGGGGTACATGCATGGGTTGTCTCAGGGTACCTTTTCTGTGGTTTTTGACAATTTTCTGGATGCCATGGTATGAATTTGCAGGCTTTACATAGGATTTCCTCAAAACGATGGCGATTGGAGGAGCCTGAAGAGGGAATTCTTTGCAATAGCTCGAATGCCCAATATGTTGGGAGCAATAGATTGCACCCACATTGCCCTGCGTGCTTCAGCAGATGACCAGCCCTTCCGAAATCACAAACACTTTCATAGTCTCAATGTGCAGTTCGTTTGTGATGCACGGATGCTGATTATGAATGTGTGCGCAAATTTGGGCGGGGCGTGTCATGATGCCCATCTCCTCAGGCAGTCCTCACTCTGGCAGCAGTTTGAGGGCAGACAGGTTCCCGATGGGTGGCTCGTTGGTGAGTACTTGTGCCCAGCATGGTTCAGAAATTAGACAATTGCCACTGTAATGTTCAAAAAGAGTTGTATTTGTGTAATGTGCAAAATGTACAGCTATAGGATGCGATTTAACCATTTGTCTGCAAATGTCTAGTTTTAGCTACAACCGATATGTAGCAGGTCCTAGCTTAAATGTGTAGATATAGGATGCGATTTAACCATTTATTTCTCTTTCAGCAAATGTCGAGTTTTTGCGAAAAATGCATATGTAGCATGTCCTAGCTTAAATGTGCAGCTATAGGATGCGATTTAACCATTTATTTGTCTCTTTCTGCAAATGTCTAGTTTTAGCTACAAACAGATATGTAGCAGGACCTAGCTTAAATGTGCAGATATAGAATGCGATTTAACAATTCATTTCTCTTTCAGCAAATGTCTAGTTTAGGCGATTTTCTTGTACACAAATGCATTGTATCTTATTGAAATGTATTTAAATATAATCAATTTTACGATATTTGTAATATTGATTTTTTGTCATATTCATTATTTATAGGTGATTCGGTTTACATGAACCAGCCTTGGCTCAATACGCCATTGTGTAACCCAACAGACGAGGCCCAGGAGCGCTACAATCGGGCGCACAAGTGGACTAGGGCTGTAGTGGAGCGGATGTTTGGGCTCCTCAAAATGCTCTTAAGATGCCTGGGCAGGTCTGGAGGAGCCCTCCAATACAGCAACTAGGAAGGTGGTGAAGATCGTTATAGCCTGCAGCGTCATTCATAACATAGATCAGCGGGCTGGGTTGCTGCAGGCGCCCGGAGACCTCCTCCAAGATGAGGAGGACGACCCAGTTCTAGAGGGGCTATTCCGGGATGAGGGACTCAGTGTCAGAGACAACATCCTCAACCGCAACTTCAGACGGTAAATACTATGTTATATAGGAGCATTGCGAATATGTGAGACTTTTATGAAAATTAAAATATCGAATTGTGCAAACGTTATGATTTTTTACAGCATATGATTCTGGCATTGGCTCCTGTAATGACTTCGCCACTTGGTTTTCAAAGACAACATCAGATGGTAAGTATACACAATGTATGGACTGGGGGGGGGGATTTTGTACAATGATCCATCATATGGCATACAATTAGTTTCAATGTATTATTTAAATTAGACATTATTAGATTTTTAGATAGTCATAAAGGAATACTCTGAAGCACATAGTATTGCCAAAGTCATACATCAGAGGTTAAGACTGCACAATGTATCTGACTAAGCTTCACACTTCATTGATAGAACATAACATGAAAGACGCTACATACGCTTAGCAAGCTATTGATTCAAATAGATTAGGAAATAGAGGGGGGTGCAGAACCATGTGACACATTTTCTTACTGATTTTATTTACTTTATTTTCCATTAGGGAGATGACTTCATCTACAGACTAAAAGTGAAGAATACCAGACTGAAATTGAAGATGACTTCATCTACAGACTGAAAGTGAAGAATACCAGACTGAAAGTGAAGAATACCAGACTGAAAGTGAAGAATACCAATGTGATCATGTCTGTGGCATTTTCAATCAACTGTGCTGACTTTGAAAAACATACAAAGACACGTTCACATGGTAAGTGGACACAATTCTCAGAAACAAGCCTCAGGGATGCAGGATACATCCTATGGGAAACTTATGGTTCCTCCTTTTTTTATTAAGATGGTATTTCACAATCCTCTATATGGAAAATGATGAATAGTACACATAATGAAAATAAACTGATATTTTGAATAGAATTGCCTTTCAAAGACCATACATCAAGGTTAGTTTGCACAATGCATGCCATTTAAGAGTCATAGGAGGAATAATGTACAAATAATTCATAATATATACATGTCCTATTTTAGAATAATTTTATTTTATATACCACTACTTTGTGCTAGAGAGGACTCGGATTGTGATCAAATAAGACATATAAAGGGGATACATTTTATAGTTGACATTTAGTTATATTATTATTTGAAGGGACATGAAATATTACATTAAATTATATCCCTCATACAATAGAATAATTAGGAATCTTTGTTCAAAATTTGATATTATGCATTATTTTGTCTAATCTTAAATGCTAATATGTAAGTCAACTCTTGATTAGACAATTTAATGTGATTAATTTCAAATTAATGTGTAGATAGATGGATAGATCTAGATCTCCAGTCTGAACCTGGCTTTAATATCAAGACAAACAATACATGTTAGAGCATAGACAGAAGATGAATTTACAATTATTGTATTTACAGAAAATTTGGTTAGTCATGTGTTCATTAAATAACCTAATTGATTTCAGATTTTAATATATCTTTTTTCTTTCTTTCTTACAGATTTTCATTTTTGCTGAATTCAAAAACTAATATTGATTTATTTATTTTTTTCAATAAATTTCTTTACATACTATATTTTTATATTTTATTTATTGAAATACACATTATTTTATATATCTTTATCCCAGTAAGATAATAAGAAATACATCCTTCTAATATTATGACATGTAAACAAAATATTATTCGCCTTGACTGTTAAAGTATCTATTTTACAAGCACATGCCTGATATCAAATACACTATTTTGTTTTAATTTATTAAATGAAAAAAATATCAACACAGCTTAACCAGATAATGAATTCAAAAACTAATATTGATTTATTTATTTTTTTCAATAAATTTCTTTACATACTATATTTTTATATTTTATTTATTGAAATACATATTATTTTATATATCTTTTTCCCAGTAAGATAATAAGAAATACATCCTTCTAATATTATGACATGTAAACAAAATATTATTCGCCTTGACTGTTAAAGTATCTATTTTACAAGCACATGCCTGATATCAAATACACTATTTTGTTTTAATTTATTAAATGAAAAAAATATCAACACAGCTTAACCAGATAATGAGTGTTAAAGTCCTGTATCTTACAAAAGTTAAGGTGGAGTTAGATCCAGCATCTAAGATTTGTTTGTGTAATTTAGAGATGTCCAAATCATAAAATGTTTATGATGAGGATATGCAGTATAAAGTCTACATACCAACTTTGGTCATTTCACTTTTAAGAAATGAAAATGTTCAACTTGTCACATTCAAGTGACAGTGTAGTTTAATGTTATAGTTACATTATAATATCACTAATCTTTCTTGGGTGCCAAAAAATATTATTAAACAAAATATAGCTTATTTATTAGGGTTTCATTATTTGAAAGTTAACCCAGGTAGATTACATTATCTTCAAAGAAAATGTGATAGTTATCTTTTTCTTTTCACATTATAACATGCTATTTATTGTATGCCACATTGATGACTTTTCACTCTAGTGGAGTCATTTTAAGGGACAGTTAACTATAGATATTTCTAAATATAATTTCTCACAATATACTTTTTACCTGTTGGAGTGTATAAAATCTTTAGAAGTATTTCTGTTACCCTTGATTTTAATTTATTTCCTTTCTCCTATGGTATCTCCACCTATTCCTAATGGGTTTGTCCTTAAGGCAAAGCTGTCTAAATACAGCAATTATAAGATATTTCACTCCCAGTGGGGCATACAATACATAAGGTAATACAAATTACAAATCTTTTCGGTTGATTGTTTTACAGATATAAGAAGTATGTATATGTTAAAAAAATGTGATAAACTTTGGATATCAGACTATCTATCCAAGCTAATACAAATATTTTGGCTTTTGGCTTCAAAAGAATAATTCATAGACTAACCTGAACAATTTAATTTCATACATTATATACTCTGCTGATAATAAAATAATAAGGAATTGTAAACACGTTAATTTTTAGAAATATTATAGAGTCTGCACTGAATCATTTAAAAGCTCCATGAAAGGATGGAGATAAGTGGACATTTTACAAACAAGGTTCTCCCACGGGTCAAATGTATATTCATACTGTCCCTTTAATATGTATATAAAAGACACTCATATATTTAAATATGTTCTCATATTTACAAATGACTGCACAGTGCATATTTAAAAAAATAACTTAGTTTTATTTTAGAGCTTGTGATGGCTATTTAATGTTTATTGAAAGGGAAATGCAAAAATAATTGAATCTTCCAAGATTCAGACACAGCAGATTTAAATCTAAAATAAAAATGGACTCTAATAATCACATATGGTTCATTCTCATGTTATCCTAAGTTTGCACAAATGATATGCATAGGCCTATAAGCAGCAAAGCATTACTGTGAAATATCTACTTATTTGTGGGTGGGAAGTAATGCATAGTTTTAATGTTTAGCCAGATGTCTTAATATAATTTTCAATATTGCATATTTGCTCATTAAAGGGAGATTAAGCCAAAAAAGTTTCTTTAATCATTTATATTTAAAATATAATTTTAAACCACATTCCAATTTACTTCTATTATCTAATTATCTTCATTCTTTTTATATACTTTCCTTTAAAAACATATCTATATATGCTCAGTAGCTGCTGATTGGTGGCTGCACATAGATGAGAGAGAGTTTAGGAGTGTGGGGCGCAAATAAATGCTATAACCTTTAAAAACGTATTTTAATATGTTACTATATGGTTAGAGAAAAAAAAATAATAAAAATCAAAAGAAACTTGTTCTTATAGTATAAAATTATCTTTATTGGTGCAAAAAGCAATTTAACAAATATGTGTGTTCTTTTCAATTGATGTGCGATTATACAATCCTGTATTATCTGTGGGTCTGTCTACGAAAAAAACTTTCTTTAAAAAATTCTTTGGGTAAATTCTTTGTATAAAAAATTCTTTATATTAAAAAATTAAAACAATACATAAAGATCATATGGGAGAGTATTAAATTGCATGTAGACTTTAAAAGAAATAGGAGAAATATTCTGGATATTCTGGATATATCTTGTCTAGGTGAGGGAGGACTCTGACTACGCAAAGTGAATATGTTTTTGAAAGAAAAAAATTCCTTTGTGATCTTAAAAGTGTGTGATTCGATATATATGCAATACACCTAGTACATAAAAACCTAGTGTAGTGTAGATAAACAATTCCACTTTTAATTTTATAATAGGTCAATTGAAATTATTTTCCTTGATGGTTCTTTTTTTAAAAAAACAATATAATAAAGGCGTCTATTTTCACCTTTAGTTTAGACAATATATATGCTTGTGGGATGTAAATTGATAAAATTGTTAAAATAGATAAGATATTGAAAAACCGTAAATCTATTAGATTTGGAGCAATGTCAATCGCAATTAATGCAAGTAGAATGCGATTCACATTCACTGAATATGTGGTGAATAAATTGTTTATTTTGCTGTGAAACACAGTCGGCCGACTGATAGGTAAAGGATTATGGTTTTTCTTCAAGGGGTCATCTCTATAATAGTTTTGAGTCTATTCCTTTTTGCTAGTTATAATTAATAGCTGTATGCTGGGAATGTTTTTCACGTTGCCCGGGTTAATTTTAACGTTGCCAAGGCTCTACGGTCTAGGAGCAAATACTGTATAGTAAGGAGGTTTACTTACTTGCTTCCTAGCCAATTCTGGAGCCTGGATGTGGGTACAGGTGTTCCTTCTTTAGTCGTCCGCTCAGTTGATGTTGCCGGAGATCGGATTTTTCTTTGATGTCCTTGGTATGGTTATTCCTTGCACACAGGTTTTGCGTGCGGCAGCACGGTTGTAATAGTATCCAAAGAGTCCTCTCATACGCTAACAGATAGCGGCTACTTTGTAGCATAGATGTGAGGGCTTGGTTATCAGATTGTTTATCCGATCGCGGTTCCTTTTGTGAAAACAAGTTCAATCAATTTATAAACACCAGTTATAGAAGTGGTGGTGTAGTAGTCCTTGGAGACACAATAGTGGTGTTCTTTTTTGACAGTAGTTTGCTACGCGTTTCGGCTGTGGAACTTGGCCTTTTTCAAGCTTTACTACTGCAGTGTTTCTTGGCGGGCTTTTTATACCCTATTTTGTTTTTTCAAATGTTCATGTAATTGATTAATAGTCTCATTTGTGTTTCTAAACATCCTGAAGTTAGATAATTGTTTAATAGGTATTAAATTAGTTGCATTTGTTTTTAGTGGTAATTGGAAAGTATTATACAGGAAATTTTATATCCACTGTTTTCGTATCCTTTAGAGTAACAATTTTGAAGTAGTATTGAAGGTGTTTATTTAGTGTTTCTTAAATGTTAAAACAAATGATCTTTTTGTATCATTTTAGGTTTTTTTGCATTTTTATTTTTCATTTCCTCTCGTTTGTTGAAGGACATTACAAATTTACTATTTGATAAAAATATATATCAAAAATGTTTTGTAAAGGACTTGTTGGAATTGGGGGGCACCAGTAAAAATTGGGGAGCACCAATAAAGGTTGGAGCTTGGGAGAATCAATAAAAAGCAATGAAAATGGGTACAAAGTTGGATAAAAATTGAATAGACACTTGGAAATAATTTAATGATGTTTTGGTTTTAATCTAAATATTTTAACTCTTTTTTATTATAGAAAGATATGGCTCATAGGTATTATTTTTGGTTGGATAGTTTTGTGACACATTTAGCTTGTCTTAGTTGTGGGAGTAATATTAACGCCTTTCTTCTATTCTTTTAGGAAGCTGTTCAGATTAAAGTCTATATTTAGACCTTTTGGTTGTAATGTCTGCAGTTGGAAGATCCATTTAGCTTCTGCTTGCATTAGTTTATTAGAGTGATTCCCTCCCCTACAGTTATGGCTTATTTTTTCTATCACTGTGAAAGTAAAATATTTTAGATTACTGTTATTACATAGTCTAAAATGTTTCGGGACTGGAAGCTCTAAATTTCTTTTTTCTTCTGAATTTTCTATAGATAATATGTGCTCTCTTAGTCTTTCACGTACTGTTCGCTCAGTTTCTCCAGTGTATTGGATATTACATTTTTTACATTCTATCAGGTAGATGACATTTTTATCCATACACCTAATGGTGCTTCTGATTTTATATTCTTTTTTAGTAATATTAGATGTAAATGTGTGGGTTTTCTTAGAGTGTCTGCATGCTTTACATATGTGACAGGGGTAGAACCCTTTTAAATCAGATCTTAAAACCCCTTTTTCAATTGCTTTTCTTTTACTGTTCTTCATTGAAGGAGCTAGTCTATTTTTTAATGTATTTGCTTTTCTGTATACAAATTTTGGTTTTGGGGGTAGGTGTGGACCTATATCAGGATCATAGCTTAAAATGTACCAATGTTTTCGAATGATTTTTTCTATTAAGTGTTTATCTTCAGCATACTGGGTGATAAATGGGATGTTTATTTTATCACTATTACTGTTAAATTTATTTCCCTTGTTAGTATTATTTAAAATATCTGTTCTTTCGATATTTCGGACCTCTTCTATATCTCTTTCTATTTTTTGTGTATCATATCCCCTGTCTGTAAATTTCTGTTTGAACACTATGCTTTGTTGTTCAAATGTCTCAGGGTCATTACAATTTCTTTTTAATCTTAAAAACTGTCCCTTGGGAATATTTTGTTTCCATTTTTTCAAATGACAACTTTCCCAATGAATATAGTTGTTTGCATCAACTTCCTTAAAGTATGTCTTTGTGTTTAATTTGTCTCCATTTGATGAGATTTCTAAATCTAAATAGTTTATTTTTATTTTGCTGTAATTAAAGGTGAATGTTAGGTTCTTATCATTATTGTTCATATTTTGGATACACTGTATCAGGTCTTTTTCGTCCCCTGTCCATATAAAAAAGAGATCGTCTATGTATCTCTTATACATTAAAAAATATTTCTTAAAATTACTATTATTGATAAAATTATTTTCCCATAGACCCATGAACAGGTTTGCGTAGCTGGGGGCAAATTTGGTGCCCATCGCAGTTCCGCAAACCTGTTCATAGAAACTACCATCATATAAAAAATAGTTATGTGTTAGAATAAAATTTATGCCCTCTAAAATAAATTCAATTTGATCTTGTGGCATAATGCCCTCCTTAGTGAGAAAATATTTTACTGCACATATTCCGTCTAAGTGTTGTATGCTTGTGTATAGTGATGAGACATCACAAGTAACTAGTAGATAATTTGGTTTCCAATGTATGGTCTCCAGGATTCTTAATAGGCTAGATGAATCTTTCAGATAGGAATCTAAATTTTTTACATGTTGTTGGAGAAACCTGTCTATATAGGCTGAGAGATTTGATGTGAGGGAGTTAATACCCGATATGATTGGGCGGCCTGGTGGGTTTTGGCTATTTTATGTATTTTTGGAAGTGCATATATAATAGGAATTCTGGGGTAATTAGGGTATAGAAAATCGTACTCTTTCTCTGTGATTATTCCCATTGTTTTTGCCTTTTCTAGATGATTTTTTAAGAATATTTGATAGACTCTTGTTGGATTTGTTATCATCTTTTTGTATGTATCAGTGTCGTTTAGTAGTTTAAATATCATCTCATCATATTGGGATTTGTCTAATAACACAATGCCCCCCCCTTTATCAGCTGGCTTTATAATGATTTCATTATTCTTTTCTAATTCTGTGATGAGTAATTTTTGTTTCCTTGTAAGATTTTGTTTAATATTTTTCTTGTTTACTAAATTTGTTATATCTGTTGTGATCAATTTTTCGAACGTGTCAATGTATTTACCCTTCTCGTTCTTTGGGTAAAAATTGGATTTCTTTTTTAAGTCAGTGTGAATGAAACCCTTTTCATCTTTTAGAAAAAATTTCGTTTCTATTGTAGTGGAATTTGAGCTACATGTAGATTCATTTTTAATTACTTTTTCAACTGGATTTTTGATGAAATATTTTTTTAAAGTAAGGTTTCGAACAAACTTATGTGCATCTATGAATGTGTTGAATTTATCAATAGTTTTTGTTGGGGCGAACGATAGTCCCTTACTCAGTATTTGGCTTTGTGATTCATTTAATTTTAATTTGCTTAGATTATATATTCCTTGTGTTTGTATACTTATTTCTTTCTTTTCAATTCTTGGAACTGGGTTTTTTGTGGATGCTGTTGTTCTCTTAGTTCTTTTTGATCTACCTCCTCTAGTTCCCCTCTTTCTGAATGTCTTCTTTTTCTTCTTCCTGAGCTTTGTTGTGGGCCTAGTTCTAAAAAATCTTGTGATTTTTTGGAGCTGTTTTTAGTTGTATTTCTTATTTGGTCTTCATCTCTTTTTGTTTGGTCTTTGCTTTCAAATCTATTTTCTGTTTCATATTTATCTAAGGCAGAGAACCTGTTGTGATTATTGTAGCTATTATAGCTATTATATGGTCTGTTGTAAGTGTTTTTATGTTCGTAATAGTTGTTGGTTTGGTGTTCATATGATCTTAAATGTTCACTATTTCTGGGTCTGTTATATGAATTATGGTGTTCGTAATAGTTATAATTTTGGTGTTCATATGTTCTTGGATGTTCAAAGGTTCTTCTATTGGATATACCCCAATTGTTCCGCCAATTGTTTGAATTGTATGTATTGTAACTTTGTTTGTCGGAGTTGTATGTATAGTAGTTTTGATAATGTTGTCTCTTTTCATATTTATTTTGATTGTTATTTCCCTTTTTATATTCCACCTTTTGCCAAGAGGGTCTTAGGTTAGGATTATATTGGTTTGTTTGCTCTCTATCTGTTACAGGAGGCCTATGGTGTTCATTTTTTTCTTCTTGTATGTCATTATTTGTATTTGCTGATTTCTCTATTTTATTGCCCCTCCATTTGTGGCTTATATACTCATCACCATTTGGTTCTTTTTCATAGGCTTGATAGTCTATTTTATCTCTTTCAAATTTTTTGAATGTATTATCTACTAATTCTTGTTTTGATTTTATCAGTAATTGTTTTATTTCTTCTTCTCTTTTTTTATATTCAGTTATTTCTTTAAAGTCCATTATTTGAGTTTCAATTTCATTTATCTCATTTCCTAATTGTAATAGTTGATCTTCTCTATACTCTTTGATAAGGTTCATTAATTTAAATGATGTTTCCTCTAGTATGTCCCTCCATTTTTTCTTAAAGTTAGAATCTATATTTTTAAAAGAGCATTCTTTTTTAATTCTTAGTCCCCTGGGGACTCTTTTATTGCTCAAGTATTCATTTAGGAAAATACACTCTGTTTTATGTCTCATCTCTAAAATGAGTTTTGTTTCAAGGGTATTTAAGTATTCTCTCATTTTATCCATATTTTTATTCTTTGGTTCTATTTCTTGCCTTCCCTCTTCAAATATATTGTGTATATTATCATAAATGTGGGATCTCAAATCAAAGATATTTTCTTTCTTATGTGTATTACTTTTATTTTTACTTTTACTTTTATAATGTTCAGTAGTTTGTATTTCATCAGTCTCAATAGTTATATCATGGTTAATATCTCGATTTTCTATGGCTGCTGCAGTATTCATTTTTAAGGGGTTTAGAACTAGATACAAAGAGGACAGAGTTTTTCAAAAACTTTCCTGCGCTGCCTAGTGGTTAGCCTTGACTCCTGGAATATCAACCCCAAATGATATTAAATACGTTTGTGAGAGAGAGAGAGTTTAGGAGTGTGGGGCGCAAATAAATGCTATAACCTTTAAAAACGTATTTTAATATGTTACTATATGGTTAGAGAAAAAAAAATAATAAAAATCAAAAGAAACTTGTTCTTATAGTATAAAATTATCTTTATTGGTGCAAAAAGCAATTTAACAAATATGTGTGTTCTTTTCAATTGATGTGCGATTATACAATCCTGTATTATCTGTGGGTCTGTCTACGAAAAAAACTTTCTTTAAAAAATTCTTTGGGTAAATTCTTTGTATAAAAAATTCTTTATATTAAAAAATTAAAACAATACATAAAGATCATATGGGAGAGTATTAAATTGCATGTAGACTTTAAAAGAAATAGGAGAAATATTCTGGATATTCTGGATATATCTTGTCTAGGTGAGGGAGGACTCTGACTACGCAAAGTGAATATGTTTTTGAAAGAAAAAAATTCCTTTGTGATCTTAAAAGTGTGTGATTCGATATATATGCAATACACCTAGTACATAAAAACCTAGTGTAGTGTAGATAAACAATTCCACTTTTAATTTTATAATAGGTCAATTGAAATTATTTTCCTTGATGGTTCTTTTTTTAAAAAAACAATATAATAAAGGTGTCTATTTTCACCTTTAGTTTAGACAATATATATGCTTGTGGGATGTAAATTGATAAAATTGTTAAAATAGATAAGATATTGAAAAACCGTAAATCTATTAGATTTGGAGCAATGTCAATCGCAATTAATGCAAGTAGAATGCGATTCACATTCACTGAATATGTGGTGAATAAATTGTTTATTTTGCTGTGAAACACAGTCGGCCGACTGATAGGTAAAGGATTATGGTTTTTCTTCAAGTGGTCATCTCTATAATAGTTTTGAGTCTATTCCTTTTTGCTAGTTATAATTAATAGCTGTATGCTGGGAATGTTTTTCACGTTGCCCGGGTTAATTTTAACGTTGCCAAGGCTCTACAGTCTAGGAGCAAATACTGTATAGTAAGGAGGTTTACTTACTTGCTTCCTAGCCAATTCTGGAGCCTGGATGTGGGTACAGGTGTTCCTTCTTTAGTCGTCCGCTCAGTTGATGTTGCCGGAGATCGGATTTTTCTTTGATGTCCTTGGTATGGTTATTCCTTGCACACAGGTTTTGCGTGCGGCAGCACGGTTGTAATAGTATCCAAAGAGTCCTCTCATACGCTAACAGATAGCGGCTACTTTGTAGCATAGATGTGAGGGCTTGGTTATCAGATTGTTTATCCGATCGCGGTTCCTTTTGTGAAAACAAGTTCAATCAATTTATAAACACCAGTTATAGAAGTGGTGGTGTAGTAGTCCTTGGAGACACAATAGTGGTGTTCTTTTTTGACAGTAGTTTGCTACGCGTTTCGGCCGTGGAACTTGGCCTTTTTCAAGCTTTACTACTGCAGTGTTTCTTGGCGGGCTTTTTATACCCTATTTTGTTTTTTCAAATGTTCATGTAATTGATTAATAGTCTCATTTGTGTTTCTAAACATCCTGAAGTTAGATAATTGTTTAATAGGTATTAAATTAGTTGCATTTGTTTTTAGTGGTAATTGGAAAGTATTATACAGGAAATTTTATATCCACTGTTTTCGTATCCTTTAGAGTAACAATTTTGAAGTAGTATTGAAGGTGTTTATTTAGTGTTTCTTAAATGTTAAAACAAATGATCTTTTTGTATCATTTTAGGTTTTTTTGCATTTTTATTTTTCATTTCCTCTCGTTTGTTGAAGGACATTACAAATTTACTATTTGATAAAAATATATATCAAAAATGTTTTGTAAAGGACTTGTTGGAATTGGGGGGCACCAGTAAAAATTGGGGAGCACCAATAAAGGTTGGAGCTTGGGAGAATCAATAAAAAGCAATGAAAATGGGTACAAAGTTGGATAAAAATTGAATAGACACTTGGAAATAATTTAATGATGTTTTGGTTTTAATCTAAATATTTTAACTCTTTTTTATTATAGAAAGATATGGCTCATAGGTATTATTTTTGGTTGGATAGTTTTGTGACACATTTAGCTTGTCTTAGTTGTGGGAGTAATATTAACGCCTTTCTTCTATTCTTTTAGGAAGCTGTTCAGATTAAAGTCTATATTTAGACCTTTTGGTTGTAATGTCTGCAGTTGGAAGATCCATTTAGCTTCTGCTTGCATTAGTTTATTAGAGTGATTCCCTCCCCTACAGTTATGGCTTATTTTTTCTATCACTGTGAAAGTAAAATATTTTAGATTACTGTTATTACATAGTCTAAAATGTTTCGGGACTGGAAGCTCTAAATTTCTTTTTTCTTCTGAATTTTCTATAGATAATATGTGCTCTCTTAGTCTTTCACGTACTGTTCGCTCAGTTTCTCCAGTGTATTGGATATTACATTTTTTACATTCTATCAGGTAGATGACATTTTTATCCATACACCTAATGGTGCTTCTGATTTTATATTCTTTTTTAGTAATATTAGATGTAAATGTGTGGGTTTTCTTAGAGTGTCTGCATGCTTTACATATGTGACAGGGGTAGAACCCTTTTAAATCAGATCTTAAAACCCCTTTTTCAATTGCTTTTCTTTTACTGTTCTTCATTGAAGGAGCTAGTCTATTTTTTAATGTATTTGCTTTTCTGTATACAAATTTTGGTTTTGGGGGTAGGTGTGGACCTATATCAGGATCATAGCTTAAAATGTACCGCTATCTGTTAGCGTATGAGAGGACTCTTTGGATACTATTACAACCGTGCTGCCGCACGCAAAACCTGTGTGCAAGGAATAACCATACCAAGGACATCAAAGAAAAATCCGATCTCCGGCAACATCAACTGAGCGGACGACTAAAGAAGGAACACCTGTACCCACATCCAGGCTCCAGAATTGGCTAGGAAGCAAGTAAGTAAACCTCCTTACTATACAGTATTTGCTCCTAGACCGTAGAGCCTTGGCAACATTAAAATTAACCCGGGCAACGTGAAAAACATTCCCAGCATACAGCTATTAATTATAACTAGCAAAAAGGAATAGACTCAAAACTATTATAGAGATGACCACTTGAAGAAAAACCATAATCCTTTACCTATCAGTCGGCCGACTGTGTTTCACAGCAAAATAAACAATTTATTCACCACATATTCAGTGAATGTGAATCGCATTCTACTTGCATTAATTGCGATTGACATTGCTCCAAATCTAATAGATTTACGGTTTTTCAATATCTTATCTATTTTAACAATTTTATCAATTTACATCCCACAAGCATATATATTGTCTAAACTAAAGGTGAAAATAGACGCCTTTATTATATTGTTTTTTTTTAAAAAGAACCATCAAGGAAAATAATTTCAATTGACCTATTATAAAATTAAAAGTGGAATTGTTTATCTACACTACACTAGGTTTTTATGTACTAGGTGTATTGCATATATATCGAATCACACACTTTTAAGATCACAAAGGAATTTTTTTCTTTCAAAAACATATTCACTTTGCGTAGTCAGAGTCCTCCCTCACCTAGACAAGATATATCCAGAATATCCAGAATATTTCTCCTATTTCTTTTAAAGTCTACATGCAATTTAATACTCTCCCATATGATCTTTATGTATTGTTTTAATTTTTTAATATAAAGAATTTTTTATACAAAGAATTTACCCAAAGAATTTTTTAAAGAAAGTTTTTTTCGTAGACAGACCCACAGATAATACAGGATTGTATAATCGCACATCAATTGAAAAGAACACACATATTTGTTAAATTGCTTTTTGCACCAATAAAGATAATTTTATACTATAAGAACAAGTTTCTTTTGATTTTTATTATTTTTTTTTCTCTAACCATATAGTAACATATTAAAATACGTTTTTAAAGGTTATAGCATTTATTTGCGCCCCACACTCCTAAACTCTCTCTCTCTCACAAACGTATTTAATATCATTTGGGGTTGATATTCCAGGAGTCAAGGCTAACCACTAGGCAGCGCAGGAAAGTTTTTGAAAAACTCTGTCCTCTTTGTATCTAGTTCTAAACCCCTTAAAAATGAATACTGCAGCAGCCATAGAAAATCGAGATATTAACCATGATATAACTATTGAGACTGATGAAATACAAACTACTGAACATTATAAAAGTAAAAGTAAAAATAAAAGTAATACACATAAGAAAGAAAATATCTTTGATTTGAGATCCCACATTTATGATAATATACACAATATATTTGAAGAGGGAAGGCAAGAAATAGAACCAAAGAATAAAAATATGGATAAAATGAGAGAATACTTAAATACCCTTGAAACAAAACTCATTTTAGAGATGAGACATAAAACAGAGTGTATTTTCCTAAATGAATACTTGAGCAATAAAAGAGTCCCCAGGGGACTAAGAATTAAAAAAGAATGCTCTTTTAAAAATATAGATTCTAACTTTAAGAAAAAATGGAGGGACATACTAGAGGAAACATCATTTAAATTAATGAACCTTATCAAAGAGTATAGAGAAGATCAACTATTACAATTAGGAAATGAGATAAATGAAATTGAAACTCAAATAATGGACTTTAAAGAAATAACTGAATATAAAAAAAGAGAAGAAGAAATAAAACAATTACTGATAAAATCAAAACAAGAATTAGTAGATAATACATTCAAAAAATTTGAAAGAGATAAAATAGACTATCAAGCCTATGAAAAAGAACCAAATGGTGATGAGTATATAAGCCACAAATGGAGGGGCAATAAAATAGAGAAATCAGCAAATACAAATAATGACATACAAGAAGAAAAAAATGAACACCATAGGCCTCCTGTAACAGATAGAGAGCAAACAAACCAATATAATCCTAACCTAAGACCCTCTTGGCAAAAGGTGGAATATAAAAAGGGAAATAACAATCAAAATAAATATGAAAAGAGACAACATTATCAAAACTACTATACATACAACTCCGACAAACAAAGTTACAATACATACAATTCAAACAATTGGCGGAACAATTGGGGTATATCCAATAGAAGAACCTTTGAACATCCAAGAACATATGAACACCAAAATTATAACTATTACGAACACCATAATTCATATAACAGACCCAGAAATAGTGAACATTTAAGATCATATGAACACCAAACCAACAACTATTACGAACATAAAAACACTTACAACAGACCATATAATAGCTATAATAGCTACAATAATCACAACAGGTTCTCTGCCTTAGATAAATATGAAACAGAAAATAGATTTGAAAGCAAAGACCAAACAAAAAGAGATGAAGACCAAATAAGAAATACAACTAAAAACAGCTCCAAAAAATCACAAGATTTTTTAGAACTAGGCCCACAACAAAGCTCAGGAAGAAGAAAAAGAAGACATTCAGAAAGAGGGGAACTAGAGGAGGTAGATCAAAAAGAACTAAGAGAACAACAGCATCCACAAAAAACCCAGTTCCAAGAATTGAAAAGAAAGAAATAAGTATACAAACACAAGGAATATATAATCTAAGCAAATTAAAATTAAATGAATCACAAAGCCAAATACTGAGTAAGGGACTATTGTTCGCCCCAACAAAAACTATTGATAAATTCAACACATTCATAGATGCACATAAGTTTGTTCGAAACCTTACTTTAAAAAAATATTTCATCAAAAATCCAGTTGAAAAAGTAATTAAAAATGAATCTACATGTAGCTCAAATTCCACTACAATAGAAACAAAATTTTTTCTAAAAGATGAAAAGGGTTTCATTCACACTGACTTAAAAAAGAAATCCAATTTTTACCCAAAGAACGAGAAGGGTAAATACATTGACACGTTCGAAAAATTGATCACAACAGATATAACAAATTTAGTAAACAAGAAAAATATTAAACAAAATCTTACAAGGAAACAAAAATTACTCATCACAGAATTAGAAAAGAATAATGAAATCATTATAAAGCCAGCTGATAAAGGGGGGGCATTGTGTTATTAGACAAATCCCAATATGATGAGATGATATTTAAACTACTAAACGACACTGATACATACAAAAAGATGATAACAAATCCAACAAGAGTCTATCAAATATTCTTAAAAAATCATCTAGAAAAGGCAAAAACAATGGGAATAATCACAGAGAAAGAGTACGATTTTCTATACCCTAATTACCCCAGAATTCCTATTATATATGCACTTCCAAAAATACATAAAAATAGCCAAAACCCACCAGGCCGCCCAATCATATCGGGTATTAACTCCCTCACATCAAATCTCTCAGCCTATATAGACAGGTTTCTCCAACAACATGTAAAAAATTTAGATTCCTATCTGAAAGATTCATCTAGCCTATTAAGAATCCTGGAGACCATACATTGGAAACAAAATTATCTACTAGTTACTTGTGATGTCTCATCACTATACACAAGCATACAACACTTAGACGGAATATGTGCAGTAAAATATTTTCTCACTAAGGAGGGCATTATGCCACAAGATCAAATTGAATTTATTTTAGAGGGCATAAATTTTATTCTAACACATAACTATTTTTTATATGATGGTAGTTTCTATGAACAGGTTTGCGGAACTGCGATGGGCACCAAATTTGCCCCCAGCTACGCAAACCTGTTCATGGGTCTATGGGAAAATAATTTTATCAATAATAGTAATTTTAAGAAATATTTTTTAATGTATAAGAGATACATAGACGATCTCTTTTTTATATGGACAGGGGACGAAAAAGACCTGATACAGTGTATCCAAAATATGAACAATAATGATAAGAACCTAACATTCACCTTTAATTACAGCAAAATAAAAATAAACTATTTAGATTTAGAAATCTCATCAAATGGAGACAAATTAAACACAAAGACATAATTTAAGGAAGTTGATGCAAACAACTATATTCATTGGGAAAGTTGTCATTTGAAAAAATGGAAACAAAATATTCCCAAGGGACAGTTTTTAAGATTAAAAAGAAATTGTAATGACCCTGAGACATTTGAACAACAAAGCATAGTGTTCAAACAGAAATTTACAGACGGGGATATGATACACAAAAAATAGAAAGAGATATAGAAGAGGTCCGAAATATCGAAAGAACAGATATTTTAAATAATACTAACAAGGGAAATAAATTTAACAGTAATAGTGATAAAATAAACATCCCATTTATCACCCAGTATGCTGAAGATAAACACATAATAGAAAAAATCATTCGAAAACATTGGTACATTTTAAGCTATGATCCTGATATAGGTCCACACCTACCCCCAAAACCAAAATTTGTATACAGAAAAGCAAATACATTAAAAAATAGACTAGCTCCTTCAATGAAGAACAGTAAAAGAAAAGCAATTGAAAAAGGGGTTTTAAGATCTGATTTAAAAGGGTTCTACCCCTGTCACATATGTAAAGCATGCAGACACTCTAAGAAAACCCACACATTTACATCTAATATTACTAAAAAAGAATATAAAATCAGAAGCACCATTAGGTGTATGGATAAAAATGTCATCTACCTGATAGAATGTAAAAAATGTAATATCCAATACACTGGAGAAACTGAGCGAACAGTACGTGAAAGACTAAGAGAGCACATATTATCTATAGAAAATTCAGAAGAAAAAAGAAATTTAGAGCTTCCAGTCCCGAAACATTTTAGACTATGTAATAACAGTAATCTAAAATATTTTACTTTCACAGTGATAGAAAAAATAAGCCATAACTGTAGGGGAGGGAATCACTCTAATAAACTAATGCAAGCAGAAGCTAAATGGATCTTCCAACTGCAGACATTACAACCAAAAGGTCTAAATATAGACTTTAATCTGAACAGCTTCCTAAAAGAATAGAAGAAAGGCGTTAATATTACTCCCACAACTAAGACAAGCTAAATGTGTCACAAAACTATCCAACCAAAAATAATACCTATGAGCCATATCTTTCTATAATAAAAAAGAGTTAAAATATTTAGATTAAAACCAAAACATCATTAAATTATTTCCAAGTGTCTATTCAATTTTTATCCAACTTTGTACCCATTTTCATTGCTTTTTATTGATTCTCCCAAGCTCCAACCTTTATTGGTGCTCCCCAATTTTTACTGGTGCCCCCCAATTCCAACAAGTCCTTTACAAAACATTTTTGATATATATTTTTATCAAATAGTAAATTTGTAATGTCCTTCAACAAACGAGAGGAAATGAAAAATAAAAATGCAAAAAAACCTAAAATGATACAAAAAGATCATTTGTTTTAACATTTAAGAAACACTAAATAAACACCTTCAATACTACTTCAAAATTGTTACTCTAAAGGATACGAAAACAGTGGATATAAAATTTCCTGTATAATACTTTCCAATTACCACTAAAAACAAATGCAACTAATTTAATACCTATTAAACAATTATCTAACTTCAGGATGTTTAGAAACACAAATGAGACTATTAATCAATTACATGAACATTTGAAAAAACAAAATAGGGTATAAAAAGCCCGCCAAGAAACACTGCAGTAGTAAAGCTTGAAAAAGGCCAAGTTCCACGGCCGAAACGCGTAGCAAACTACTGTCAAAAAAGAACACCACTATTGTGTCTCCAAGGACTACTACACCACCACTTCTATAACTGGTGTTTATAAATTGATTGAACTTGTTTTCACAAAAGGAACCGCGATCGGATAAACAATCTGATAACCAAGCCCTCACATCTATGCTACAAAGTAGCCGCTATCTGTTAGCGTATGAGAGGACTCTTTGGATACTATTACAACCGTGCTGCCGCACGCAAAACCTGTGTGCAAGGAATAACCATACCAAGGACATCAAAGAAAAATCCGATCTCCGGCAACATCAACTGAGCGGACGACTAAAGAAGGAACACCTGTACCCACATCCAGGCTCCAGAATTGGCTAGGAAGCAAGTAAGTAAACCTCCTTACTATACAGTATTTGCTCCTAGACCGTAGAGCCTTGGCAACGTTAAAATTAACCCGGGCAACGTGAAAAACATTCCCAGCATACAGCTATTAATTATAACTAGCAAAAAGGAATAGACTCAAAACTATTACAGAGATGACCACTTGAAGAAAAACCATAATCCTTTACCTATCAGTCGGCCGACTGTGTTTCACAGCAAAATAAACAATTTATTCACCACATATTCAGTGAATGTGAATCGCATTCTACTTGCATTAATTGCGATTGACATTGCTCCAAATCTAATAGATTTACGGTTTTTCAATATCTTATCTATTTTAACAATTTTATCAATTTACATCCCACAAGCATATATATTGTCTAAACTAAAGGTGAAAATAGACGCCTTTATTATATTGTTTTTTTAAAAAAAGAACCATCAAGGAAAATAATTTCAATTGACCTATTATAAAATTAAAAGTGGAATTGTTTATCTACACTACACTAGGTTTTTATGTACTAGGTGTATTGCATATATATCGAATCACACACTTTTAAGATCACAAAGGAATTTTTTTTTTTCAAAAACATATTCACTTTGCGTAGTCAGAGTCCTCCCTCACCTAGACAAGATATATCCAGAATATCCAGAATATTTCTCCTATTTCTTTTAAAGTCTACATGCAATTTAATACTCTCCCATATGATCTTTATGTATTGTTTTAATTTTTTAATATAAAGAATTTTTTATACAAAGAATTTACCCAAATAATTTTTTAAAGAAAGTTTTTTTCGTAGACAGACCCACAGATAATACAGGATTGTATAATCGCACATCAATTGAAAAGAACACACATATTTGTTAAATTGCTTTTTGCACCAATAAAGATAATGTTATACTATAAGAACAAGTTTCTTTTGATTTTTATTATTTTTTTTTCTCTAACCATATAGTAACATATTAAAATACGTTTTTAAAGGTTATAGCATTTATTTGCGCCCCACACTCCTAAACTCTCTCTCTCTCACAAACGTATTTAATATCATTTGGGGTTGATATTCCAGGAGTCAAGGCTAACCACTAGGCAGCGCAGGAAAGTTTTTGAAAAACTCTGTCCTCTTTGGCTGCACATAGATGCCTTGTGTGATTGGCTCACCCATGTGCATTGCTATTCAGTAAAGGATATCTAAAGAATGAAGCAAAAATGTATTCTCTATCTGGATACTGAAAGAAAATATTTGGGTGTAATGTATCTTTAACAATAAAGACACCGTTAAAAAAATAAATATATGTGAGCAGTTGAAACAAATACGAGCTCGATTTTATTTTAATAATAATGAACAGAAACATTGATTTACAAATTAAAACATTTTAATCAAAGTTACGTCCATTATAAATACAAATTATGCATTTCATCATTTTTTTTAAATATAGCATGGTAAACGTATCTTGCAACACGAGATTCGCATCTTTAGAGATTTCTATTCTAATTTCACGCACTAGCACACAATCGATGTGCATTGTTGGGATTGTAAATACATTTAATAGAGCAATGTCAATAGTTTATATTGAGTCACAATATTTCTTTTATAAACAATGAATACATACAATGTTTACTTTTAAGAATCAAATATATATTTATGAAATAACATAATCAATATTAAACATCGAAATGTGTAAAACATTTACTAATGTGACTGGATAATATTTACTTTCGTGAGTAAAAATAAAATCAAGTTCAAATGTAAACTAAATATATTAATATTTAAGGGAATATGAATATTAAATATGCGTCACACATTTACGCATACCATTCTCAAAAAAAAGTCTACATGCCAAATGTAGTAACAGCACCCCCAGGAGGTATGTGTATGGAAGTTACAAAGATATAAATCCATGAAACATTAAGTAACGGCCAATCAGAGTTCATCACACAAACATAACTTCACTCAGTATGGCCTCACAGTCATGCTTACAAAAGTACAGTATTTTATCCAATCAGATGTACGGATACCATGTTCCATGGTATAGCTCATGTTTAATTCCCCATATAAAAGTCCATTACACATTGTCATTTTTGTCAGTTCTCTAATGCCTGCTGGTGTACAGTATATATATAATATATTTAATAGGATAAATAGTTAAAATTGACCAGCAGCGCTAAAAAAGCTAAAAGTGATAGGGTAATGATAGCCTAATAATAATAAAATGCCAAGTGTAAGTGCAAAAGATAATGTGCAAAATTATTTCATAAAGTGCAAAAAATCAAAAATATAAAAAAATGTTCAACCAGGTATATATATCTTAATATATGCCTAAGTGGTATTTAAATAATCCTGATATGTCTAAAAAAGACTTTCATAAAGTGCACAAATGTAGAAGATAATCTAAACAGGTATATATATCTTTTAATATATGCCTATGTAGAATACTGATGCGTCTAGAAATACTTTCATAAAGTGCATGAGTGTAGAAATGGTCCTCTGACCAAAGTGTGTGTAGAAACCAGAACGGTAATCACAAAGATAATTATCTAAAATAATGCAAATGTGGAATATACATGAAAATGTATTAGTACATGGCCAAATATGCAAACATTATATGCAATAAAAAATGAAATATAAAAAACGGACGTCTCCGTATAAAAGTTAGGTTACCACCACACAAGTTATCGAAATGCGTATAGTCATTTGAAAAAGCTTTTAGTTTTAGTGCAAGAGTCACTTCTCTTAATAAATAGTTTGCTTTTTTGAAGGGAAAACCTTTTAGCTTACCCCCAGCAGTTCAGTCAGACCAGTTCGTCGGTTTGGAATTACCGCCGTGGCGGAGTGACGTCACTCTTATAGGCGTTGTCCTCAATCTATGATCCGATTGATCCTTAGATTCCAGCTCAAGTTTCTAAGCTGCCGCGTTCCGTCAATTGTTGTATCCGCTCTTTAGTGCTGAATAGCACGCAGGATACTAATTGTAGTATGCAGACAGTTAGAATAAATGCTGGAACTCCTGATTTCACCTTAGAGTTCAGTAGGCACTATATCAGTGCATAGGAGCAAGTTCCAATGGGTTTGTGAATATTCGCCTGTCAGGGTATTAGTATGACAGGATTAGGTCCACAGCTTCAAAAGCGAATTCAGCAACAACAGTACATAACATCAACGCGTTTCTCCCTATACAGGGCTTTATCAAGATGAAAATGTTGCCACAGTTGCACCTTTTTAAAGGTGTTCCCAATTTCTCATTGGTTCAATGGAATTAATTAAGGTGGTTTAAAACAATTTCATAAGGGGGTATGTTAGATGGCCACAAGATGGCAGTGATACAATAATGAGTAGTCACATGACAACAGGTGAACAATTGACCAGGTGTAAAGTATTTAAATGATGAATCAGTGTATGTTCAGTATACATGACTAAGGACCTATAGCAGGTCTGAAACGTTGTATGTTTGTCTAAAGACCCCATATGAAGAAATAAAGGTTTTTTAACCATTGGTGGCTGGAACAAATCCTTTTTGTTACTTGGAGTATTTGCAGGATAAGGCAGATCCTGGGTTCCGTGCCCCAAAAGCCACATATCTGTTGGTGCTGTTTTCCACACTTTGCTTTGTGAATATTCGCCTGTCAGGGTATTAGTATGACAGGAATAGGTCCACAGCTTCAAAAACGAATTCAGCAACAACAGTACATAACATCAACGCGTTTCTCCCTATACAGGGCTTTTTCAAGATGAAAATGTTGCCACAGTTGCACCTTTTTAAAGGTGTTCCCAATTTCTCATTGGTTCAATGGAATTAATTAAGGTGGTTTAAAACAATTTCATAAGGTGGTATTGGCAAACCTCTATTTTGGCAACCATACTCGTGATTTGTATCCAAATTATATAATCAATTAATGCATATACAAAAGTTTAGAATGTAAAAATTCAATACTTAGAAGTGTATTAATTAAAACTATACTTTAAAAAGGAATTTAAAATAAAATCCATAAATGTCTAAAAGAATATATATTTATCAAATATAGGATATTTCCTATACTATACATATAAGAAATTAGAAATAAAATACATAGATATAAAATATATAGGTATAAAATCATATAGTTGTTACTCGGGACATTAGCTCATACATATAAATAAGTTGGTTCAATAAAAAGCGGGAGGAGAGTGGGGTATTTCTACAGAGGCTAATAAAAAATCTAAAATGGGGTTAATCCAATAAAAACGGTGAAATATCAAGCTCTGAGTTGAGGCCAGCAGGGAATAATGTCTCATATTTATAGATGAACTCTGCTTCTTTCAATTTAAGGAATTTTTCTATATTTCCACCTCTCCAGTTCTGTTTAACATTTAATATTCCCCAATATTTAAGATCTGAGGTTCTGCCTTTATGTTTTAGTTTAAAATGTCTATACAAATTAGTATCATCAATTCCTTTTTCGATATATAAAAGATGCTCTCTTAGTCTGTCCTTGATCATTTGTTTTGTTTCCCCAAAGTAAATCAGATCACATGTGCACTTAAAGGCATATATAACTCCCTTGGTGGTACATTTGTGCTTCTTTTATCACTGTGTTTACAGGCTTTACAAGAGTAGCATGGAAAAAAACCTGAGATTTTTTCTCCCTGTAGGTTTTTTTTAATGAAATCCCGTGTTTTTGTGTTTGGTATGCTAGGTGCCAGAATAGACTTGAAATTTTTTGTTTTTCTGAAAATCATTTTAGGTTTGGGAGGAAGTGAATTTCCTATTATAGGATCTGCTCTGAGTATTGGCCAATTTTTATTAAGGATTTTTCTCATCAGGCCATGATCTACGCTAAAATCTGTAATAAACGGAACATTAATTGTTTCCTTATTTTCTTTAATATCTTTTTGTTTATAAATAAGTAAGGGGTCTCTTTCTGTTTGTTTAGCTCTTTGTACAGCTTTATTTACAATATCTTCGTTATAGCCTCTGTCTTTAAATTTTTCTATTAGTACCTCAATTTGATTCTCAAAGTCACACATTCTAGAACAGTTTTTCCTTATCCTTAAACTTTGTCCAACAGGGATATTATCTTTCCACTGTTGCAAATGGCAGCTATTAGTGTGAACGAAGCTGTTGGAATCTACTTCCTTAAAATGTGTTTTTGTTTGTATATGATCCATGATCTCTAAATCTAAAAAGACAACTTTGTCCCTACTATAATTAAAAGTAAAATTCAGGCCACTGTCATTAGTATTCATGTCTTTAAAAAGGCTAAGTAGTTTGTCCTCTGTCCCTCTCCATAGCAGTATGAACAGAGACTCCAATAGAATATGGAGATCAGACCAACAGAATAGTAATAGAACACGAAATTATTATAACTATAGGAATTATAATGGATATGATAGAAGAAATAACCATTATCCAGAGGCTAGAAATAGCTATTATCATAATGACCATTATATAGAGAGGTCAGACTATTACAGATCAAATAGACCAGTTTGGGACAATAGAAACCATTGGGAAATACCAATGAGAAACAGATACACTGCACTAAATCATGAAGAAGAAAGACCTAGACAAAAAGAAAATGAGGGCACCTCCAAAGATCTGATAGAAATGAGCAAAACAAATGCATGGACAAACAGAAACAACAAAAAAGACCCCTAGAGGAACAAGAGGGAGTGGGATTATGAAATAAAGATTCTAAGTTACGGCCTATCCTTTGCACCTAGTGTGAGGTTAAATAATTTTTTTTTTTGTAGCCCTTCCTGTTGAACATTTACACCTGTATACATTCTGCAGGAGAAGTTGCCTAGGCAACTATTAGACTGGTTGGTCATGTGATCAAGTGAAACTGAAAGAAGAGTGTAAGACACAGGAGGAAGCAGACATGTCAGAGTGAAGGTGTGAAGGTGTGTGTGAGGCCTGGCTGTGTGAGAGCTGCAGACTTCATCTTGTAAAGTAACAGCATTCCTCTGCTGATTTAGTGTATGCTGCCAGCTGCAGTCTGTCCCTGTTAGAGAGCTGTGGAGAAGAATGCAGACAAAGTAAATGACTGGCAGACCTTGGAGTTTTCTTTCAGCCTGTGCAGAATCCTGTCAGTGGTAAGAAGTATCCTCTCTCCTTGTCATACTGACAGGGCATTCTGTCCATCACATAAACTTATAAACAGCTCTTCCTGTGGATTGCAGTTTCCTATGAGCTGCAACTGTTTAAATGCATGTGGATTACCTTAAAGGGCCCCAACATTTATGTGCACCAACTGGTACCCATCAGCCATTAGGGTGAAGCCTGAGGGTGGGTTCGCAGGTGGTTTGGGAGGGTGCTGGGCCTGGTTAGAGAGAGTCGGTGTGTTAGTTAGCCACTGTATTTCTTGCCTTATTTTTATTTACCATAATCCTTTAATACATGTTCATACTGTTTTACTGTTATTACTGTGTGTGTTGTAGTTATTTATTATGTTCCTGTCTGGGAAACCCATTCTTGCCCTGGATGCCCAGTCAGGTGGAGGCACTGCCACAGTCATGTACCCCAACTCCCAGGTAGCGGAGACTCAGGATCAGCCTGCAGAGCACATGGAGGTAGCTGGGGTAAAGACCCACAGGGGTAATTGTGAGCCTAGGCCAAACCCCGTTACATTTGGAGGCACTGCTGAGATAAATTGGGGTACACCCAGTAAGGATCTGTTAATTCCCCGGCCCACACTCCCATTTGTAACAGATTGGGCCCAGCAACAGAAGGTACCATTGCATCATGCAGTGATGATATGCCAGGTACCTCCCTATAGTGAGATAAAACATGTCACCAAGTGCGTAGAGATTATACTGGGAATAGAGATGGCTACCATCAGAGACATCCTGCATGATTCATACGGTCAAACTTACATGTTAGTATATTCCCATGCAGATTTGAGAGGCCGTCATAGGCCTACATGTCTATACCTTCTTGAAACAGCTCCTGAAGGATGTCGCTTAGTGTACGCTCTCCCTGATAAGGAGGAAGGGGTTACACTGCAGCAACCCTCCACTATAGGCCAAAGAGACTTTAATGTATCAAGTTATTCCCAGATTCTGTCCCCTTTGTCAGAGAAACCCCCCAGGAGATTACCGGTTACCCCTGTAGAGACTGGGGCCATCCCCAAACAAAATGTCTACTTTTCCAGTGTGCAAGGGACAACTGCCCCTAAGACCCCAGATCTAGTGGTTCCCTCATCTCCAACATCCCCAAAACCAGGCGATTCCCTATTGAGAACCACAAGTTCAGGAGAGAGTAACATATCTGAAATACTGCAAAAACTCTCAGAAGCCATAGTAACAGCTACCCATACCCACAGTTACCGTAAGCTGAAAGTGTTTTCTGGGAATCAACCTGTTCCTGCCGGGGAGGAGCCCTTTAAGGCCTGGAAGGATAATGCTGTACAATTATTGGAAGAATGGTCTTGTACGGATAACATAAAAAAACAACGGATAATGGAGAGTCTTCGTTTCCCAGCTACAAATATGATAAGGCTGTTTAGGGGAGTGAATGAACAAGCTACCGCACAAGATTACCTGAAAGTTTTGCAGGATGCGTATGGAAAATCTGAGGACTCTGATGATCTATTAATCAAGTTCCTAGCCACTAAACAGAAGGAACATGAGAAAGCTTCAGACTATATCAATCGATTACAATTGTCACTGGGAAAACTGTTTCATAATGGAGCAGTCACTGCATCTGAGTTGGATGCTCGACTATCCAAACAAATTCAGAAGGGAGGCCTTAGCAATGATCCAGTCATGATCATGTTAAGAGTTAAGTTGGATGATCAAGTCTTGTCCTATTCCACACTGATCCGAAAAGCAAAAATACTGGAGAACCAAATGTCCCCATCTCCTCCACAAAAAGGAAATTCTTCTAAAGCTGCAGATAAAGAGGATATGGAACTGTTCGTCCTTAAAAAAAAGGTAGCTGAATTAGAATTATTGTCTAAGTCATCGCCAAGAAGAACAGATTATTCTCCTACCAGGAGGCAGCACCGCAGGGAGACCACAGGAAGGTTATTCCCAGAGGAACAGTCCCCCCGAGGGAACTGTTTTAAGTGTGGAAAATCAGGGCATTTCAAGCGGGAGTGTCCCACTAATTCATCAGATACAGAAGTGGATGTGCTAGCTATTGAGCTGGAGGAGGCTCAAGCTACCAGTCCTTTCAGGAAAAGAGGAAAAAGAACCACACCCATATTATCTGTGGGGGCCAAGATCGGGCCCAAATCTCTGATACAGTTACAAATAGAAGATATTCATGCCTCGGCCTTGTTAGATACTGGATCCCAGGTCACCATCATTAATAGAGACTTCTATGACCATCATCTAAAACATATTCCCCTGGAGCCAGCAGGAGAGTTGCAGTTGTGGGGAGTGGGATCTCAGGCCCAGCCTGTAGAGGGATGTATAAGAGTGACAATAACAATCCCACAGTTAAACACAGGAATGATCTGCCCTATGGAATTGGAAGCTCTTGTATGCTCCATGAAGAAAACAATGTGCGCCCCAATAATTTTGGGTACCAACGCAAGAATGGTGCAGGACATGTTCAGGGCCTACCTAACTGAAGTGGGAGATGTATCTCTAACCAGACTGATGGAAGTCAGCCCTGTTCTAGGGAAAGAATGCCATCGACTAGCCCTACAAGCTAGACCAGGATCATGCCACTACTCGGGGAAAGAACCTTTATTTGTAAGGCCTGGAGAGACTAAGACTCTACGAGCCATAGCATCTATGCACCATGAAATATCAGGAGGAACCAGGCAATACCTCATTGAGTCCTTGCCTGAGGAGGATGCAAAAAAAGGGTGGACTCTCATACCTGAGGTGAAAGACTGGCGGAATCACTGGTGTAAAGATTTTCCCATAATGATAAGAAACTTAACACCCACAGAGATCAGAATTGATCGTCACCAGAAGATTGGTGTGATTCACTTGTTGGACCAAGTCTCTTCAGTAATGTCTGTAAAGGCAGAACAGGGAGGTGATCATGAAGGACCTATAGTTTTTGAACTGGAAGATTCTCCTCTACCACCAAAGTGGAGAGATAGCCTCCGATCCAAATTAGCTACTCGAGAGAAAGTTTTCTCCAGGAAAGAAATGGATGTGGGATGTGCAAAGAGTGCCACACATGCTATCAGACTTTCTGACCCAGCTCCTTTCAGAGAAAGATCAAGGAGAATACCCCCTCGAGATGTGGAAGATGTCCGGGATATACTCAAACAGATGGAAGAATCTGGCATTATTAAAGAGTCCAGAAGTCCATATGCCTCACCCATAGTGGTAGTTAGGAAAAAGAATGGCACAGTCCGGCTTTGCATAGACTATCGGACTTTAAACAAAAGGACTGTGCCAGATCAATATACTCTGCCACGGATAGAAGATCTGCTAGATGCCCTTTCTGGAAGCCAGTGGTTCAGCGTCCTGGACTTGAGGTCTGGGTATTATCAGGTACCCATGAAGAAGGAGGATCAGGAAAAGACAGCTTTCATCTGTCCCTTGGGATTCTACGAGTTTACCAGGATGCCCCAAGGGGTCACTGGAGCTCCCGCCACCTTTCAAAGGCTGATGGAGAAGACTGTGGGGGATATGAATCCCAAAGAGTGCCTAGTCTATCTTGATGACCTCATAGTGTTTGGAAGGACACCAGAAGAGCACGAACAGCGATTGCTGAAGGTGTTGGATCGACTCCAAGCAGAGGGTCTGAAATTATCAATAGACAAATGTCGATTTGCCCAGAACTCTGTTACATATGTAGGTCACATTGTTTCCGCACAAGGTGTGACAACTGACCCGACCAAAATTGAAGCGGTGATGAACTGGCCCAGGCCAGATAACATCAGTGAGCTGCGCTCATTTCTTGGATTCTGCGGTTACTACCGGAGGTTTGTGAAAGACTATTCAAAGATTGCTCGAGAGCTACACAACCTGTTAAAGACTACCTCAGCTATAGAGGGTGTTAAGGCGCCAAGTCCTAAAGACTCCTTCGGAAAGAAATGGACCTCAGGATGCGAAGAAGCCTTCTTAATCTTGAAGAAAAGACTCACAGAAGCTCCTGTATTGGCATATTCAGATCCCGAGAAACCATATGTGCTCCATGTTGATGCCAGTATGGAAGGCCTAGGGGCCGTATTGCATCAGAGCTACCCAGAAGGGTTAAGACCAGTGGCCTACATAAGTAGAAGTCTAACTGGTGCAGAGAAAAACTATCCGGTCCATAAGCTAGAATTCTTGGCGCTCAAGTGGGCAATTGTGGACAAGTTACATGACTATTTATATGGAGCAACATTCGAGGTAAGGACGGATAACAATCCGCTTACTTATATTCAAACAACAGCAAAGCTGGATGCCACAGGGCATAGGTGGCTGGCAGCATTGTCAAACTATAGTTTCAGCCTTAAATACAAGCCAGGCCCTAAGAATGTCAGTGCGGATGCTCTGTCCCGCAGACCTGGACTTCCTCCTCATGAAGAAAAGGAGGAATGGGAAGAAATCCCTGTGCCTGGGGTAGGAGCCCTGTGCCAAACATATGTAGTGGCTGAGAGGCAGGATGAGTTCTCTGAACTCAGAGGAATAGACTCCATATGTCACTCCCCAGAAGCCGTACCAGAGGTATTCTGTGCTCCAGCAATGCTCCAACAGTGGTCTCACATAACCAATGAAGACAAGAAGAAAGCCCAGTCACAGGACTGGTATATAGGTACAGTCCTCAAGGCAATGAGAGCCAAGAACCCTAAATTACTGAGCTCCCTTCCCATTGGACAAAGAGATTTGTACCGGAGAGAATGGAGTAAACTACATCTAGAAGATGGAATCCTTTATAGAGTTATAAAATACCATGACCACCCTGGTCGAAAGCAGCTAGTGTTACCTCATAGATATCGGGGAATGGTCCTGAGAGCTCTCCATGATCAACATGGGCATCTTGGGGTAGACAAGACCTATGGCCTGGTACAAGACCGGTTCTATTGGCCTCGCATGAGAGAACATGTTGAACATTATGTGAAGACCTGCAGAAGATGTATTCAGAGAAAGACTCTGCCTGTGAGAGCTGCCCCTATGGGCCACCTGAGAAGTACAGGACCCCTGGATCTTGTGTGCATGGACTATCTATGTATTGAGAATGATACTACCGGAATTGGGAATGTTCTGGTAGTAACAGACCATTTCACCAGATACGCTCAGGCTTTTCCCACTAAAGACCAGAAGGCTGTGACCGTAGCCAAGGTCCTCTGGCAGAAATATTTTATGCACTACGGTCTGCCCAATCGAATACATTCTGATCAAGGTAGAGACTTTGAGAGTAAGCTGATCAAAGAACTGCTGGATATGTTGCAGGTTCACAAGTCCAGAACAACACCCTACCACCCTGAGGGTGATGCCCAGCCTGAGCGTTTTAATAGGACACTCCTAGACATGCTCGGGACTCTGAAACAAGTAGAGAAGCGGTCCTGGAGTAAGCATGTAGAAGCCATGGTCCACGCATATAATTGCACAAGGCATGAGTCTACAGGATTCTCACCCTATTTCCTAATGTTTGGAAGGGAAGCCAGACTACCGATAGATGTCCGGTTGGGGGTGTCCCCAGATGGGACAAAGTCAGACTCTCACTTCCAGTATGTGAGGACCCTCAGACAAAACCTTCACAGTGCCTACGAGTTGGCCACTGAAGCTGCGGCAAAAATGGAGGAACGCAACAAAAGAAGATACGATACCAAAGTGAAGCATCAGGAAGTCCAAGCGGGAGATAAGGTTCTCCTCCGGAATCTAGGGGTACCTGGGAAACACAAATTAGCAGACAGATGGAAGGATACCCTATTTGAAGTTGTGTCTAAGCTAAAGGGGCTGCCAGTGTATAATATAAAAGGCCCAGAAGGCCGGATCAAAGCTTGGCATAGGAACCATCTACTACCAATAGCCTATATCGATGAAGAGGAAGGGAGTAGTAGTGAATGGGAGAAAAGCACAACGGAGAGTCCTGAAAATGAGGCAGTAGAGACCCCAGAAGCTCTTAGTGCTGATGATCAATGGTGGTCTCCTCCTGCTGAGGAAACACAGCACTTTCCTTCCTCTCCTCCCTTAGCCTCCTCTACATTGAATCCCAACAGCCCCAACTTTGTGCCTGGGACCCCAAAAGGAGACTCTTGTATCATGGGAAAGCCAGGGTCTCAAGCATCTGGTGACCTCCCCACCCAAGTGGCCAGAGCTGAAGATTCCCAGGAACATTCTGGACTTCCTCAGAGAGAACAGAGACTGGGTACTAGAATACGACAGCCTCCCAGGGTTCTTACTTACGATCAAGTCGGAGAACCCAGTTATGTACATATGCCCCAGGTACAATCTAAAATGGTTGATTTACTGTATGCGGTTGCGGACATTATGAATGTTGGAACCTCTCTGTACTAGAATAAACTGTAAGATAGTTAACATTTGTTTATAGGACTGTTAGTGCATTTATTATTATTTATATGTTTTGTTTTTTCAATTTACCTCTTGGTGGAACCTTGCCAGTGGAAGGCAAGGATTTTACAAGGGGGAGAATGTAGCCCTTCCTGTTGAACATTTACACCTGTATACATTCTGCAGGAGAAGTTGCCTAGGCAACTATTAGACTGGTTGGTCATGTGATCAAGTGAAACTGAAAGAAGAGTGTAAGACACAGGAGGAAGCAGACATGTCAGAGTGAAGGTGTGAAGGTGTGTGTGAGGCCTGGCTGTGTGAGAGCTGCAGACTTCATCTTGTAAAGTAACAGCATTCCTCTGCTGATTTAGTGTATGCTGCCAGCTGCAGTCTGTCCCTGTTAGAGAGCTGTGGAGAAGAATGCAGACAAAGTAAATGACTGGCAGACCTTGGAGTTTTCTTTCAGCCTGTGCAGAATCCTGTCAGTGGTAAGAAGTATCCTCTCTCCTTGTCATACTGACAGGGCATTCTGTCCATCACATAAACTTATAAACAGCTCTTCCTGTGGATTGCAGTTTCCTATGAGCTGCAACTGTTTAAATGCATGTGGATTACCTTAAAGGGCCCCAACATTTATGTGCACCAACTGGTACCCATCAGCCATTAGGGTGAAGCCTGAGGGTGGGTTCGCAGGTGGTTTGGGAGGGTGCTGGGCCTGGTTAGAGAGAGTCGGTGTGTTAGTTAGCCACTGTATTTCTTGCCTTATTTTTATTTACCATAATCCTTTAATACATGTTCATACTGTTTTACTGTTATTACTGTGTGTGTTGTAGTTATTTATTATGTTCCTGTCTGGGAAACCCATTCTTGCCCTGGATGCCCAGTCAGGTGGAGGCACTGCCACAGTCATGTACCCCAACTCCCAGGTAGCGGAGACTCAGGATCAGCCTGCAGAGCACATGGAGGTAGCTGGGGTAAAGACCCACAGGGGTAATTGTGAGCCTAGGCCAAACCCCGTTACATTTTATTTTTTTTTTTTATTGAGGAAGAAAAACAGGGAAGAAAAATGAAAGCACTACATCGCTGCTGCACAGACAGCCAGCAAGAACATATGATAAAAATACAAATAATCATTAGGGTTACAGCAGTGTAAGACATTCAAATTATAGTAGTGCACATATAATAAAACATTTCTAAATCAACCTCAGCTTTTTTTTTTAACTTTGACAAGTAATATTAACCATCCATGGAACTAAAGAAAAACTTGCGAGATATATTATGCAGTGTAGGATGTAATGAATTCTATGTAGAATAGTAGGATGTGATGCAAACTCCCCTAGTAATTGTTGGGATCAATATAATAGCTTTCGAACTGACAAGTAAAGGTATGTTTAGGCTTTGTTCAATTCTCTATGCTCTGTGTGGTTTTTAATGAGGTCCCTAAAAAAATTATTTAAGAGTGAGGGCTTAGATGAGAAGGGCTAATGATCAGACCTGCTGATCTGAGTAGAGAAGATAGATCCTAATATATAACGTAATGAAAAAGAGAGTAAGAGCTAGGGGAGCAGAAAGAGTTGCGGTGTAGGCAAGAGAAACCGCACTGTTAGTTCTCCTATTGTCGGGAGACTCTTTACTTTGGGGGGGAGGTTGTAAAATAGACGTGGCAACTAGTAGGGGTAATAAGAAAGCAAGAGCTAACTTATAATTAGGGTATAATAGGACTTACATGGGAGTGAGCTTAACTATGTGACATACGCTTGAAGAGAAAGAAGCACAAAACTAGTTATATAGGGCTAAAGAAAAAAAACAAACTCTTGCAAGTCCCTCACAAACAAAGGATGCTGTTGGGTCTGTTGTGCTATATCCGTGTATATTTGGATGAAATTATGACATATGTACATTCGGGAAATAGTAGGAGACTGAAGTTTCCTTAAAATGGGTTAATGTTGCTTCAGAATAAAAAGAAAGGATTTGGCTTTTATCTCTATGACTGCTAAATTGTCATTATCTATTCTAAAACCATATATGTTGGTGTAGTTATGTCATGTCTGCGTACAGATTGATAGAATCAAGCTATGTGTAGCTTCAAGATGTAATCTAGGACTATATTTCCCTCTCAACATGATAGCGTAGTTTCAGTGTGAAGTTAGGAGACCTGCTGTCAGGGTATGGGCCCTATACCTCACAACAGGAGCATGTTTAAACAATGCAATAGTGTTAGCGTGAGAGGCAGTACTTAGAACACCTAGCAGGATAGCCGCTCTCTGAACAAGCCATAATTCCCATAGCAGAGTTTTCAGCAATAAAGTAGGAGTTAATAATCCTAAGTATACCTAAATAAAGTAGGATATAGGAGAACATGATATGGCTCTATATGCTCTGTAACACAACTGACCTCAGGGGTTGGTCTAAATGAAACTTACACTATACGTTTTGTGAAGGTATATTTGACAAACATTCAGTGGAGAGAGCTTGCACAAAAATAATGTAACTATAACTGAGTACAGTAGTAAATAAGACTATGCATTATTCATATAAACAGGAATAACAAACACGTGACAGCCATGGGGCTCAATAAACAGTAAGTACTTTAGCAACATAAGAAGCAGAGTAAAAATAAAATAAGAGAAAAAAAAACATTGCAACATGACTCACAGCTCTGAGTTAGAGAAAAAAGTCACATATAGGGCACAGAAAAAAGGATATATTAAGTGCGCTTAATAGGGTTAAATCAGTTCGTTGGAGACTAATATAACATTTTACTTGTGGTGGTATTAGCTGTACTCCACAAAGAACAGTATGCAAAAATAATAACCCATGCTTATTCTGAGGAGTTCCGTTGACTAAGTCGGAGCCCATCGCGCTGCAGAAATAAAAGCAACAAAGAGAGGCCTCCAGGGTCCCATCGCGTTGTCAATAGCGTGCGCCCCAGTACCAACCAGTAATGGCCCGTATACAGTGAACTCCAGCTTCGGTGTGGCCGATAGTCCCGCCATGGTATGGAAGCACTTCTCTGCCCACAAGACCAAAATTCAAAAGCTCTCATCTGACCTGATCCAATGCGGAGGGCAGGTAGAGTCCGGAAGGGAAAGATGTCTAAGATCCAAGGATCATGTCTTATTGCTAACTTGCCAGGTAGCGCGGTGTGTTCGCGATTGCCACTGTGAAGACCTCCGGGGCGATAGATAACCGGGCTTGTATAATTAGGCGTAGTATCATCTGACTTCTTTGAGCAAGCCAACCAGGGCTTAGGCAGCGCTCCCTCTGAGCATAGGCGTTTCAAGTAAGGTTCCTCGATCCATTTTATCTCCAGCTGGCTTTCATCTTCCTCAACCGATCCCCCCACAGGCTTAATTGCGCTAGTAACAACAGCGGCCGCCACAGGACACATGATAGTCGCCATTGTATGCAGTGCATCAATTTTTTTTATGTTCTGACCCATGCTCACATAGTGCAGGTTGTTTAGGTCAGTTTGTGTCTTCTCTGCGAAGCTTTCAATCAGGGTCAAAACCTGGCGGTAAAAGTCCTCCATGGCTGAATATTTAATGTCGGGGCCTACTCAGAGCGGGCTGTAACTGTAGGATCCACAATCTCGGCCAACATATGCTGTCCAAAGTTCGGAAACTCCTCAAATGGGTTCCGTATAGAGTGTTCTGCTCAGTGGAGGTCTTAAATTTAGTATTAAGCTGAATTTTATTGCTTTTATCCCAAGTAAAATTATGTTCCTCTGGAGCTCATGAAATGTGCGACTGTTCTCTGTAGTGGCTAGCTCCGCCCCCCAGGTTAAATAAATTTAACACACACATACATATTAGGAAATTCGTTAGAAACCTCACACTTAAAAGATTTTATATGAAAACCAAGTCCACTTTTAACCCTGTCTCATCTAAAGGGACTCATTTAGACACTTTTGAACAATTGGTTCTTAAAGACTTAAAGCAAAGTAAATTCTCAAAATTCACAAAAATAAATATGACTAAAACGGAGACATTAACTTTAGAAAATCTAAAAAAGAATAAAGATGTAACCATCAAGCCCGCCGACAAGGGCGGTGGGATTGTAGTAATGGATACAAGTTACTATAAATTAGAGGCCAATAGATTGTTAGGCAAGACCAAAACATATAAGAAACTAAGACTGAATCCCACCAACAAATTTGCAGCATGTCTCAAAAAATTGATAGGAAACGGTAAAAGATTGGGTATACTTAATGAGAAGGAGGTAGAGTTCCTGGACCCTATCTTCCCGAGGGTCCCGGTATTCTACTTCCTTCCTAAAATTCACAAAAATTTAGAACGACCTCCAGGGAGACCAATTATTTCTGGGATAGGATGCTTGTCATCCAACCTTTCACATTATGTAGATATTTATCTACAGAAATTTGTTAAGAAATTAGATTCCTATTTAAGGGATTCGACGGAGGTTCTGAATATTTTACAGAATACAGTTTGGGAAGAAAATCTAATTCTAGTCACTGGGGATATAACATCGCTTTACACAGTGATAGATCATGCAAAGGGAATTAAAGCAATTAGTAAATATCTAGATACCGACCCTGATATGAAGAGTGAACAAAAAGAATTCCTACTTACAAGTATAGAGTTTATACTAAAAAACAATTATTTTATGCATGATAAGGAATTTTATTTACAAATCGAAGGTACAGCTATGGGCACGTGGTTTGCACCCAGTTATGCTAATCTTTTTGTTGGAAATTGGGAAGAATCCTTTTTCCAGATGCATGACTGTGGTGCAGACCTCATGCTCTATAGGCGGTACATCGATGATGTCATACTGCTATGGAGAGGGACAGAGGACAAACTACTTAGCCTTTTTAAAGACATGAATACTAATGACAGTGGCCTGAATTTTACTTTTAATTATAGTAGGGACAAAGTTGTCTTTTTAGATTTAGAGATCATGGTTATTAATAATTCTATACAAACAAAAACACATTTTAAGGAAGTAGATTCCAACAGCTTCGTTCACGCTAATAGCTGCCATTTGCAACAGTGGAAAGATAATATCCCTGTTGGACAAAGTTTAAGGATAAGGAAAAACTGTTCTAGAATGTGTGACTTTGAGAATCAAATTGAGGTACTAATAGAAAAATTTAAAGACAGAGGCTATAACGAAGATATTGTAAATAAAGCTGTACAAAGAGCTAAACAAACAGAAAGAGACTCCTTACTTATTTATAAACAAAAAGATATTAAAGAAAATAAGGAAACAATTAATGTTCCGTTTATTACAGATTTTAGCGTAGATCATGGCCTGATGAGAAAAATCCTTAATAAAAATTGGCCAATACTCAGAGCAGATCCTATAATAGGAAATTCACTTCCACCCAAACCTAAAATGATTTTCAGAAAAACAAAAAATTTCAAGTTTTTTCTGGCACCTAGCATACCAAACACAAAAACACGGGGTTTCATTCAAAAAGACCTACAGGGAGAAAAAATCTCAGGTTTTTTTCCATGCTACTCTTGTAAAGCCTGTAAACACAGTGATAAAAGAAGCACACTAAAGGTCCCAAAAATCAGGAGAAGAAATTAAAATTAAAGAATGCATTAGATGTACCACCAAGGGAGTTATATATGCCCTTAAGTGCACATGTGATCTGATTTACTTTGGGGAAACAAAACGAATGATCAAGGACAGAATAAGAGAGCATCTTTTATGTATCGAAAAAGGAATTGATGATACTAATTTGTATAGACATTTTAAACTAAACCATAAAGGCAGAACCTCAGATCTTAAATATTGGGGAATATTATTACATGTTAAACAGAACTGGAGAGGTGGAAATATAGAAAAATTCCTTAAATTGAAAGAAGCAGAGTTCATCTATAAATATGAGACATTATTCCCTGCTGGCCTCAACTCAGAGCTTGATATTTCACCGTTTTTATTGGATTAACCCCATTTTAGATTTTTTATTAGCCTCTGTAGAAATACCCCACTATCCTCCCACTTTTTATTGAACCAACTTATTTATATGTATGAGCTAATGTCCCGAGTAACAACTATATGATTTTATACCTATATATTTTATATCTATGTATTTTATATCTAATTTCTTATATGTATAGTATAGGAAATATCCTATATTTGATAAATATATATTCTTTTAGACATTTATGGATTTTATTTTAAATTCCTTTTTAATGTATAGTTTTAATTAATACACTTCTAAGTATTGAATTTTTACATTCTAAACTTTTGTATATGCATTAATTGATTATATAATTTGGATACAAATCACGAGTATGGTTGCCAAAATAGAGGTTTGCCAATACCCCCTTATGAAATTGTTTTAAACCACCTTAATTAATTCCATTGAACCAATGAGAAATTGGGAACACCTTTAAAAAGGTGCAACTGTGGCAACATTTTCATCTTGATAAAGCCCTGTATAGGGAGAAACGCGTTGATGTTATGTACTGTTGTTGCTGAATTCGCTTTTGAAGCTGTGGACCTAATCCTGTCATACTAATACCCTGACAGGCGAATATTCACAAACCCATTGGAACTTGCTCCTATGCACTGATATAGTGCCTACTGAACTCTAAGGTGAAATCAGGAGTTCCAGCATTTATTCTAACTGTCTGCATACTGCAATTAGTATCCTGCGTGCTATTCAGCACTAAAGAGCGGATACGACAACTGACGGAACACGGCAGCTTAGAAACTTGAGCCGGAATCTAAGGACCAATCGGATCATAGATTGAGGACAACGCCTATAAGAGTGACGTCACTCCGCCACGGCGGTAATTCCAAACCGACGAACTGGTCTGACTGAACTGCTGGGGGTAAGCTAAAAGGTTTTCCCTTCAAAAAAGCAAACTATTTATTAAGAGAAGTGACTCTTGCACTAAAACTAAAAGCTTTTTCAACTGACTATACGCATTTAGATAACTTGTGTGGTGGCAACCTAACTTTTATACGGAGACGTCCGTTTTTTATATTTTATTTTTTATTGCATATAATGTTTGCATATTTGGCCATGTACTAATACATTTTCATGTATATTCCACATTTGCATTATTTTAGATAATTATCTTTGTGATTACCGCTCTGGTTTCTACACACACTTTGGTCAGAGGACCATTTCTACACTCATGCACTTTATGAAAGTATTTCTAGACGCATCAGTATTCTACATAGGCATATATTAAAAGATATATATACCTGTTTAGATTATCTTCTACACTTGTGCACTTTATGAAAGTCTTTTTTAGACATATCAGGATTATTTAAATACCACTTAGGCATATATTAAGAGATATATACCTGGTTGAACATTTTTTTATATTTTTGATTTTTTGCACTTTATGAAATAATTTTGCACATTATCTTTTGCACTTACACTTGGCACTTTATTATTATTAGGCTATCATTACCCTATCACTTTTAGCTTTTTTAGCGCTCCTGGTCAATTTTAACTATTTATGCTAATTTTCTACACCTTTGAGAGGGACCCCTAGGTGACTCAGGAGTTTAGTGACTACACTCTGCGCTTATTAGTCTCTTCTATATTTTAATATATTTAATAGATAACTCAGCAGGCATGACGTCTCCCAGGTTCACACGGGCGGAAAGTACTGCACTGGTCAACGCGGTCGAGGAGTTTTATCCGCAGCTGTTTTGGACTAAGAAGAGGTCGACGAAGACGAATATTAGGAGAGCCCTCTGGGTGTCTATCACCCTTGATGTTAAATCGGTGGGTAACATCCAGAGGACCACGGGGCAAATCATGCGGAGATTCAGGGATATGAGGTTGCGGATTCGCAAGAAGGAGTGGGTAAAATCCCGTAGGAGGTATGGAAAGCAGAATCCACCCCCATGGAGACTTTTCCTGCAAGCTCATGAGGAGAGTTCATGCACCCTCCTAAATCTCAGTTTCCCCCACAGATTTGCCTCTGCACGCTACTCGACCCCTTCTCAGTCCCTAGCTGCTGGCTCTGACACTCAAGACCTGGAGCCCAGTGCAGCAGCAACTCCAATCGGTGACCTGGAAGAAGGAAGTAGAGAATCTGAACCAGGTAAATATCAGACTTCCTATAATATATTAATATTTGAGTATATATTTAAGCAATGTGTATATAGTCATATATTCAACCTATATAGATCTCACAACAGACGTTGCATATGATGGTAGACATCTGAATTTAGATACGTCACACATTAAATAGGAATAATGATTTTTCTTGCGCTCTCCCAAATATGCATCACAGAGCTAAAATGGAATTGCACATCCGTGAAATCCCTATCATCCGCCATTTCATACATTGAATATCGAATCATACAAAAGTTAGGAATATTAATAGGTATCATTCAATCTTTACAAATAACCTATTTGAATATCGTGAAACACACAATTGCACATACAGTATATTTGAAAGCTTTTCAAATTATACTCATCACAGATGCGCTATTACGCTTTTAATTATTGCACAATCATCAGGGAAGATATAATTGCGCAGAGACGTGAACATGTGTTTGCTGTAACAGTGTCATTACTTTAGACATGTTTCTAAAATGTATACATCAATTAGTATATATGTGAAGAATACAGTTTCCTGATTTTCAATCTTCTACATTACAAAAGCTATACTAGCAATATCAAAGTAAAATTGACCAATCAATGTCTAACAATTGATGACAATACAAGAAGACATAAAATGACTTAAAGGGACAGTCAATAACATACAAGATTGGAATTAAAAATACATGATCTCTTTATTTAGAAATACTTTTTTTTTCAAACAATGAACTCACAAGAATACAAAAATGTTTAAATTTCTCAATTTCTAAAAAAAGTATGATTGTTCATGTCCATGGCCTGATTTGTATTAATGATATCCAATCTTGGTTGAATATTTTACAGATATGGATGTTGGTGCTTGAACCTCTAGCCCGGGTTCGTCCCAGTCTAGTATGTCTCATTATACTTTACCTTTGTCTTACAAACTTGGAAATAACATTACCTAATCCATTCACATTGATCTATATTAACATGAATCCTCTAATTCGATTTCTATTGTTTTTAAAAAGAAGAATCACGAATCAGAGTCGGATTCCATTGTAATCCAAATCTCAATTTATGAGATATTCTTTTGATTATTGCTATCTTTATTTTAATGTAATATTAGGGTCTTGATCATTTTTTATTCTGTACCTGTGTAGTGATTGACAGTTGTTGGCTACATTTAGACAACACTAACACATTTTTACACATGTGCAGATTAGATAAATATACATCTCATATGCTTTGATATTTTCTTCTTATCATTAAGAGAGGATAATTTAATATTCTTGATGATAGGATGAAATTATATATTTGATTGGAATTGCATGCTCTATCTGATTCATTACATCAATATATGGAATAGACAATTCCTTTACAGTGAAATTTTCAAATAAAGACATTGATTTTTTATATAAATACAACATAGCTTTATTAATCCTTACACTGTTTTGCTGAAACAATATTGAGATATAAATCAAATCTTTCTCTCTTGGACTAGCTTTATATATATATAAGCATATTCTAACTGCACCATGATGACATAGTTTTAAATATATCTTATATCTTGCATTGTGATCAATATGTGTTGTGTCAGAAAACAGATTACTGTACATTGCAAAAATATATCTATGTGCCACATGGATTATGCTCTAGTTGTCACCAGTTGTTATTCAAAGTGTTGTCTGTCTGTATTATTTTTAAAACAGGGACCAATAGTTATATTTAAATATGTCATAGATTAATATGATAAGAATTGGTTGTCTAATATTTTAAGAAATCGGACATATGTGAAAGACATAATTTTCTTTACAATCATCTTGATGAACTAATGAATATATTTTTCATATTAGTGCTCTAGTCTTCACATTTCTAAAGATATTATTTTGAATATTTTAGACTTATGTTATTTTACAATCACAAATATGTATATTTGTAAATTGTGTTCACGAAAATTTATTTATATAATTAATAGATCTAGGTATTGTGGCAGACTCGGAGGGATCCAGCACTGACACAGACCTGCCTTTGCAGGGTTCTGGTAAGTCCATTGACTCATTCATATGTCATTGAAGGTGTCTTTTTATGAAATATTCTGATCATGATTATGATGAAGCATTCCATTTAAATAAAAATTATAATGTACTCCTTGAATGATATATATACAGTATATATATATATATATATATATATATATATATATATATATATATATATATTATTAGTTTAATATTAAGATCTCAAAGCTTCTTAGTCTACACCTTTGTGCTTCAGAACATGTCTAGCACATGTTTATATTTAGTATAAATTTATACAACAATCATCAAGCAATACACACATGAGAACTATTAACTGTTCCATGTACTCTGCTTTTGTGAAGATTTTCTAAATACAGACAATAACATTTAATTATTAATCATCGATAATTATAGATTTTATTTCATTTGCATGCTCCATCAAAATTATGAAAATCATAACTTTGATTCAGTATTTCTTTAATGCAACATTGATGTGTGTCCTTGAGCACCAGTAACATGTTATAATATTTGATTTTAACATGTACACAACATATTATGTTTTACAGCTATTGATGTAACGTGCGATGGAGGAGGGAGTGGCTCACTCTGAGTCTGATGGTACGTCAAATATTTATAACATGTATATAATGTGTATTGTTTCTAATAGGGTTGCACTGATACCATTTTTTTAAGACCGAGTACAAGTACCCATACTTGTTTTCTTTTTTTTTTTTTAAATCACATTTTTATTGAAAGGAAACAAGTACACTTTGCAATAACAAAAGAAAAAATAAGAAAACAGATAAATTCTCGTATGCTTTATACATTTCTAATTATGTCTAGAAAGATTGCTCTCGTGCTCATTATCCTTTGGATTTTGAGAGTCATTTGCCTGATCCCTATTGAGAGGGAAGGCAATTTCATTCATACAAAATAAAAAAAAAGAACAAGAAGAGAGAAAAAAAAAAAAAGGGAAAGAAAGAAAAAGGAAGCACCCGTCCCTCTGCATAAAGCCCCCCCCCCCCCCAATCCCCGTCACCCTACTCAAGGTGGTCTGTCCATCTCCTATAATCTCATCTCATGACCAAGCTACTCCGAAACTCAATACCATTCAGGTGGGAATACCCCTAAGAAGATTAAGGTTTCAAAGTACTCTGTTCTGCGCAGGCTAGTGATAAGGGAGAATTGTGTATCTCGAGGATAAGATAATATGACTCTTAGCCATGTTAAGAAGAAGGCTGTAATCTTTTTCTTATGTAAAGGTGATATGGTCATTTGTTCAAAAATTATCTGAGAGAGTATTGAGTTTAGAAAGCACGAGATTGACGGAGCCTTATTGCTCTTCCAATTTTTAAGGATAAGATTACGCCCTACCATAATCGCGGTATTGATAAGGTTGCTGTTGTTTCTATTGTTTTCTTTAGGGGCAAGGAAAAAGATATATCTAGAGGTAAATTTTATTCTGTTCTCTATCATCTTATTAATCCAAAAGTCGACTTTACGCCAAAACTGCTTAAATTTAGGGCAGTCCCAAAAACAGTGGACTATGTCTGCATTTACATTATTACATCTGGAGCAATTATTACCCCTATTAAGGACATGTTTTGTATGCCATTTAGACATTTTCCTAGGTGTAAGATATGCATTATTCATTAGCTTTAGATGTGATTCTTTCCAGGTTGTAGAGATAGTGGCTTTTTTAACCCATTTAAAGCCTGTATATAGCGTGTCTACAGATATGTCAGAAAAATTGAAATTCCATTTTTCAGAAAGGCTATTGATACTCAATTGGCCCTGTTTAGCAAGCATACGGCTAGATTTAGAGTTTGGCGTTAGCCGTCAAAACCAGCGTTAGAGGCTCCTAACGCTGGTTTTGGGCTACCGCTGGTATTTGGAGTCAGTCATTAAAGGGTCTAACGCTCACTTTGCAGCCGTGACTTTTCCATACCGCAGATCCCCCTACGCCAATTGCGTATCCTATCTTTTCAATGGGATCTTTCTAACGCCGGTATTTAGAGTCTTGGCTGAAGTGAGCGTTAGAAATCTAACGACAAAACTCCAGCCGCAGAAAAAAACCAGGAGATAAGAGCTTTTTGGGCTAACACCGGTTAATAAACCTCTTAACTACTGTGCTCTAAAGTACACTAACACCCATAAACTACCTATGCACCCCTAAATCGAGGCCCCCCCACATCTCTGCCACTCGATTAAATTTTTTTAACCCCTAATCTGCCGACCACACACCGCCGCCAGCTACGTTATACTTATGTACCCCTAATCTGCTGCCCCTAACACCACCGACCCCTATATTATATTTATTAACCCCTAATCTGCCCCCCTCAACGTTGCCTCCACCTACCTACAATAATTAACCCCTAATCTGCCGACCGGATCTCACCGCTATGCTAATAAATGTATTAACCCCTAAATCTAAGTCTAACCCTAACACTAACACCCCCCTAAGTTAAATATAATTTAAATCTAACAAAATAAATTAACTCTTATTAAATAAATTATTCCTATTTAAAGCTAAATACTTACCTGTAAAATAAACCCTAATATAGCTACAATATAAATTATAATTATATTGTAGCTATTTTAGGATTTATATTTATTTTACAGGCAACTTTGTAATTATTTTAACCAGGTACAATAGCTATTAAATAGTTAATAACTATTTAATAGTTACCTAGTTAAAATAATTACAAAATTACCTGTAAAATAAATCCTAACCTAAGTTACAATTAAACACTACACTATCAATAAATAAATTAAATAAACTACCTACAATTATCTACAATTGAACCTAACACTACACTATCAATAAATAATTAAATACAATACCTACAAATAAATACAATGAAATAAACTAACTAAAGTACAAAAAATAAAAAAGAACTAAGTTACAAAAAATAAAAAAATATTTACAAATATTAGAAAAATATTACAACAATTTTGAACTAATTACACCTACTCGAAGCCCCCTAATAAAATAACAAAGACCCCCAAAATAAAAAAAATGCCCTACCCTATTCTAAAATTAAAATAGAAAAGCTCTTTTTACCTTACCAGCCCTGAAAAGGGCCCTTTGCGGGGCATGCCCCTAAGAATTCAGCTCTTTTGCCTGTAAAAAAAAACATACAATACCCCCCCCAACATTACAACCCACCACCCACATACCCCCAATCTAACCCAAACCCCCCTTAAATAAACCTAACACTAAGCCCCTGAAGATCTTCCTACCTTATCTTCACCTCGCCGGGTATCAGCGATCCGTCCAGGCTCCTATGTCTTGATCCAAGCCCAAGCGGGGGGCTGAAGACATCCATCCTCCGGCTGAAGTCTTGATCCAAGTGGGCAGAAGAGGACATCCGGACCGGCAAACATCTTTTTCAGCCCCATTGTTTCCTATGGGGGAATCATGCACGAGCACGTTTTTGAAGCTGGCCGCGTCCGTAAGCACCGCTGGTATTTAGAGTTGCAGTGGCGGTAAATATGCTCTACGCTCCCTTTTTTGGAGTCTAACACAGCCATTCTGTGAACTCTAAATACCAGCGGTATTTAAAAGGTGCGGAGGGGGGGGGAAAGCATGCGTAGCTAATGCACCCCTTTGGCCGCAGAACTCTAAATCTAGCCATTAATCTTGTATAATAAAGAAATGCTGTGGTGGCCAGACTTATAATAAGTGAAGTATTGTTCAATTTTGCCCCATCCTTCAGTATCGACGTTTGATATTTTAATATCAGTGATAAAATGTCTAATCTGAAGATAGGCATAGAAATTTTTATTTGATAAAGAAAAAACACTAGCAAGTTCCTCAAACGTTCTTATTTGAAGGTGGTTATTTAAACATTGATATACGTTCAATAAGCCTTTCTGTGCCCAGACATTATAAACTTCGTTAGATAACCCTGGAGTAAATTTTGGATTACCTTGTATCGGAAGTAATGGGGTAATCTCAAAATTAATATTAAATAATTTGTTTAATTTTTGCCAGGCATCAATGGTATTGCGTATTGTAGTCATAATTTTAATATCCTTTGGTAGCTGAGACACTGGGCAATGTAGCAGGGCTTTTAATGCATATGGTTTACATAAGTATTTTTCAATTTGAAAATGTGTAAGATAATTAGCTTCTGTTAGCCAGTCAAATGCTGATCGAGCCAATATAGCAATATTATATTTTTTAATATCTGGGAAAGATAAGCCACCTTCCTCAGATCCAAGAGATAGTTTAGTTATAGATAGCATGTGTCTTTTGTTATTCCATATAAAGTTAGTTGACTCGCTATTGAAACTTTTTATATCTTGGGTCTTTATAAATAATGGTAGATTTTGCATGATATACAACCAATACTTGTTTTCAAATACTCGCCGATACATTTTTTTTTTAATGTCATGTGACTGTAACTTAAAAGACATTATGAAATAATAAAACAGTTTTATTTGTCATAAAGTTCACAGAACATGTTTATAAATAAAAATATTACAATAAAATATATTAATAATAACAACAAATAACAAATATAAAATCACAACCAACCAAAAGTGCAATACAGTAAAAAATAGAAAAATAGTAAAAATAGAACAGTGCAGTGTTTAATCATGGGGAAAAACACTATGGGCTAAATTACATTTGACTGGTAAGTTTTACCAATGCTATGCTAAAGTCTATGGAGTTGGAAATGTGAACAAAGTATTGATAAAGCTTACCAATCAAATGTAATCTAAATCTAGTCCTATAATTGCAGGATGAGTGTTCATTGGAATTAACTTAATTTTTGCCATGAGTACTCTTCCTGCAATTATATAAGCTAACCTATGGATGTTCCTCAGAGTACAGTATGTTTTGAACATCATTGTGCAAGATGAGAACTAGCAGTAAAAAAAGGCAATTTAGCAATTAGAATAATTTTTCAAAAGTTAGTGGCAAGTTCTTTTTAAGGAACAGAACAGAAGCACCTCTGCATGTTCAGCAGAAAGATATTTTTGGACCATTTTATCCAGAGCTGGAAATCTCAGTTTATTAACTGACCATTACTTCAGGGGTTTGTCTGAATGAGGTACAGTGATCTCTCCTACAATAATACAAATAACAGCAATATGTATTGGCAGAACAGTAGTAAACAATTTTTAGTTTAGTCTCCACTTCAGCTTAAAATGAAATGGGAACATGCAGTTTGAAAAAACGCCACAAGATAGCATATGGGTAGGAAGTGGAGGTATCGGTATAAGTATCGGTGCATTTGCACGAGTACAAGTACTCATGCAAATACTTGGGATCGGTACCAATACCGATACTAGTATCGGTATCGGTGCAACCCTAGTTTCTAAATCATACTATTGAAGAAAAATAAAGTCTACAGCTTTGTACCTTTCAAATATATTATTAATTTTTTTAAATACACTACTGCCCCCCTTTCTATATCATGCAGCATGAACATATGTTTTTAGTTTATTTTATTACATCCAAACCCCCAATAATCATCTTATGATTGTACAGACAGTCATTGCTATTCATCGGAGTGCCTAGATGCAGACCATCTCATTAAGTTATAATTGTTTTGAATGTCTCAGCCACTTCTAAGTATACAGAAAACATAATTGTGTTGAAATTCCTTGATTTAATTTCATGATGTGTAAAGGGATTTAATAAAGATTTATGTGTAGACTGTCCATTTCAATCAAACAAACATATTCCTCAAACCTAAAGCATCTAAAGCATGGATTTCTGAATGTGTCTATTAATATTGGGATGACATACATTTAATCCTAATGTAAAAGATATATTCACAAAACATACTCTGAAAATGTAATGTCAGATAGATCAAATTATATTCTTAATATTTAATATGAACGGTAGTATCTACAGTGTATAGATTCTGAATATTAATTGATTGAACCATCAAGCTTCAAATTATTCAATTTAAGATTATTATAGCAATCACCTAAATCTCTATGTAAATCACTGTTGACCTGGTTTCAAAGGTGAGGTGGAATGGACATTTAGATTTGATCATATTACACACTCCCATATTATTCCCATATTATTCAATTGTTGGATTTTAAAAACTCAATCCACGGGAATGTGTCTAAAAGAACTCTATTGCATTTCAATCTCAAATGCATACATGCGTACTGATATACATCAAAAAGATAAATATCATATTATAAAATCATAAAGATTAGCACATAATGTTGACTTGTACTGTATTGATCAAATGTTACATGATAAATACCAGTGAACATTCAGATTTTCAAGGATTACTTAAATCTGATTATTAATTATATTTTATTCAAATAATTCAATAACTTAAAACATAGTGATTATTGTGACTTTATAAGAAATGACAAGAAGAAAACAGCGCATCCACGAATCACAGCAGCGTTTATTCAGGTAAATGACACACACAGAAAATTGCACACTTACAAGATGACAGTAATGTATGAGCGGTAATGCCCTCTCGCTAGTTGTCTTTCGCCTGTAGCAAATCTCAGCGGGAACACCTCAGACGCCGACCAGCAGCACCACAACCGTAGCTGGTTTAAGTGTTTAGGACTGCTGCTCTTTTGAGTTTCTCTTTGGCACCTGCCGTATGTGACAGGAAGTGGGTCTCTTGGTGCTGCTGGTCGGCGTCTGAGGTGTTCCCGCTGAGATTTGCTACAGGCGAAAGACAACTAGCCAGAGGGCATTACCGCTCATACATTACTGTCATCTTGTAAGTGTGCAATTTTCTGTGTGTGTCATTTACCTGAATAAACGCTGCTGTGATTCGTGGATGCGCTGTTTTCTTCTTGTCATTTCTTATACAGCTTGCTGCAACGGGATACACATAGCTGGAGTTCCGTGATTCATCAGCTGCTCCTGTAAGGATCCTTCAGCATATATTCCATCAGACCAACTGGACATTACCACGTCGGATTTGCAGTGTATGCACATTTACTGAACAAACTTTGCCTCCATCTGGTTCAGCTAAGTTAACACACCAATCCTGCTACAATCAGTCTATATGCTTTTTGTGTGACTTAAACCAGCTACGGTTTTGGGACTGTTTTATTTTGGGACTGTTGTATTTTCACATATCTGTTGTGTACGTCGGTGATTGTATTTATGTCCCATATGTTTATACTATAGGGGATTGGTTGTGTGTCTTCTGAGAAACAGATATTAGATACACCCTGTTTTTACTTTTTGATTATTTTTTTTAAAGGGGAAGTTCTACGGGTGCCCCACCTGATTCAGTGTAGCGCTGTCATTTTCTCCTGTTATTATTGTGACTTTGTCTAAATATTTTATGAGAACAAGAATCAAGATTTTAAATCATGTTGAATCTTGATTTGTTTCAAGATAATAATATATTTTCATATCATATATGTATTTATATCATTTTTATATATATTTCAGATGGAACTTCCACTTCTGGGCATCAGCCTCCCGCCCTTCCCATCCAGAAACCCCTCCTGCCCCTCCCCAGCAAAAAGCCCCTCCCCAGCCAGAAGCCCCTCATGCCCCTCCCCAGCCAGAAGCCCCTCCACAGCCAGAAGCCCCTCCCGGCCCTTCCCATTTGTACTCCTGTCCTGTCCCTCCAAAGAAAATATTTTTTGGCCCCCTCGCTGCTCTCCCTGTTTTGCCCATCCCTCTCCTCCCCCATCAGCACAGCCAGCAAATCCTGTGGCCCCTGACTCTTCAGCTGTGCAGGCTCTACCGGAGCGGCAAGCCAATCCCTTCCTCACCCCATCCCTCCCCATCAACACATTGGCCCTAATCCCAATCCCCACCTACATTGTCCTGGGAGTCGGATTGTCCTTCCCAGCCACCGATGTAAGTATCATTACAAATAAACATTAGAACATACATTCTTAAAGGGACATTATACTGATCTAATTAGTCAAAATTATTTTTGTAAGATTAAATTGGATTTCACATTATATTTTAGTAATGTAAATCTTCAAATTATAAATTGTATGAAATCAATATCTTCATTTTCTATTATCAAAATTATATTGCCTAGATGTTGTATATATATATATATATATATATATATATATCTATATATATATATATATATATATTTTATGTATATATGCAATTATATATACATTGGTTTATAACACAATTTTCACATTGTGTTATAAACCAATGTATTGTTTGGAAGATTGATAGGGTTTTGATTTTTTTTTAAGATCTTAATGGTTTATCTATGAAGATCATATTTAATTTGTAATTCTTTTTATCCATAGCATATTGTTGTGACTCAACATGGTTAACACTAGAGGCTCTAGCAAGGATAGAGCAAACCATGCTGAGTACACTTGCGTTGCTGGCAGGGGCATATTTAGGTTTTGTGCTGCCCTAGGCACTCAAAATTCTTCTGCCCCCCCCCCCCCCCCCCCCGCCTAGGTTTTCAGCTGTTTTTTGGCCATAATATTTTTTGGTCAGGGTATAATGTGATAATAAACCTGCATACAATATATATGTGTGTACAAATATATATATATATATATATATATATATATATATATATATATATGTATATATATATATATTTATATATTCAGTATATATACTTAAATTATAACATAGCTGTACTGTACAATATGGCACTGCTAGCAAAGTGAGTTACACAACTACACATCATGTCACAACTACACACCTTACACAGCTGTATAGCATGACATAGTTTGGCAGCATTACATTGAGAAAAACAGCTTCAGTGCTGCACAGTAGACCACCTCGTCCTCTACATATATTACACAGTCACAAATCATAAAATATAAATATGCAGCACGACCTAGTGTGATATTACAACTAGACAACAAGTTTGATAAAGCGATCAACATGACATTGCTAGGCAGTGGAACAGCATGTAACCACTATACACCATATGTTTACCAATGCCTGTGGTGTGCAGTGTGCACCCACCTCCTCTCAACACTTCAGCAGCCTGTACTGGGTGGGTAATTGCCATTGTCTCAGTGCTGCCGTTGTCCCGTGTGCAACCCTTACCCTGGGCATACCGGTTCTTATGGCCTCTGCCTGCGCCAGAGCCCCGTTGTCCTACCATCTGAAGTGCATTGTGTGGCAGTGGCACAGATATGAAACCTAAAGCTGCCTGTGTGCACTGTGCAGCCGCACTGGAAATATAATTTCTGCTCACGCAGCGCCATTCTCCAACTTCTCCAGATTTCACGCTCCATTCATCCGTTGAGATTGTCATCCTACCCTGTTTCCTACCGTGATTTGCGCATGCGCAAAATGATTGTCACCACAAAAATGCACAATCAGCTCTGGGACTCATTGGGCTCTTTGTGAGTGAAATAGTGATTGGTACCGTAAGCCGTTTGTTAGCCTTAACCAGCTAAACCCTGAACAGCTGTCAGAAGTCACAACACAGTCACACTGCAAAAGTGCCGCCCCCCCCCCCAAAATCTGCCACCCTAGGCACGGGCCTTGTTTGCCTAGGCCTTAATACACCCCTGGTTGCTGGGAAGGATGAACGACACCATGCAAACCCAGCTGCAGCTTTCTCGCATGACTCTATCCAGATTTAAATGGATAGAGTCAATGCTGGGATCTGCAGCTGGAGATGCACAGGATGATGAGGGTGATGCTGATGCCTTTAGTAAGTGGAGGATCCGGAGATGGCCCGTGAGTGAGGACAAATAACTCCTCCATCCACATGTTCTGTTATGTTTTCTATATGTTTTGCCATTTGGCATTTGTTTGTTAGTTGTTGCCATTTGGCCTAGTTATAAGTTATTGTGCCTGTTGCACTATTTCACCTTGTCAGATTTATACTAAGGGCTATGTTGGCCTTCGTTTTGCCTTGTCAACTTCCTCCAAGGACTGTAATGCACTATGTCACCTTGTCAAATGGCTCAAATGGGGCTGTGTTGCCCTTTGTTTTGCCTTGTCAACTCTCTCCAAGGACTGTAATGCACTATGTCACCTTGTCAAATGGCTCAGATGGGGCTGTGTTGGCCTTTGTTTTGCCTTGTCAACTCTCTCCAAGGACTGTAATGCACTATGTCACCTTGTCAAATGGCTCAAATGGGGCTGTGTTGGCCTTTGTTTTGCCTTGTCAACTCTCTCCAAGGACTGTGATGCACTATGTCACCTTGTCAAATGGCTCAAATGGGGCTTTGTTGGCCTTTGTTTTGCCTTGCCAAATCTTTTCAAGGACTGTGATGCACTATGTCACCTTGTCAGATGTCTCTAAAGGGGCTGTGTTGGCCTTTGTTTTGCCTTGCCAACTCCCTCCAAGACTGTGATGCACTATGTCACCTTGTCAAATGGCTCAAATGGGGCTGTGTTGGCCTTTGTTTTGCCTTGTCAACTCTCTCCAAGGACTGTGATGCACTATGTCACCTTGTCAGATGTCTCCAAAGGGGCAGTGGTGGCCTTTGTTTTGCCTTGTCAACTCTCTCCAAGGACTGTGATGTACTATGTCACCTTGTCAAATGGCTCCAATGGGGCTGATTTCACATTCTGACTTTTCTTAAAGTTATCCTATTTCTTTATGTTTTATGACATTCCTATATCATATTTATCATAATAAAAAGAATGTCATTAATATGTTATATTTCTTCTATATTTATTCATGTCATTTCTTACAAAATATCTTTTATGTTGATAATCCTTAAAGGGACATGAAACCAAAAAATGTTCATTTATGAATCAGATATAGAATACAATTTTTCAAAACTTTCATATTTACATCTATTATTTAATTTGCTTCATTTTCTTGTTATCCTTTGCTGAAAGGTTTATCTTTGAAAGATCATGAGTAGCAGAGAACCTAGGTTCTAGATGTTGATTGTTGGTTGCATATATATATTGGTTGCTATTGGCTCATCCATGTGTTCATTTAGAAACCATTAGTGCATTGATGCACCTTTAACAAATGAAACCAAGATAATTAAACAAATGAGACAATCAATGTAAATTATAAACTTGATGAAAATAGTATCCTCTATCTGAAGCCTGAACTTTTTTTGGCTTTCATGTCCCTTTAAGTGATGCTGACTACAATTCTTAATTTATGGACATGCATTTCTAATGTATTTATTTTCTTTTGACATCAACATACACATATAATATGTTTAAAACAGACTATTATCTGAATGTTGACAGCACATCTATTCCAATTTTACTTACATCTTATTGTAGTAATATAACCAAAGAAATCACTGTGTGTAATGCATAATTTTAGATGATTAATATCTCTCTATTATTGATAATATTTCATTATCCAACAATATATTGCTATAGGTAGGCTGACCATATTTCCGCTTTAATAAGTGACACATATGAGAAATACATATGTCATTGTTCTTATTTAAAAAAAATATTTAAACAGCTATGAAAACATTCCTCACATATGTATTTCTCATGTGTGTCCCTTTTTAAAGGAACATGAAACCCAAATATTTTTTTATTTTTTATTTGGGTAGAACATACTATTTTAAAAAAACTTTCCAATTTACTTCAATTCTCAAATTTGCTTCAGTCTATTGGTATCATTTGTTGAAGGAGCAGCAGTGCACTACTGGTTTTCAACTGAACACATAGGTGAGCCAATGACAATCAGTATATATATGCAGCCACCAATCAGCAGCTAGAACATAGGCTATTTGCTGCCCTTGAGATTACCTATAAACACATTTCAGCAAACAATAACAAGAGAAAGAAGCAAATTTAAATAATATCAGTAAATTTGAAAGGTAGTTAAAATTGCAATCTCTTACATAATCGTGAAATAAAACATTTCATGTCCCTTTAAACCCTGCTGCTTCCTAAATAGTTCTGAATCTTCCTATTCTAATGAAATATATACTTATTACCAGCAATGGATTATATTTTATATATCACAGTATTCTGTTATCTAGCGTTACATTATGTGAAGCTGTGCATTACATGAAACAAACACCATTCATAGATAACAATATAGCACATACTAGTTTTTCAAATATAAAAAAGTATCTTAATGACATGCAAAGGTGTAAAATCTGTCCTTGGATTGGATTACGTTTTTACGCAATCTCGGATGCCACATTTTACTTAAGACGTCACATGCAAAGGTGTAAAATCCGTCCTTGGATTGTATTACATTTTTATGCGTTTTTGGATGCGCCATGTTGCTTAAGACGTCACATGCAAAGGTGTAAAATCTGTCCTTGGATTGGATTACGTTTTTACGCGATCTCGGATGCGCCATGTTGCTTAAGACGTCACATGCAAAGGTGTCAAATCCGTCTGATTGGATTACGTTGTCCCGCAATATTTGATTTGCCATGTAACCGAAGTTTGTGAATGAGAACACAAGTTTAAAACCATGAATTTCTTGGATTATGGATTGTGTCAATCATGTACATTGTTGAACCAATGCTGATAAAGAACACAAAAATATCTTGTGATGGCTGTCTCGTTGAAGAAACAAATGAAGGTAATATGTTTTTCATCCAGAATAAATTTTGTTTAATATGTTTGTCAACAATATTTTAAATTTACAAAATAAGTAATGTGTTGTGTTGAATTTTCTGCATATATAATTCCTAAAGATGCGCTTTTGTATTTGAATAAAATAATCAATATGCATTTATCTTAATCTTATGATAAATATATATGAGATGTCTACTTATTCTAGATGTTATGTCTTGGTAATTTTTCTTAATGTAAATGCTCAGTATCATGTCATGTATGGCTTCCACATTGTTGATCTCCAAATATAGTACTGTGCATATATATTTCTAATGTAACTCTTAAAAAGACATGAAACCCGAATTTATTTATTTTTTAACATACATTTTTATCCCGGTTTGCAATTATCTTCTATTCTCAAAAGTGCTTCAGTCTCTTGGTATATTGTGCTGAATGAGCATCAATACACTCCTAGTTTTTAAGTGAACATGGGTGAGGCACTGACAATTGTTAAATATATGCAGCCACCAATCAGCAGATCTAAGCTATTTTCTTGATTGCTCCTGAGTCAAAGAATGTAAGTGTGAATGTTGTTTAAAATGTTTGTCTATGTTAAAATCATGTAAGTGAATGTTCTTCTTTCATACTCCTAAATGAAATGTCTTTCTTGAAATATTCAAACACTCTAATGTAGCTTTAAAAAAATAGACTTTATTTAACACTTTGAGAGAAATATGGTATACAGGCTTAGTATCAAATTCAAATATTTGCTTGTTTTAACAAGTACGTGTAGATATACCAACAAGCCCTAAGGATTTGTATATGTTAGCATATGTTGTTGTTTAAAGGGACAGTCAAGTCAAACAAAATATTAATGATTTAAATCTGAAATGCAATTTTCTTCAACTTTCAATTTTACTTTTATCACCAATTTATCTTTGTTCTCTTGGTGTTCTTAGTTGAAAGCTAAACAGAGGAGGTTCATCTGCTCATATCTTAGACCTTAAAGAGTGCCTCTAATCTGAATGCATTAGTTAATGTGTTTCATATAGAAAACATTGATCTCATGCAGTATAGTTACCCTGGAGTGATCACTGATTGGCTGAAATGCAGGTCTGTCAAAAGAACTGAAATAAGGGGTCATTTTGCAGAGGCATAGATACAAGGTTAATCACAGAAGTAAACTGTGTATTTCTGTAACAGTCGTGTTACTCCAAACTTGATAATGCCTAATAAAGTGTTTTCTTTGTAACCAACAATAATTCATGTTATGACTGTCCCTTGATATGCCATCATATATAATTGTAATGGTCATTTTGTTTGAGATTGGGAGAACAGTTTGGACATCACTACACAAAAACCAATCAATGTAATCAACAAGGACAGCATGTGATGATGTTGTCTCCACACACTTGTAAAACACACTCTGCAAACAATCTGCCTCCATGGATCCGGTCCCATAGAAGCCTATTAAATACAGGGTGTGCTCCACAAGTGTAAGAAGACCACATCATCACATACCTATCCTTTACACATTAAATACATTTAAAATAAATATATACAAAATTACTTCCTCTTCCTTCCCCTCTTCCCACGAGACGGAGGCTCTGGGGGGGGGGGGAGGCAACTGCCCCCTCCAACGAGTTCTCATAGGAGATGTTTGGGGAAGAGGGGGAGGAGTAGTACTGTGAGTGGTTAAGGGATCACCAGGCTGAGGAGGAGATTGAGGCAGAGGAGAAGATGGAGGAGGCCCAGGAGCAGATGGGGCAGGAGCAGATGGTGCGTTTGGCATCTCCCGGAGGACCTGCAACATATACTTAAGAGTATTCAAAATATCTCTTTTTCCTTCTCGAATTTCATTCAGTACTCCTGTCAGGTACACTCTGTATTCCACCTGTTCCCTCCGGGAGGCACGCATCTCTTTGAGGAAATCATTCAAGATCTCCACCTCTGGTATCTCTGGGGGGATGTTCTCCTGTGGAGGAGCATGGCGGGCTGCTCGTGCATGGCGGGCTGCTGCACGAGGGGCTGCTGCTGCATGGGGGGCTGCTGCAGGGGTCTCTTCTGCAGCAGGGGCTTCTTCAGGGGATGATGGTGCAGGGATATCTTCAAGGTCTCCCTGAGGTGGCGAGTCATCTGCACCCCTCTCATGCCTGGGTGAAGGAGGGACCTGTGGGTGCTGTGCTTCCTCCTCCCTGGCCTCAGACTCTGTATGTTTGAAAAAGAAAGAAATAGAGATATTAGCACATTTCCAAATAAAGATGTAAATATTCTATTTGAAAGTATATTAATGAGGCTGCCTTTGTATTTCAATTGTAAGCAAAAACAATCAAAACGATTTCCATATTTGCAAACCCATCTTTTGGATATTTATATGGTCAATCTGAATGTCTTTTTGCATTTGTCTTAAATCTGTTTAAATGCACACCTAATCTGTAGACTAGATACTAATGTGATGGCTTTTCATTAAATGCAACTTTCGCAAGGTAATTCTGAATGCGTTTAAATAATAATAATGTCTAAAAAAGCGTAATTGCGTTAGTCATATCCTTAAATAATTTTTGCGTGTGAGTGGGTTATGCGGTTGATGTAAAGAGATTAATAAATGAGCTTACCGGCAGATAAGAGGGGCAGGTTCCCGGTATCAACTCCTTCGATACCGACTATGGACACCTCGGAGATGTTGGGACGCAGCATTTCCTCCCGCCAGGAATACTCAAAAGTTATTTCTGGACCGCTACTGGTCCATGCTAGGTATTCTCTCTCCCTTGAGAGAGCTTTTGCTTCAGTTCAGCTCTGCAGTCCCGGTAACGGCGCTGAATCGACTTGACATCCCTGTTATAGACCCCCACTGCATTTACGGCATTCCTGATCCCATTCCACAACTTCCTCTTATCTGAAGGGGTGGCCCTCGGTGCCTGCAGCCTCCTAGTCCTCTCCATATAAGCCTCTATAAGGGCCTCCTTCTCTTCCATAGTATATCGCTTCTCCCTCTGCCTGGGCTTCCCATGTGATGTGAGCCTCTGTTCCCCTGACTGTGAAGCTCACTGTTTACGCTGAAGACCACTGGGCTCAGCCACTTGTGAATCTTCCACAAAGTGGCTGGGTCCACTCACCCCTTCCTCTCCAGTTCCTCTCCCCCTTCCTCTCTCCTGCCTAAACTCCTGCCTAACCTGCCTAATGAGCTCTAATAGCTCCGGGCTAATCTGCCCCCTATCCCCACTCCTGACATACTCAAACAAAATGTGAAGGTGCACAAATGAAAGGGTGTCAAAATAATGAACCAAAAGAAAAAAGTACTCAAAGTGTGAATGGGATATAAATAAAAGAGGGTAAACGGTATTAAACAGACAAATGTATATGTTGAAAAAGACAAAATGAGGATATGTAAACAATATGTTTTTTTAACAAAACAAAAACATATGGGATGAAAGGGAATGGGGTATGGGATGAAAGGGAATGGGGTATGGAGTGTAGGATGAGAGGGAATGGGGTATGGAGAGATGTAGTGTTAGTGATAAGTGTATGTATGTATTGAATGTGTTTGCGTGTAAATGTGTTAAATGAATGTAGGAACAAAACACTTGCACACTCACCGAAACAAACTCTCGCTCACTAACTCACACTAATTCACTCTCTCACACTAACTCACTCTCTCACACTAACTCACTCTCTCAAACTAACTAACTCTCACACTAACAAACTCTCCCTAAATCACACTAAATCTCTCTACTCTCAAATCTCTCAAAACCCTCCAATGCCTAGACCTGCACCTAACTTGAAAAAGCAATACAGTCAAAGAAGTCATGCTTAGAGCATGCTTATATACCCTATGTAAATGTTTAATGATGTACTGGTTTGTTTATTTGTACTAATGTTTCGTAATCTGCAATGCGAATGTTTTGTTTGTGTATCAGTGTGCCATTCTTTTTGCATGTAGTTTTCTTCCATGTGGCAAGATCTCAACGTATTTTCCTATCCCTCGTTTAGTGTAAATGACGTCTAATTTTTTTGATAACGATTATGAATGTGGAGTGCGTATGTGCTATGTTGCGTGTGCGATTGTTTGTACATTTGAGCTGAGTGTTTTTGTTGTCCATTATGTGGTATACGAAATATGACAGAGCAGTGTGTATTTCTCGCAAGATCGAGTTTTAGAAGAAAAATCCGTGTTTTATTCATTTAGCATTGATCTCTATGGGGAATCTATAATGCGCCTGTGATTTCGCTTGGTAAATAAACACGGTACTCGTGTTACCACAACGCGTTACGAGGTTGTTTTCAGACTCATAATACTACGTTATAAAAGATACGCAATGGAAATAACGTACACAATATTAGCGAGCAGCCATAACGCAAAACTCGTAAACGGTTTGTTATTTTTGTGATGGTAGTTTTTTTTTTATTTTTTGTAATGGTAGGTTTTTTTATTTTTTATATTTTAGGTTTTAGTGTAAGGCAGCTTAGATTTTATTTCACAGGTAATTTTGTATTTATTTTAACTAGGTAGTTATTAAATAGTTAATAACTATTTACTAACTAGTCTACCTAGTTAAAATAATTACAAACTTTCCTGTGAAATAAAAATAAAACCTAAGCTAGCTACAATATAACTATTAGTTATATTGTAGCTAGCTTAGGTTTTATTTCACAGGTAAGTATGTATTTAGTTTTAAATAGGTATTAGGGGTAGGGTTATGGTTGGGGGTAGGTGTAGGGGTTAATAGTTTAATTTAGGTTGTGATGTGGGGGGCTGGTGGTTTAGGGGTTAATAGATTTATTTAGTGATAGTGATGTGGGAGGCCAGAGGTTTAGGGGTTAATAACTTTATTTAGTGACGGCGATGTCGGGGGGAGCGGCAGAATAGGGGTTAATAGATTTATTATAGTGTGGGAGATGTTGGGGTGCGGCGGAATAGGGATTAATAACGTTAGTATAGTGGCGGCGATATCGGTAGCGGCAGATTAGGGGTTAATAACTGTAGGCAGGCGTCGGCGATGACGGGGGCAGCAGATTAGGGGTTTTTAGACGTGGGGTTTATGTCACGGTGTTAGGTTTAAATGGTAGTTTTTTTCCAATATACATCAATGCGTTACGGAGCTTTTTATTCCCGATCGCAGGTGTTAGACTTTTTTCTGACCCGCTCTCCCCATTGATGTCTATGGGGAAAGCGTGCATGAGCAAGTCAAAACGCTATGGGGAAAGCATGCACGAGCAAGTCAAAACATATCGCCCGCACAAGCCGGGTTTTTTAAAACGTGTAATTGCTGCACTATAGGGGATTAAATAACACCACTTTTGTTGCATTTGTTAATTTCCCTATATCGCTCAAAACTCGTTTTATTTTTACAGTAGAAAGAACATGAATGCTAATTAAGTTTCCTAATATTACCTTTTAAAGTGTTAATTCTTAGGATAACCGTATTATTGAATTTTATATATATATATATATATACAGGTAGCCCTCAGTTTATGCCGGGGTTAGGTTCCAGAAGGAATGGTTGTAAATCAAAACCGTTGTAAATTAAAAGCCCGTTTATAATGTAAGTTAATGGGAAGTGAGGGAGATAGGTTCCAGGCCCCTTTCAAAATTGTCATAAGTAATACCTAATACATTATTTTTAAAGCTTTGAAATTAAGACTTTAAATGCTAAACAGCATTATAAACCTAATAAAATAATCACACAACACAATATATAATTAAACTAAGTTAAATGAACAAAAACATTTGCTAAACAGCATTATAAACCAAATAAAATAATCACACAACACAGAATATATAATTAAGCTAAGTTAAGTGAACAAAAACATTTGCTAAACAGCATTATAAACCTAATAAAATAATCGCACAACACAGACTTCACTTGCATTTGTCTGCAAACAGTTCTTTCTATGCATTCCAATCTGGACTGATTTATAGACAGGAAGATATTGTTCCTTTGAAATCTGCTCGATAGCTCAGGTCTGGTTAAACTGATTAATTTCAGCTTGCTTGGCTTTGCTGCAACACAAGCGGACAGCTCCACCTACTGGCTATTTTAATAAATGCACTGCTTCTCAATGCTTTTCAATAGCAGTCACATGACTAAAAAAAAAGTTGTTATTCTCAAACGGTGTAAATTGAACTGTTGTAAAATGAGGGCCACCTGTATATATATATAATTTGTTTATACTACGTTATACTACAAATCAACCAACAATTCTATATATAAAAATAATTAATGTTAAGTTTGGTGGCTATATATTAGACTGAAATTATATAGTATTCAGAGCTGCTAAGCAAGGTTGGTTAAGTAGAACATTTGTAATATCAGGAGAATATTTGACTAAGTTATTGTGATATATGTTGTATATTCATGATAAGGACTGAATAATAAACTATTCATCAAATTGCATAAAACCAGTGCATATTAAGGATGGTCAATAAATTGTTATCCCATTCAACATCTGGAATAATATTTTTTTGTTTGATTAGACAATACCACTATGTTCCTTCCTTCTTACTGAAATGTTTCAATACTAATTTCCTTGTATATGAGCAATAATGACATGTTTATTTGAAAGCCCAAGTTATTGATATATATGAGTGTTAGCAAATTAAGAGAATTTGTTCCAGATGTTAAATCCTTTTTTTTTCCAGGAACAGAATACTTTCGACAACCAGACTTACTGAATTATCTTTTTGTGTGCAGTAAAACAAAAGTAGACTTAAGCAATAGAATAGATTTAAGAATTACATAAAAAAACAAATGATATTTAAGAAGAGGCAAGCTACTGACCAAAAACAAATGATATTTAAGCTACTGACCAGTTTCCCTGCTACTTATCAGAGGCAATGTCTTTGGTTTAGCCCATAAAATTGGAATTTATTTTTTTCATTTATAAATCAATTATTGAGAAAGTGCAATAAAATATAGATTTTTAATTATTATTAGCATTAGAAATATTTGCCGACAGTAACAAAATAAGGGCTAGCTTACAAGAGCACTATCGATAGCACAGGGTGCATTATCTTTTGCATGACCTTGCACAAATAATAGATCATAATCTAGTATTGCAAATGGATAGTAAAAAAGGTTTACCAGATATAAATGTTTTATAAGGGATTTAAAGGAATATGGTATTTGACAGGAGGCGCTGGATTGGGAATCGCTCAATGGTAGAAATTTATGTGTGTGCATTTTTATGTGTGTATGTATATGTGTGTATATTTATATACTGTATGTATGTATTTATATATATAAAATATATATATATATATATATACACATTTATATATGAGAGAGTGGCCCATTCCTGTGTTTTGTATGTACTTTGGGTAAATACATAGGCCTTTGTCACCCTGGGAGGTTCCCACTTGGTTTGTTTGAAAGTATTAATTGTATGGGTGCTGGTTAGGGTCCCAGGAAGGGAGAGAACTTGATGTGGCCCTAGGCTTGATCCGTTGGCACCAAATGCAACTGACTCTTCCATTTTAGCTTTTAAACATTACTGTGTGCCTGCTGGTGAGCGTCAGGTTTTCTGTATGTTGTGTTGATAATTTCTTTCATGCATTTGGCAAGAGTCCATGAGCTAGTGACGTATGGGATATACAATCCTACCAGGAGGGGCAAAGTTTCCCAAACCTCAAAATGCCTATAAATACACCCCTCACCACACCCACAATTCAGTTTTACAAATTTTGCCTCCTATGGAGGTGGTGAAGTAAGTTTGTGCTAAGATTTCTACGTTGACATGCGCTTCTCAGCATTTTGAAGCCCGATTCCTCTCAGAGTACAGCGAATGTCAGAGGGATGTGAAGGGAGTATCACCTATTGAATGCAATGCTTTCCCTAACGGGGGTCTATTTCATAGGTTCTCTGTTATCGGTCGTAGAGATTCATCTCCTACCTCCCTTTTCAGATCAACGATACACTCTCATATACCATTACCTCTACTGATAACTGTTTCAGTACTGGTTTGGATATTTGCTATATGTGGATGGGTGTTTTTTGGTAAGTATGTTTTTTTTTTTTTTTTTAAATAATATTTTTATTGAGGAAGAAGAAAATGAAAGCACTACAATGTTGCTGCTTAAACAGCCAATATAAAACAAATAATAAAAATACAAATGGTCATTAGGATTGTAGCATTGTAAGATGTTCAACTTATAGTAGTGCACATATAACAAAATATTGCTAAACAGCCTCAATTTTTCTTAATTATAACAAATAAATTTAACCATCCATAAAGCTAAGGAAATAAGAATACCAGATATAATATACAGTGTAGGATGTAATGAATTCTGTGTAATATAGTAGGATAAGATATGAACTCCTCTAGTGAAAGGTGGGATCCATAGTATAGCCTTCAAACTAACAAATAGAGGCACATACAGGCTTTGCTCTCTTCTCTGTGATCTTAAAGGAGGCCCCTGAAAAATGATGTAGTAATGGGAGCTTAGATGGTAAGTACTGTTGATCAGACCAGCTAATCCGAGTAAGAAGGATGGATCCCAGACTGTGGCGTTATGTAAAAAAAGATTAAGTACTAAGGGAGTAGTGAAAGTTGCGGTATGGGCAAGAGAAACCGCAGTTCTCCTATTGCTAGGGGACTCATTACTTTGGGGGGAGGAGGGGCTTTATATTAGTTGTGGTAATTTGTAGGGATAAAAGGAAGCATGGGCTAATTTTGCAGCTAGGATAGGATAAGACTTACTTGAGATTGAACTTATCAATGTACTGGTGGATTTGTTGTATTATATCTGAATTCAGATTAATAAAATCATAATATGTATAATATCAGGAATTAATATAGGGCTAGAGTTTCCTTAGAACAAGGTTGTGTTGCCTCAATATGAAAAAACTTTGGTAGTCATCCCTACGACAGCCAATTTTTATTTTCTATTTTAAAATAAGAGGGTGGGTTTGTTGTGCCATATCTGCGTGCAGATTAATAAAATCAAAGTATGTGTAATTTTGAGATGTAATATAGGACTAAAGCTCCTTCAAAACAGGGTAGTATTGTCTCATTATGAATTTATTGGACCTGCTGTCAGGGTACGGGCCCTATACCCCACAACAGGTGCCTGTTCTAAACAGTGAGGGAGTGTTATTATGAGGGGCAACACTTAGAACACTTAGCCGAATAGCAATCCTCTAGTTAAACCATAACTCCTATAGTTGTGTTTATAACGTTAGGTAAATAGTTAAGAGTCCTAGGTATGCATAAGTAAATAAAATATAGGAGAACATAATATAGATCTATATTCTCTGTAATATAGCTAACTTAATATCCAAGGCAAGAAATGCTGCATGCAATTAGCACTCCAAAGCTCTCACATAAAACCTTAATAATGCATTAGGCAAAAGGTAGCATTAATATAGTAAAGCTGTGTATAGCTTGGTCTAGTTAAAACTAACAATATAGGTGGTATAAAAGGATGTTCAGCAAACATTCAATAGTGAGAGCCTAGATATAATGTAACGATGACAAATAATGTGCAGAACATGCAACCTCAAGAAGTAGTAATATAACATTATGTGAACAACCGGGACATGTAAAACTGTGCAACAGGAGGCTATAGGTTTGCCACTAAACTAGGAGCGTGTAAACATAGGCAGTTCTATAATTGTTAAAACAGGCGTTCTGCTCAATAAATGATTAAAAGTGTGTAGATCCGCGGTAGCTTGATGGCTGTTCACCCTCATAGTTGTATTCACTAGTCAGGCAAGCCTCCAGCAACCTCACATCTCAGTGTCTCTATCCCACACCGGATGACCAGATTAGGGAAAGTCTATCGCACAGTTCATGGGCTATTTCCAAGGTGCTTTTCAAATACAGTCTACTCACGCTGGTAAGGGGAGACATGCTCATCGCTTTATGGTGTGCAGGACTGTCAGCCAGCTCTTCTGCTGGAAGCGTAGCATACAGCGCCAATCTCTGAGTCGGAAACCACATGGCTGTCTGTACGGTTTGGGGTAAAGCTGCTACTGCTACTTGGTGGAAATTAGTAGTGGCGGGCAAATAGTTTTCCGCTGTTATAGGAGTATCTGTTTCTCGAGTTGTCTGGGCTGCAGGTATGAAACCAGGACTAGGCTCAGCAGACCATAACCCCCAAGCACCTCCACCAACACATTCTGCAGGGGAAGCCGTAGTAAAGGTTGTCTGTGTGGCAGCTAGCGTAACAGTAGAACTAAACGCTGCGTGCAGCTCATCTTCTATAGCGCCATGATGATCCTGAAGTAGCCTCCGAAGCTCATTAAAGAAATCAATAGTCCCTTCCATGTTAGCGCCACTCAGTGTAGATGTCACCTAGCTAGAGAGGATCCACAGTCCAACAGGTGCACCTCAGATAGATTAGGTTATTAAGCTGCTGCAAGAGGATTGTGGTGTCTTTTTAGCCCTGTACAGCAATAAAGAGTTCAAAGTTGTTTTAACTGCGTCAAATGAGCAAGATGGCCACCGGCACTTCTCTTACGCTGCTCCGTCTCTTCATGTCTCAAACTCCTGAAAGGCTTGTAGCATCTCCCTGTCTTGAGAGCTAAATGCACAGGGCAAGATCAGCAGATAGATTCAGGAGTTACAAGCTGTCTTTTATGGGAGGTGAGCAGTATTAAATGAAAATTTGGTCGGAGCTCCCAAGATGTGCGACCGCTCACCTACCCAGCTGGCTCCGCCCCCCCGGTAAGTATGTTTTTTATTACTTAAGACACCCCAGCTATTGTCTGGCACTTTATGCATTTATATAAAGTTATAAATATATGTATTGTACTTATATTTGCCATGAGTCAGGTTCATGTATTTCCTTGTGCAGACTGTCAGTTTCATAGATATTGATATTGATGGCAGATAAGAGCCATAGGCCCAGCAAGTCTTCCCGACCTTACCTAACAGTATAAACTTATCTAGTTCCTAGGATAGCCTTATGCTTGTCCCATGCATTTTTAAAGTCCCCCACAGTGTTTGTTGCTACTACCTCTTGAGGAAGTTTACTCCATAAATCAATCACTCTTTCTGTAAAGTAGTGCTTCCTCAAATTACTCCTTATTTGGGAAATAAAACATTTTAAGAAATATTTTTTTCTTACCTGGGGTTTAGTCTTTTTTCAAATTGACTACTTTTAATTCTTTCAAATTGCGGGCAGCATTAGGCCCGCGGGTGCGCCAAATGCTAGACTTTATTGCGTCATTCTTGGCACGAGAATTTTTTTGGTGCGAAAAGTACATCCGTTGACGCAAGTTCGTCACTTCCGACTTCGTAGTTGATGCAGAAGTCTTACACACGGTTGCTTCGTTAGTGATGCAAGTGTGTCATTTCCGGATATTGTTGGCGCCAAATATTTTTCTCTTACGTTGTGCATCATACTTGGCACCAAATTTTTCATTAGTTTTATACCCCATTTCTGTTTGCCTCTTGCCTTTCTCTATGTCAGAGGGCTATGCTGTTTGCATTTTTCCCATTCCTGAAACTGTCATATAAGGAAATTGATAATTTTGCTTTATATGTTTTTTTTTTCTTTTACATTTTGCAAGATGTCTCAATCTGATCCTGCCTCAGAAGTATCTGTTGGAACGTTGCTGCCTGACATCGGTTCTACCAAAGCTAAGTGCATTTGTTGTAAGATTGTGGAAATTATATCTCCGAATGTCATTTGTAATAGTTGTCATGATAAACCTTTACATGCAGAGAATGTATCCATCAGTAATAGTACATTGCCAGTTGCAGTTCCTTCAACTTCTAATGTACATGATATACCTATGAATTTGAAAGAATTTCTTACTGATTCTATTCAGAAGGCTTTGTCTGCATTTCCGCCTTCTAATAAATGTAAAAGGTCTTTTAAAACTTCTCATAAAGTTGATGAAATTTCAAATGACTGACAATATAATGATTTATCCTCCTCTGATGAGGATCTATCTGATTCAGAAGATACCTCCTCAGATATTGACACTGACAAATCTACTTATTTGCTTAAAATAGAGTATATTCATTCTTTGTTAAAAGAAGTGTTAATTACTTTGGATATTGAGGAAGCTAGTCCTCTTGACATTAAGACTAGTAAGCGTTTAAATGCTGTTTTTAAACCTCCTGTGGTTACTCCAGAGGTTTTTCCTATTCCTGATGCTATTTCTGATATGATTTCTAAGGAATGGAGTAAGCCAGGCACTCCTTTTATTCCTTCTTCAAAGTTTAAAAAATTGTATCCTTTACCAGCAATTTCTATAGAGTTTTGGGAAAAGATCTCCAAAGTTGATGGGGCTATTTCTACTCTTGCTAAACGTACCACTATTCCTATGGAAGACAGTACTTCTTTTAAAGATCCATTAGATAGGAAGCTTGAATCCTATCTAAGGAAAGCCTATTTATATTCAGGTCATCTTCTCAGGCCTGCAATTTCTTTGGCTGATGTTGAGGCTGCATCAACTTTTTGGTTGGAGAATTGGATTCTGACATATCTAGCATTGTTCATTTACTGCAACATGCTAATCATTTTATTTGTGATGCCATTTTTGATATAATCAAAATTGAGGTTAGATCCATGTCTTTAGCTATTTTAGCTAGAAGAGCTTTGTGGCTTAAATCTTGGAATGCTGATATGACATCTAAGTCTAGATTTTTATCTCTTTCTTTCCAAAGTAATAATTTATTTGGTTCTCAGTTGGATTCTATTATTTCAACTGTTACTGGAGGAAAGGGTTTTTTTCTGCCTCAGGATAAAAAACCTAAGGGTAAATCTAAGGCTTCTAACCGTTTTCGTTCCTTTTGTTAATATAAGGAACAAAAATCAAATCCTTCCCCCAAGAAATCTGTTTCCAATTGGAAGCCTTCCTCAAATTGGAATAAATCCAAGCCTTTTAAAAAACCAAAGTCAGCCCCTAAGTCCGCATGCAGGTGCGGCCCTCATTCCAGCTCAGCTGGTAGGGGCAGATTAAGGTTTTTCAAGGATTTTTGGATAAATACAGTCCAAAATCAATGGATTCAGAGCATTGTCTCTCAAGGGTATTGAATAGGATTCAGAGTAATACCTCCTGTGAGAAGATTTTTTCTCTCACGTATCCCAGCAAATCCAGTAAGAGCTCAGGCTTACAGGGGTAATCATGCCGGTTCCTTTTCAGGAACAAGGTCTGGGGTTTTATTCAAAGCTATTCATTGTCCCGAAGAAGGAAAATTCATTCAGACCAGTTCTGGATCTGAAAATTTTGAGTACCAACTTTCAAGATGGTGAATATAAGGACTATTCTGCCTTTTGTTCAGCAAGGACATTATATGTCTATAATAGACTTGCAGGATGCATACCTTCATATTCCGATTCATCCAGAACATTATCAGTTCCTGAAATTCTCTTTTCTAGACAAGCATTACCAATTTGTTGCTCTTCCATTTGGCCTAGCAACGGATCCAAGAATCTTTTCAAAGGTTCTAGGTGCCCTACTCTCTGTAATCAGAGAGCAGGGTATTGCGGTGTTTCCTTAGTTGGATGATATCTTGGTACTAGCTCAGTCTTTATGTTCTGCAGAATCTCACACGAATCAACTAGTGTTGTTTCTTCAAAAACATGGTTGGAGGATCAATTTACCAAAAAGTTTCTTGATTCCTCAGAGAAGGGTCACCTTTTTAGGTTTCCAGATAGATTCAGTGTCCATGACTCTGTCTCTAACAGACATGAGACATTTGAAATTGGTTGCAGCCTGTCAGCACCTTCAGTCTCAGTCATTCCCTTCAGTGGCTTTGTGCATGGAAGTTTTAAGCCTCATGACTGCAGCATTGGACGCGATTCCTTTTGCTCGTTTTCACATGAGACCTCTCCAGCTTTGTATGCTGAATCAATGGTGCAGGGATTATACAAAGATATCACAGTTAATATCCTTAAATCCCAATGTTCAACACTCTCTGACGTGGTGGTTAAATCACCAGCATTTAGATCAAGGGGCTTCCTTTGTTCAGCTAACCTGGACTGTGATCACTACAGACGCAAGTCTTTCAGGTTGGGGAGCTGTTTGGGGATCTCTGACAACACAAGGGGTTTGGAAATCTCAAGAGGCGAGATTACCAATCAATATTTTAGAACTCTGTGCAATTCTCAGAGCTCTTCAGTTTTGGCCTCTGTTGAAGAGAGAACTGTTCATTTGCTTTCAGACAGACAATATCACAACTGTGGCATATGTCAATCATCAGGGTGGGACTCACAGTCCCCAAGCAATGAAAGAAGTATCTTGGATTCTTGCTTGGGCGGAATTCAGCTCTTGTCTAATCTCTGCGGTGCATATCCCAGGTGTAGACAATTGGGAGGCGGATTATCTCAGCCGTCAGACTTTACGTCCAGGGGAGTGGTCTCTCCATTCAGATGTGTTTTCTCAGATTGTTCAGATGTGGGGTCTTCCAGAGATAGATCTCATGGCCTCTCATCTTAACAAGAAACTTCCCAGATATCTGTCCAGGTCCAGGGATGTTCAGGCGGAAGCAGTGGATGGGCTGACACTTCCTTGGTGTTATCATCCTGCTTACATTTTCCCTCCTCTAGTTCTTCTTCCAAGAGTGATATCCAAAATCATCATGGAACAATCGTTTGTGTTGCTGGTGGCTCCAGCATGGCCACACAGGTTTTGGTATGCAGATCTTGTTCGGATGTCCAGTTTCCAACTTTGGCCACTTCCGTTAAGGCCGGACCTTCTGTCTCAAGGTCCGTTTTTCCATCAGGATCTCAAATCATTAAATTTGAAGGTATGGAAATTGAACGCTTAGTACTAAGTCATAGAGGTTTCTCTGACTCAGTGATTAATACTATGTTACAAGCTCGTAAATCTGTCTCTAGAAAGATTTATTATAGAGTTTGGAAGGCCTACATTTCCTGGTGTTCTTCTCATAAATTCTCTTGGCATTCTTTTAGAATTCCTAGAAGTCTACAGTTTCTTCAGGATGGTTTGGATAATGGTTTGTCTGCAAGTTCCTTGAAGGGACTAATCTCTGCCCTTTCTGTTTTATTTCACAGAAAGATTGCTAAACTTCCTGATATTCACTGTTTTGTACAGGCTTTAGTTCGTAGTAAGCCTGTCATTAAATCAATTTCTCCTCCTTGTAGTCTTAATTTGGTTTTGAAGACGTTACAGGCCCCTTCGTTTGAGCCTATGCATTTTTTGGACATTAAACTACTTTCTTGGAAAGTGTTGTTCATTTTGGCCATCTCTTCTGCTAGAAGAGTTTCTGAGCTATCTGCTCTTTCTTGTGAATCTCCTTTTCTGATTTTTCATCAGGATAAGGCGGTTTTGCGGACTTCATTTAAATTTTTGCCTAAGGTTGTGAATTCTAACAACATTAGTAGAGAAATTGTTGTCCCTTCTTTGTGTCCTAATCCTAAGAATTATTTGGAAAGATCCTTACATTCTTTGGATGTGGTAAGAGCTTTGAAATATTATGTTGAAGCTACTAAAAATTTCAGAAAGACTTCTAGTCTATTTGTTATATTTTCTGGTCCTAGGAAGTCAGAAGGCCTCTGCTATTTCCTTGGTTTCTTGGTTAAAGCTTTTGATTCATCAAGCTTATTTGGAGTTGGGTAAGGCCCCGCCTCAAAGAATTACAGCTCATTCTACTAGGTCAGTCTCCACTTCATGGGCTTTTAAGAATGAAGCTTGAGTTGATCAGATTTGCAAAGCAGCAACTTGGTCTTCTTTGCATACTTTTACTAAATTCTACCATTTTGATGTATTTGCTTTTCCAGAAGAAGTTTTTGGTAGAAAAGTTCTTTAGGCAACTGTTTCAGTTTGATTCTTCTGCTGATGTTTTAAGTTTTTCTTTTCATTATGAGAATAACTTATATTTTGGGTTGTGGATTATTTTTTCAGCGAGAAATGGCTGTTGTGAGAAATGGCTGTTGTTTATTTTTATCCCTCCCTCTCTAGTGACTCTTGAGTTCCACATCTTGGGTATTGATATCCCATACGTCACTAGCTCATGGACTCTTGACAATTACATGAAAGAAAATATAATTTATGTAAGAATTTACCTGAAAAATTCATTTCTTTCATATTGGCAAGAGACCATGAGGCCCACCCATTTTATGGTGGTTATGATTTTTTTGTATAAAGCACAATTATTTCCAAATTCATTTTTTGATGCTTTTTAATCCTTTTTTTATCACCTCACTTCTTGGCTATTCGTTAAACTGAATTGTGGGTGTGGTGAGGGGTGTATTTATAGGGATTTTGAGGTTTGGGAAACTTTGCCCCTCCTGGTAGGATTGTATATCCCATACGTCACTAGCTCTTGCCAATATGAAAGAAATGAATTTATCAGGTAAATTCTTACATAAATTATGTTTTTTCTAATGTTTCATTATGGGCTTGTCACCCAGGCAGCTCATGGGTTAACTGCCTGGGTTGCTAGGAACTGTAAAGCTGTCTGTCAGTGTTCAGGGCTGTGGAGTTTACAGTGGCTTAAGATGTGTGAGCTTGACAAAGGCCCAGACCGGGCTGAAACGCGTTGCTACGCCCACTTTTCTAACACACAGGTGACTGGAACTAATTACCAGCGCCGAGACCGCACAGACCGCACAGAGACCCAGAGCACATTTTGGTCTATCTGGCGTGAGTGCTGATACGGATTGTAAAAGACAAGAGGTTTCCTTCATTTCGGGGATCCATCCAGCAGTGATCTAATCCAGGACCGCTATAGAGAGACAGCAGGGACTTCATAGAGCATTTTCGGTGTAAGTAATAAGTGAACACCTTAAATTTTGGCTCTCTTCCTGTCTGTTCATTTGGATCTCATCTCGTTACAGCTCCGGTTAAAATACCACTTACTTCCAGCTGACGTGGATCTTCCTTGGTTTCCAATGGGATCTTTGTTCTCTATCTCGAATTAACCATTTGTGATAGTGATTGTCTCATTGTTGTTTTATTGTTATTTCATTTATGCAATTTTATTTTGAGGTTTTTAGGGATTTTATTGATACTACATTGTCAAACGCCTGATCAGAGTGTTTTTAAATTTTGTTTTAAAAAAATATTTCTGTGCACGATTAAGATTGTAATAAAATTTGTTTATTTTTTACTTGCACCATTACTCTGGTTTATCCTTAAGCACATCCCTTAATCAACTACCCAGTTTTCACATATCTGCAAGGAATTATCATTTCCATTGTACCAAGGTAATTTATTGTTTATAGTATACAATAATTAGAACCTTTGCATTACCAATTTTAGCTACACGTTAGCGCCAAGGGTTATTGTAGTAATATCCTTATTACTATTGTATGATTGTATGATTGTATTTTTCTCTGTGGAGTTTGAGGATACTCCATTTACCCAGTGGTCTATTGGTAACTTTCCCAGTGCAGGTTGATCACACCCCTCAGTACACGGCTTAAGATGTGTACCTGGTCCAGTGCTTAGAGTGCAGTCCATTCCTGTGTTTATATATATATATATAAATATGTGTTTTGTGTATATTTGTGTATATTTATATATTTGTTTGTGTATATATATATAGGTGTTGGCATATGCACATATTTCAATATAAAATCATAGTTTGAAAGTTAGGGAAGAATTTGTGTTTATTTGTGTGTATATATATATATTCATAAACTACATACACACACACACACACATACACACACACACACACACAAACACACATGCAAATACACATAGATATACAGTATATGTGTGTTTGCAGTATCTGTAAGTTAAATTTCAATAGAAAAAGGTAGAATAAAAGTAATGTAAATAACTCCACTACCAGAGCAGAAATGTAGTGCACCTTTGGCTTAGCTCACCTTCGGGTTAGTAGTTGAGAGATAGCCATCATGAATTTTTCAGGTGTTTGACTGGGAAGGGCTAAGTAATATATATATATATATATATATATATATATATATATATATATATAATATATATTTGTGATGTGCAATCAGGGGAGGCAGGAGAGGCAGAGCCTTACATGTCAAAAAATGTGAAACTAAAATAAAAAAAAATCACTTTATTTTCTGAGCTTTGCAGCAAATACAGGGAGAGAGGCAGCAACAAGCTCAGCCTCCCTTTGATTGCACAATCAGTTAGATGGTGCTGGATGGAGCTTGGACCCACTGTCAGAGATGTCAGGTGTCACATGACATAATTGGGTCAATAATGAAAAAGCCCCAGATGAGGCAGCTACCATATCTGCCTCAATGGGGGGGGGGTGTTACTTGAGCCAATGTTAGTTTTGAACTACTTAGAAGAGGGAACTCTGGGTGGCAGACCTGCAAGGGGGCATTGCAGGAGCTAATAGCTGATTGAGCCTGCAACTTCTAGCCCCTTCTAGCAGGTAAGGGACTCTGGCTCTTAGGGACGTGTCCCTCTCTGCACCACTCTCCAGACCATCTCCCCATCCTTCACTCCCATACCGGAATACATGCAAGGGGTAAATACCATGGCACTGCTGGCCTTTCTAATCCTGAGGGAGAGAGAGGGAGTGAGGTGTGAACACACAGCTCTCCCTCAGCCCTTATATTGTAACTGGTGACTGACTGTCCCTACTCCAAGGGGGATCTTTTTGCTATCAGTCTTCCCATTCACTCTGCCATCATTTTTACTTAGGCGGTATGGCAATTTTTTATGGGAATTCTTTCCTACACGAAGGCAGTCTGCACTGATGCCCGCTACTTATTTAGCACATTAACTTTATCCTCTACCCTTTTGCCCAGCCCAGCCCAGGACATGTGCATTCAATGCTTACATGAAATGCTTATGCATATACATGAACATGTCCATTAAACCGTGTTGCTATATTTATATTAATGCATGTAATGTATGTTTTGGATCATTATCCTGCTGGAAGATCCAACTACGGTCCATTTTAAGATTTCTGGCAGTCAGGTTGATCTATTGATATCTGTTGATATTTGATGCCATGCACCCTAACAAAATGTCCAGGTCCACTGGTAGAAAAACAGCCTCAAAACATTAAAGAACCACCACCATATTTAACAGTGAGCATGCAATACTTTTCTATTTGACTACCTCTCTACCTCTCAAACCCACCTCTGATGTTCATTGCCAAAAAGCTCTATTTTTGTTTCATCTGACCATAGAACCCGATCCCATTTGAAGTTACAGTAGTGTCTGGCAAACTAAAGACGTTTGAGTTGTTTTTTGGATGAGAGTAGTGCCTTTTTCTTGAAACCCTTCCAAACAACTTGTGGTTATGTAGGTGATGTTGGATTGAAGTTTTGAAAACTTTCTGACCCCAAGATGCAACTAACTTCTGTAATTTTCCCGCTGTAACCCTTGGAGATATTTTGGCCACTCTCACCATCCTCTTCACAGAACTTAGAGACAATATAGACACATGTCCTCTTCCAGGTTGATTCATAACATTTCCAGTTGACTGGAACTTCTTAATTATTTCCCTGAGTGTGGAAATGGGCATTTCTAATGCTTTTGTTATTTTATTATTGCCACTTCCCATTTTGTGAAGCTCAACAACCTTTTTCCGCACATCACAGCTTTATTCCTTGGTGTTACCTATTGTGATGAATCACTAAGGGAATTAGGCCTATGTGTTACCTCATATTATACCCCTATAAAACAGGAAGTCATAGCTGAACAATTTCCTGTTCCTAGTCACCCAAGTGTAATAAAAAAACATAAAAATATCAATGGAAATATACTTAAAATGTATTGTTCTCATATGAATTCATAGGGGTTCCAATAATTGAGCCACACAAATATTTGATAAAGAGTTTTTTATTTTTTGGATAAACCTGTTTTGTGCAATTTATTTCAACTCTAAATATTCTAGTGCAGTTTTGGCTTGCTCATTAAATTAAACTATAACTTTCAACTTGTAATACCAGCCAAATTAGCATGGTTGTGATATCCATTAAAGGTATAGCCTACACTTGAGCCAAGTCAGGCTCACTAAACCTTCTCAGATTAACGCACTTAACCATGGTAGCGCGGTCCAGCGATATTGGCTATTACGCCCATGCCCCTTGTAATTACAAGAAATGTTTGTTGTGCTACTATAAAATATATCATCCAAGTCTTAAAGGGATATGAATCCCAAAAATGTTCTTTTGTGAGTCAGACAGAGTATACAATTTTTAAAAAGTTTCCATTTTTCTTCTATTATCAAATGTGCTTCATTCCCATGTTATTCTTTGTTGAACAGATACCTAGATAGTTGTCTGGAACAAAACATGGCAAGAAATAGTACTGCTATATAGGGGTCTTACAGATTCTTACAAAACTGCTTCCATATAGTACTTCAGACATGTGCATACTTGCTTCTGAGAACACATCCCTGCTTTTCAACAAATGATACCAAGACACCAGGAGAACAAAGAAAATGTGATAATATAAGTAAATTATAAATTTGTTTAAAATGTCATGTTCTAGGTTTCATGTAAACAAATTAACATATTTTTTTACCGCAGTTGATTGTTAATTTTCAAACTCCACCTCCCCATTTGCCTAATTGGCAGAAGCCAATCTGTGTATTAGTCCACAGACAAAAAAAATAGCCTGGAACATAATGGGCTCCATGTACGAAGCAGCGAGCCTGCTTCCCACAATGTAAGAAGCAGCGGTCATTAGACCGCTGCTTCCTACACCCTACGCCACCTCTTAGGTGGCGAAGCAAAATCACCGAGAGCACGCTCGCTCTCGGGAATTGACAGCCCCTTTAGTCGCGTGATTGGTCGCGCGATTGAAGGGGCGGGCATTACACACTCCGATGAGTGTGTAATGATACATACGGGCAAGCGGATCAATAGATCCGCTGCCCGTGTGTAGCAGAGGCGGGCGGACAGCTTCGCGAGTTAAGAAGCTGTCCGCCGCCTCTTAGTACATGGCGCCCAATGTTTCTATAGAATGCATTGTTTTGCATTCGCTATCAGTTAAAGCCAATTAGGGAAAGATATGCAGCAGGATTAGCCATGAGAAGTAAAGGGGTCCCTAATAAGCAGCACTATGTCACATCTGTGGCTACTTGTGAGTGTGGTCCCTGGCAGATATTGCTATAAAGCTTTCCCACCTCCTAGTATTTGTGTCCTAGCTATCTCTCCCTTGTTTCAGAATCCACTTCAGACTGACACTGTCATTTGTATGTGATGCCGTTCTGCCTTTAGGAAGAGGTCGCAGAGTGAGGATCTTGCATTCAAACAGGCACCGATATTAAAATGCAATTCATTTCTATTTGTGCACCATGGTGTGAATTGTAGTTTCCAGATGCAGCCTGCAGGAGAAGCTTTAGTCTACAATCCGGGATCATGGCCAATTAAAACCTGAACCCAGGAATTTGAAACTAAGTCACCATAACTATTTTTTTAATGCACCAGAGACGCCCTGGTAAAGGGAGCTTTTCAAGCCCTCATATAAATTATCTACAATATAACCATTTATAAAAGCAGTAAATATATGTTATACTGCTACTTGGATTGTGTTTTGTTTTCACAAATATTAATATTGTATCCAATAGATAATAGCACCATTGAAGTGCAGTACTAATTCACCTATAAAATAGTATTCAGCCGCTTTTTTAAAGGGACACTAAATACATTTCATGCACCTCCCTCTAATCATGGGTGCTGCCATTATGGAACCTAACTAGGTTACACTGCAGGTATCTGAAGGAGAGTTACTGCACATGTGCAAACAGGTCAGAACTAGAATAAAGTGAAAGCTAGATTTCAACATGGCAGCATACATGATTAGAAGGAGTTGGAGAATAACCTAAATACAATTCTTATTGAATGCATTTAGTGTTTAATGTCCATTTAATTTTTAACTTTTATTTGAGGGTTCTCATGAGCAATTTACAAATCTTGATTATTTTTTTTAAGAGAATAAACATCTGCAAATTACGATAAACAAAGTGAAAAGCGATGGCTGAAAAGCAAAAAGACAAACCAAAAAAACATTTTTAAAAAGTGTGATGAGAGCAGGATGTGATGTCACTAGTTTGGGGGCGGGGCTTAGGTCCAGTGTGTGTGTCGCAGTTAGTTTAGTACAATCAACCTGACTAGATGTGTATTGCTATGCTCTGCAATAAAATAGAGTTGTACCATCATTGCTGTGTCCTGCATATGTCCTGCATCTCATGACATGGTGTCAGAAGTTCTGGACTGCGCTTCTGTTCCTGATCGATTGCAATGTCAAAGTTTACCCCACCTGAGCCTTTTGACTTCTCTCAGCCTGCAGCTTGGCCCACATGGCGTCAGCGGTTTCAGCGCTTCAGGATTGCATCCAAACTGAACAAGGAGAGTGGTGAAGTACAAGTTAATTCTCTTTTATACTCTATGGGGAAAGATGTGGAGCCAGTATTCAATGCGTTTACTTTCCAAGAAGGGGAAGAATTTAACTTTGATATAGTTATGGATAAACTCAGTGCCCACTTTGTGCCCAAAAGAAATGTGATTCATGAGAGAGCTTGTTTTCACAAACGTAATCAGCGTGTGGGGGAATCTGTGGAGTCATTTGTGCGCAGCCTGTATGAACTAGCTGAATTCTGTGAGTTTGGTGTTGCTAAAGAAGAGCAAATCAGAGACAGAATAGTTATTGGAATTACAGATGCTGAAGTCTCACTGAAGCTGCAGTTAGAGCCTGATTTAACGTTAGATGGGGCTATTAGGATGGCCAGCCAGCGTGAACTGGTGAAAAAGCAAAGTGCTGATATGAGGTCTGAGGCTATTTGTGGATGAAGTGCAACAGTCTAGGAAAACTGCTAGTGAAAGGCACAGTGTGAGCGGTAAATCTAAAGTACTGGAAAGGCCTAGAAGTGGATGGGCGCAACATGCCTGATGCACACGGTGCTACCGGGCCCATGATCAGAGTGTTATATGCCCGGCCAGAGATAAAAGATGCAGAAAATATAACAGAATGGGCCAATTTGAAGTGGTGTGTAAAACTGAATACATTAAGGAGATGCAGGTGGACGGTGACCAGGAGGGTCAGGAAGTGTTTTTTGTGGGGTCCGTTGTGGAACGGCCAAGCTCAGAGGAAGATTGGAAAGTTACTTTTACTGTAATGGGAGACAAAGTTGATTTTAAGATTTACACAGGAGCAGATATCACTGTAATGTCTTTTGCTGAATTTATTAAATTGCCTCGACAGCCCCAGCTGGCAAAGGTTGCTACAAATGTCCATAGTCCTGGTGGCCGCATTGATTGTGTGGGGAAGTTTCTTGACAGCTGTGAGTACAAGCAATGAAAGTTCACCATGTGGGTGCATGTGATTCGAGGTCAGTGTGTTAACAATTTATTGAGCAGAAAAGCAGCCTGCGACTTGGGCCTCGTGGCCAGAGTGAATGAGATTTCCGAAGATATGTTTGACGAATTGGGCCTACTGAATTGCAAACCAGTCCGTATAGCACTTAAAAGTGACGCAGTCCCATACAGTATTTCTACTTCGTAGAATTCCGTTCCCGCTCATGCCTCAAGTGGAGAAAGAGCTTATGAGCATGAAGTCTATGGGGGTTATTGAAGAGGTTGTTGAAGTGACTGATTGGTGTGCCCCCATTGTTCCAGTTGCAAAGAAAAACAGAAAGGTGCGCATCTGTGTGGACCTGAAAAGGTTGAATGAGGCGGTTAAGAGAGAGAGATTTGTGCTGCCGACATTAGAAGATATAGCTCCGAAGTTGGCTGGGGCGAAGTTCTTTTCCACATTAGACGCTTCTAGCGGCTTTTGGCAGATCCCCCTGGATCCAAAGTGCCGCAAACTGACTACCTTTATCACACCGGTAGGTCGGTTCTGCTTCTGCAGACTCCCCTTTGGGATATCCTCCGCTCCTGAAATCTTTCAAAGGGAAATTAGTTCTCTCCTGAGTGACCACGTGGGCACAGCGGTCGTCATGGACGACATTCTAGTGTATGGGTCTACAGTGGAGGAGCATGATCAGCGTTTGAGTTGTGTGCTACAGGCTATCAAAGAGTCTGGGCTGAATCTGAATAAAGAAAAATGTCATTTTAGGAAAACTGAATTATGCTACTTTGGGCATATCATCAACGGGGATGGCATCAAGCCAGACCACGAGAAAATGTGTGCTATTGAACAGATGAAAAGCCCCTCTGATGTACATGAGCTGAGACAGATATTGGGCCTTGTAAATAATGTGGGCAAGTTTCTTCCAGATTTATCGACAGTTTTACACCCTATCACAGAGTTGCTTAAGAAAGACGTTGCCTGGGTCTGGGGACCTTCACAAGAAAAAGCTTTCCTGCATGCCAAGTCCCTGCTGGGGTCTGCCCCAGTGCTGGGGTTCTATGACCCTTCAAAAAAGACTGGTTAGTGCCGATGCAAGCAGTTATGGGTTGGGGGCTGCACTCATGCAGCTGAACGGAAATAAACTACAGCCCATCACCTACTGTTCCCGCACACTGACGGCTGTGGAGTCAAAATACGCTCAAATTGAGAAAGAGTGCCTGGCTGCAGTTTGGGCCTGTGAGCGCTTCCAGCGCTATCTAGTGGGTATGGAGAAATTTAGTCTGGAAACTGACCACAAACCGCTAGTCCCTCTAATCAACTCTTATGACATTGACAAAACATCCTTGAGATGCCAGAGACTTTTAATGAGACTGCTCAGGTTCAATGTTCAGGCAGTGCATGTGCCGGGGAAACAACTGGTTGTGGCGGATACACTATCCAGGCTCCCGCTGGCTGCTGCTGAAGAATCCTCCACAGAATCAGATGTGAAAGTGTATGTTGATTCAGTTCTGGCCTCTAAGTCCATTTCTTCAAGGAAACTGGAAGAGATAAAGAAAGAGACATATTTGGACACAGATCTGCAAGAAGTTATAAGGTACATAAAAGAAGGCTGGCCCGAGAGCCGGGCAGCCTGGATTTCTTTAAATGCTTACCAGCCAGAGAGGTCGCAGCTCACGGAGCTGGAGGGGTTGGTGCTGTTCCAAGACCGCATTGTAATTCCTGTCAGCATGAGGAAGGAGGTGTTAAACAGGATTCACGATGGCCACTTAGGCATTACAAAGTGCAGAGAAAGGGCAGCTACAGCTGTGTGGTGGCCTGGGATCAGCTCCGACATTGCAAATCACGTGTCTAAATGTGCCTTTTGCTGGGAAGGCCGGCCTACTCAGAGAAGGGAGCCCTTGATGTCTACTCCGCTGCCTGCGGGGCCGTGGCAGAAAATAGCTGCTGATTTGTGCGAACTGCACGGGAAAAAGTTCCTTGTTGTGATCGACTACTATTCCAGGTATTTGGAGATTGCACCCCTGAATGATATCACAAGTCAGGCCGTTATCATTCAACTGAAGAGCTTGTTCGCCCGCTGGGGCATTCCAATGGAGCTAGTGAGTGATAATGGTATGCAGTTCGCTTCTACAGAGTTCAGTGCTTTCAGCAGGGAGTATGATTTTGTACATTCCACGTCAAGTCCACATTATCCGCAGGCCAACGGAATGGCTGAAAGGGCAGTTCAATCAACAAAATTCATTCTAAAGCAATCTGAGCCTTACCTAGCCCTCTTGTCATACAGGGCGACGCCCATTCAAGCCACCGGGTTTAGCCCGGCATTGCTGATGCTAGGACGCCAGATTCGCACCACTTTACCCTCAATGGGTGTCTTCAAGCCGCCTGGCCCTGTTCCTCGGGACGAAGTCCTTAGGAGGGATGAAGAGGCCAAAAAGGGTTATCGTTTCTTCTACGACAGGAGACATTCTGTCAGTCCCTTACAGGAACTGAAAGCGGGCCAAAGTGTCAGAATTAAACTGGACGATGAGAAGAAATGGAAGACGCCTGCTACGGTAGTTGGCCACTCTCCAGAACCAAGGTCTTATACAGTCCTTATTGAGGGAGGGACGGTTACACGCTGTAACCGAAGACATCTTCAGCCTGTACCTGAGAGTCTGGAACTGGATGCCTCAGTACCAACGCCGGTGGGATCCCCTGTTCTAAGAGAGGTGCCTTCCCCTCAGCAAGATCACAGCGGGGATATGTGTTTGCCTCCAGCAGACTCTAATTCACCACCTTCTGTATCAGAGGACAGTTCATGCAAAGTTACATCAAGCGGAAGAGTGGTGAAACTTCCGGCCCGATATCGGGACCGACTTTAGCTAGAACAGTGACCGGAAGTATGGGCAGAATAATCCCATGGTCACTGTGGACCTACCCCGATGTCCAAGTCAGGATGTAATTTATTTGTTTATGTTTTCTAACCTATTTGTTCATATAATGTTCTAAAAAAAAAAAAAATGTTGTATACTCTGTTCGTATACCTTGTTATTTGTTATATGCAAATGTATGCTTCGCCTTTGAAAAAGGGGAAGATGTGATGAGAGCAGGATGTGATGTCACTAGTTTGGGGGCGGGGCTTAGGTCCGGTGTCTGTGTCGCAGTTAGTTTAGTACAATCAACCTGACTAGATGTGTATTGCTATGCTCTGCAATAAAATAGAGTTGTACCATCATTGCTGTGTCCTGCATCTCATGACAAAATGTATTCTAAAAGCTTTTATACAAATAAAGTACAAACAAATCTTGCATGTCTTGGATGACCCCTGTAATAATAGATAATCTGCACATTGTATTCATACATATGGTATATTTGTTAAATGCACATCATTATACTGTTATTATGAGATCTTTATTAGAATTTTCAATATTATGTTCCCTTGTCATTTTATTTTCATACTGCTTGGCACAAAACAAAATGAAAAGATAAAACATATGTAGTTGTGTAATTTGCATAAATCATAAATCACTGTACTAGGGAATCTATTAAAATTTTTAAAATATTCACATTCAACATGGAAGACATATATGAGTGTGTGTGTGTGTTGTGTGCGTATCTGGATGTATGGGTGGTTTGCATGCATATGAGTGTGTGTGTGTTGTATGTGTGCGTGCATTTGAGTGTGTGTATGTGTGGTGTGCATGCATAGGAGTGTGTATGTGCGGTGTGCATGCATATGAGTGTGTATGTGTGGTGTGCATGCATATGAGTGTGTATGTGTGGTGTGGGTGCATATGAGTGTGTATGTGTAGTGTGGGTGCATATGAGTGTGTGTATGTGTGGTGTGCATGCATATGAGTGTGTGTATGTGTGGTGTATGCGCATATGAGTGTGTATGTGTGGTGTGGGTGCATATGAGTGTGTGTATGTGTGGTGTATGCGCATATGAGTGTAAGTATGTGTGGTGTGCTTGTCTATGAGTATATGTATGTGTGGTGTGTGTGTATATGTGTAATGTGCATGCATGTACGTGTTTATATGTGCGGTGTGCATGCATATGAGTGTATGTGGGCGTTTAAATTAAACATGGGGGAGGAGTGGGCTGTTTTGCCTTAAAATGCCCGGGCCTATTTTTGGTCCCAGTCCGGCCCTATGTCTTATATGTTGTTCTATAGCAACACGACAGAAACGTATTACTGTATTATTAGGTGTTAACTGTCTCTTTAACTGCTGTTTGTCTTCTGTATTTCATATTAATTATTTTATCGCCAATTTGGTGAAAATATAAAACACTGACTACCCCTCCGTCATTATATGCTGAATAATACCATCTCTGATAGAACTGGCAAATCCAAAGATGTGGGACAATTCTTAGCAACGCATAAACAAGTTGGCAAAGGAATAAGCAAACTTTGCTTTTACTGTTTCACATTCATGAAGACAGTAAAGCTTTCTAAGCATAAAATAATTATGCTTAAACAAAATATTGGGCTCTAATTACATAGTCTGAACTATACCAGAGAGATGACTAACTTGTTATCTTGGATCCCAAGATTGTGTTCAATTAACAGAATTAAGCATAGTGACATCAACTACGATTTAAATCCATTCTTCTGTTTTTAGATTTTGGTAAGGGGCTACTGTATGTACCTATGGGCCAAAGTCTCAGTTTTCACATCATTCTTGGCACTATATATATATATATATATATATATATATATATATATATATATATATATATATATATATAGAGAGAGAGAGAGAGAGAGAGAGAGAGACAGATAATAGATAAATAGAAGTGCCCTTATGAAAATACATATATAAATAGATAAATGTGAGTGAGTGAATAACCAAAGAATATAAATATTGTTATAAAATGTATTTAAAAAATGTAAATTTTAAAAAAAAAACTATATATAAAACACTAAGCGCCACAGTGAATACAACCAAAAATATAATATCTTTATGGGCATCTGCAGATTTTTTGTAGGTGGGGGGGAGATAAAATGTGCAGAGGGGAGAATTGCTTGATGTACACATGAACTATACATCATTTAAAGAAACAGTAAATTCAAAGCTAAAATTTTGTGATTTAGATAGAGCATGTGATTATATACAACTTTCCAGTTTACTTCTACTATCTAATTTGCTTTGTTCTCTTGGTATCCTTTGTTGACAAGCATACCTAGGTAAGCTCAGGGGCAGCAATGCACTACTGAGAGCTAGCTGTTGATCGGTGTCTGCACGTATTGCATCTTGTCATTTGTTCACCCAATGGGGCCTATCTATCAAGCTCCGAAAGGAGCTTGATGGCGCGTGTTTCTGGCGAGTCTAAAGACTGCTGCTCCATAACCTGTCCTCCTGCTCTTAGCAGACGGACAGACATCGCCGCAATTCAACCCAATGTCACTATCCTTTGTTATCCAACAAAGGATAACAAGATAAAGAAGCAAATTTGATAACAGAAGTAAATTGGAGAGTTGTTTATAATTAAAAGCTCTGTCTGAATGATGAAAGAAAAAAAATGGGTTTCATGTTCCTTTAATAATGGTAGTTTATTTTTTATCAAACTTTGCTTAGACATGTGGAGCAAATTCCCCTGTGTACAAATGTTATAAAATGGAATGATCATTCAGGAAGGGTAACAGGTTAAAAGAAAATGTCTCAAAATATTTACAGTTTTTAAAATGTAATATCAGATGCATTGGGGAGACCAAGAAATCTTCATGAGCAGAATTCACTAGAGACCTGATGATAAAAGGATCATCAGACCCATGAGAAATTTCCTTTTTGGCCTTGCCAGTCTTACATTCTGTGGGTTCATGATGTTTAAAAAGAAAGTGGGCTGACCCTCTTTCTTCTGACGAGTGGCAATGTGCCTTCCATAGGAAATAACAGAGGTCATAGTTTTGGCAATAGTGCCCCAACAACGTTAGTTATCTTGGATATTAATGTGGGAGGAGGGTCGTGTGTTCAAAGTATGTTTACACAAGATGACTGTGCATTTGCCAAAACAAAAAATGGTGTCTGTGTATTAACAGTTCAAATAATACATACAGTATGTAAATTAATTTTCGCTACAATGGAAAAATCTCCCCACTAAAAAGCTGGCAAGACTGATATGGTTGAAAAGGAGTTTCTAAGATGGAGGATAGGATTTTTAAAATAAGACACGGCAATGTTTTTCCATTAAAATACAGGTTACTCCGGGGGGCGGAGCCGGAAGCTGCCATGAGAGCAGTGTAAAACCGGAGCTCCGTTAACTATGCCCACTATCCTGCAATAAATCCGGGGGATCACCCTCTAACAGAACTACAGAATGGTAGACATGGAAAGCTGAAGCTCCGCTGATTCGAAGGAGACCACACACTTTGCAGAGAGATCAGTGGAGCCACTTTTACAGGCATTCATATGCATTTACACTGCGTGACTAAAACAACTGCGCCACAACAACCACCGGAAGGGAAGCAAAGAAGCCGTTACCATTTATCAGGCAGAAGCAGTGGTGGAGATATGACACAGGGCACAATATTGCTGAACTTAGAGCAGTAACACTCATACAGCAACCGACTCTAACTGAACTTCAGTGCACATTGGATAAATGGTGGAGATAGCGGAACAAGATGAGACCACGCTCACAGGCAAGTGAATCGCAATACTATCACATTTGGGATATTCTCCTGACTGTCTAGTTAAACTGAAGGGACATTGCATGGTGAAAAATAGATACCGGAACAGTCAGGCACATTTGGGGGACAGCTAGACTGCAGGAAAAAGCAAAAAAAGGAGAGATAATATTCTGTTGACCTGTTTATTTCTAATAACCAACTAAATGATATAAGCTATACAGCAATATACTTAACAGAGAAGTAAGCTAATTGCTCACACTGCTATGAGTTATTGAACTGTATGATCCCCTATAAACCTGCAGAGATCCATAATACCGACAAAGTTAGATCTCATACCAGTGGTATAGCTTTTAAAATTTGCGCACACAAGATGGCAGCCAGGCGAACTGTCAGAGCAGAGAAGACAACCAAGCCAACTCCTATTAAAACACTAACTATGACCTCCTTTCTACACACTGCTGATCCAGCAGAGCATTCACAAACAGAAGCTAGTCAGGGGGCACGATCTCCAAACTTAAATACACAACTCAACAGGATGTCACCAACTTCAGAATCACAACTCCCTGCTTCCATACTTAATAATTTACCGTCTAAGCAAGATATAGCGGACATAGTACGCACATGTATAAGGGAGGGACTAGCGGTAATGTCACAAGATATCCATGCTTTGGGGTTCCAGATGGAATCATTAGAGAACAATCATGAACAGCTTAAAGAAGAAGTCTCTACCCTGACAGAACAAGTCTCAACACAACAAGAAGTTATCAACGGTCTCCAGGAGAAGCTGGAGGATCTGGAGAACCGTAGTAGAAGTAAAAACTTAAGAATCAGAGGTGTGCCCGAAGATGTATTGCCGCGTGATTTCCCAGTCTATCTGCCGGCCCTGTTCCAACACGTAAAAGAAACATCACATACCACAGATATACAGTGGGTGAGGGCACACAGAGCTCTCCGCCCGAACCCTCCAGAAAATGCCCCACCTAGGGATATCATTATTAGGTTCAAAAACTTTTTAGAAAAAGAAATGATCCTCAACCAATCCCGAAAGAACCAACCAATAAGATTCAGAGGGACTGTTATCCAATTCTACCAGGACTTATCCTACGAAACCCTCCAAAAGCGAAAAGAATTTTCACCACTGACGACCACTTTGAGGAACAAAAAAATCCCCTATAGATGGGGCTTCCCTGCACAAATCTGGATCATCAGGAACAACACCAGACTGATATGCAGAACCCCAGAGGACATACCTGATTTCTGTTCAACTTTAGGACTTGATCCTGTGGAACCAACACTAGCTCCTAGCTCCAAGCCATCTTCCACAAAAAGGCCGGGTGGAGGAGCACCACCTTGGCATACTGTTACCTCAAAAAAAGGGAAAGCTGTTGCCACCTCACCTGAAAGGTCAAATGCACCCAACCAAGCCATCTCTGTGGAACGATCCTAGGTTATGTGACTCTATCCCTAACTTGAACTTATGATTGTACAGCAGGTTGACTGCTGACAAATGTTATTAGTAGCTAGAGATTTAATTTTTACTATAATAGCTAGATTAAAACCCTTAGAATATTTTACGTTATAGGAAATTACATCTGCAGGTTTGAATTTGTACCCTACTGGCAGGCTTTGTAACTATATATATATATAAGTCTGAGATTCATGTGCCAAACCCTTTACCTTTACCTTGAATTTACCAATGATAAATGGTGCTGATAATACCAATAGTATACTCTACCTAGCACCTTAGCTTACCGGAAACGATGATTTTCTAAAAGAAAGACTTCTAGGGCTAGCAACTAACATCCCCAATTGTTTACTCTCAATATTCCCTATATTAGGACGAGAGGCTTGTATTATACTTTAAGAACAGAAAATGTATCCTATTTTATCAGTTATAATATGTTAATGTTTACTGTTTATACTGTTTACTTTGTTGAAATTTTCTATTACAGGACAAGGTTTCAGCAGCATGATACCCTTAAGAAAATGTACCAGGTGCCCAGCCGCATTCCCAACTGTCTTAGAACACAAGTAGGTAGGAATGACGCAACACAAACATAACCGTATGCATCACTTGACCCTAGTGACACAAAACGCCAAAGGCCTAAATTCCCCAGCCAAATGCTCTAAAGCGATGCTTGACCTAGTGAAGCGACAGGCAGATATTGTACTCCTACAGGAGACACACTTTCAATATAAAAAAGAACCTAAATATTATGGGAAAACATATACTCAACACTACCATAGCTCAGGTCCTAACAAGAAAGCAGGAGTTAGTATGCTAATTAAAAAAGACCTTCCCTTTACGTTAACACGCGCAGACCGGGATAGAGACGGTAGATTTCTGGGATTAACAGGGCTATTATATGGCCGCCCAATAACCCTTGTGAACATATATGCTCCAAATAGCGATCAGATCCCCATTTTCCGCAATGCATTCAAGAGAATACTAGACTTAGCAGTAGGACCTATTTATTTAGCTGGAGACTTCAATTTCCCACTACAACCCGCGAAGGACAGCTCAAACCCCAAAATTACAGTGTCAAAAAAGACTGCCACATACTTATGGAAAAACTTAAGAGATCTCAACTTATACGACATTTGGCGCTTGCTACACCATGACAAGAGAGACTATACTTTTTTCTCCCACCCTAGCAAGACATACAGTAGACTTGATTACATATTCACTAACCAGAAAGGTCTCCCAAACATCCACAAGTGTGAAATCTCACCCACCTCATGGACTGATCATTCAGCAGTCAAATTAAAATTCTCATGGCCTGAGGTGCCGAATGGACAATATATTTGGAAATTAGATTAAACTCTCCTGAACGATCCAAAACGTGTAGATACCCTCTCCACACTTATAACAGAATATTTCACATTCAACACTAACTCCATAACAGATCATTATAAACTATGGGAAGCACATAAATGTGTTATCCGAGGAGAATTAATAAAAATGAAAGCGCGAGCGCAACAATACACCAGATCACAATATAAAGAATTGTCTGAGACCTTCTCAAGATTAGATCATGCACTTAAACTAAATCCGACTGATCCCACAATAACGCAAGCGTATAATTCAGCACGCAAGGCTCTAGATACGTTTTTAGATATAGAATATGACACGCTGCGCAAAAAAACAAATAGTTTATTTCATTATGAAAGCAATAGAACAGGTAAACTTCTGGCCCGTGCATTAAAAAAGAAACGATTTAAATCATACATTTATGAGATCCAACGCCCTCATCACCAAAAAACAGCAGTCACGACCAAAGACATTCTCCAAACTTTTCAGGACTACTACTCTAATCTATATAACATTACTAACACTCAACCATCTGAGGACCACCTCACGAATCTCGCCACATATACTGCGACTTGCCAAATCCCCAAAATCACGCAAGACCAATTAAAAGATCTCAAATTACCAATCTCCACACAAGAATTAAAGACTGCAATTACCTCAATGCCCAACGGGAAAAGTCCAGGCCCAGATGGCTTTTCAGCCAAATATTATAAAACTTTCTCCCCAATCCTAACCCCGATTCTTACTTCTCTCTTTAATGAAGTCTCTGGAAATAATCCATTCCCCCCCTCAATGTTAGAAGTGCAGATTTCCATAATTCCCAAGCCAGGCAAGCCACCAAATACACCGGCAAACTTTAGGCCAATCTCTCTGCTCAATACAGATATCAAATTGTACGCCAAAGTTATAGCGACCCGAATCAACACACTTCTCCCCTCTATAGTACATGTAAACCAAGCTGTTTTATACCCACACGTGAAACCAGTGATAACACCACTAAAATGCTAACCTTAATGGAATATGCATATAGACAACAGGTACCCTCCGCATTCATATCGATGGATGCGGAGAAGGCCTTTGACAGGTTGGATTGGCCTTTCCTAAAACAGACCTTATTCAGGTTTGGCTTCGATAATGACCTAATAGGGAAGATCTTTGCACTATATAATAAGCCACAAGCTAGAATTAAATTAAATGACACTGTTTCAGAAACATTTCAAATCTCAAATGGGACTAGGCAAGGCTGCCCACTCTCGCCACTGCTTTTTGTACTTTCAATGGAGATCCTGGCCTCCTATGTAAGAAATTATGTCAATATTACAGGACACAACATAGGGCAAACTGAATATAAAATAACACTCTATGCGGATGATATATTCGTAACCCTTACAAACCCTGATTCATCCATCCCTGCTTTTATGCAACTACTACACACATACGGGCATTACTCAAATCTCCGAATTAACATTACAAAATCTGAATTGCTGGGTGTACATTTAGAACCAACAACTATAAAAACTATACAACAGAGATTTAATTTCAGAACGATCCAAAACGTGTAGATACCCTCTCCACACTTATAACAGAATATTTCACATTCAACACTAACTCCATAACTGATCATTATAAACTATGGGAAGCACATAAATGTGTTATCCGAGGAGAATTAATAAAAATGAAAGCGCAAGCGCAACAATACACCAGATCACAATATAAAGAATTGTCTGAGACCTTCTCAAGATTAGATCATGCACTTAAACTAAATCCGACTGATCCCACAATAACGCAAGCGTATAATTCAGCACGCAAGGCTCTAGATACGTTTTTAGATATAGAATATGACACGCTGCGCAAAAAAACAAATAGTTTATTTCATTATGAAAGCAATAGAACAGGTAAACTTCTGGCCCGTGCATTAAAAAAGAAACGATTTAAATCATACATTTATGAGATCCAACGCCCTCATCACCAAAAAACAGCAGTCACGACCAAAGACATTCTCCATACTTTTCAGGACTACTACTCTAATCTATATAACATTACTAACACTCAACCATCTGAGGACCACCTCACGAATCTCGCCACATATACTGCGACTTGCCAAATCCCCAAAATCACGCAAGACCAATTAAAAGATCTCAAATTACCAATCTCCACACAAGAATTAAAGACTGCAATTACCTCAATGCCCAACGTGAAAAGTCCAGGCCCAGATGGCTTTTCAGCCAAATATTATAAAACTTTCTCCCCAATCCTAACCCCGATTCTTACTTCTCTCTTTAATGAAGTCTCTGGAAATAATCCATTCCCCCCCTCAATGTTAGAAGTGCAGATTTCCATAATTCCCAAGCCAGGCAAGCCACCAAATACACCGGCAAACTTTAGGCCAATCTCTCTGCTCAATACAGATATCAAATTGTACGCCAAAGTTATAGCGACCCGAATCAACACACTTCTCCCCTCTATAGTACATGTAAACCAAGCTGTTTTATACCCACACGTGAAACCAGGGATAACACCACTAAAATGCTAACCTTAATGGAATATGCATATAGACAACAGGTACCCTCCGCATTCATATCGATGGATGCGGAGAAGGCCTTTGACAGGTTGGATTGGCCTTTCCTAAAACAGACCTTATTCAGGTTTGGCTTCGATAATGACCTAATAGGGAAGATCTTTGCACTATATAATAAGCCACAAGCTAGAATTAAATTAAATGACACTGTTTCAGAAACATTTCAAATCTCAAATGGGACTAGGCAAGGCTGCCCACTCTCACCACTGCTTTTTGTACTTTCAATGGAGATCCTGGCCTCCTATGTAAGAAATTATGTCAATATTACAGGACACAACATAGGGCAAACTGAATATAAAATAACACTCTATGCGGATGATATATTCGTAACCCTTACAAACCCTGATTCATCCATCCCTGCTTTTATGCAACTACTACACACATACGGGCATTACTCAAATCTCCGAATTAACATTACAAAATCTGAATTGCTGGGTGTACATTTAGAACCAACAACTATAAAAACTATACAACAGAGATTTAATTTCAGAACGATCCAAAACGTGTAGATACCCTCTCCACACTTATAACAGAATATTTCACATTCAACACTAACTCCATAACAGATCATTATAAACTATGGGAAGCACATAAATGTGTTATCCGAGGAGAATTAATAAAAATGAAAGCGCGAGCGCAACAATACACCAGATCACAATATAAAGAATTGTCTGAGACCTTCTCAAGATTAGATCATGCACTTAAACTAAATCCGACTGATCCCACAATAACGCAAGCGTATAATTCAGCACGCAAGGCTCTAGATACGTTTTTAGATATAGAATATGACACGCTGCGCAAAAAAACAAATAGTTTATTTCATTATGAAAGCAATAGAACAGGTAAACTTCTGGCCCGTGCATTAAAAAAGAAACGATTTAAATCATACATTTATGAGATCCAACGCCCTCATCACCAAAAAACAGCAGTCACGACCAAAGACATTCTCCATACTTTTCAGGACTACTACTCTAATCTATATAACATTACTAACACTCAACCATCTGAGGACCACCTCACGAATCTCGCCACATATACTGCGACTTGCCAAATCCCCAAAATCACGCAAGACCAATTAAAAGATCTCAAATTACCAATCTCCACACAAGAATTAAAGACTGCAATTACCTCAATGCCCAACGGGAAAAGTCCAGGCCCAGATGGCTTTTCAGCCAAATATTATAAAACTTTCTCCCCAATCCTAACCCCGATTCTTACTTCTCTCTTTAATGAAGTCTCTGGAAATAATCCATTCCCCCCCTCAATGTTAGAAGTGCAGATTTCCATAATTCCCAAGCCAGGCAAGCCACCAAATACACCGGCAAACTTTAGGCCAATCTCTCTGCTCAATACAGATATCAAATTGTACGCCAAAGTTATAGCGACCCGAATCAACACACTTCTCCCCTCTATAGTACATGTAAACCAAGCTGTTTTATACCCACACGTGAAACCAGGGATAACACCACTAAAATGCTAACCTTAATGGAATATGCATATAGACAACAGGTACCCTCCGCATTCATATCGATGGATGCGGAGAAGGCCTTTGACAGGGTGGATTGGCCTTTCCTAAAACAGACCTTATTCAGGTTTGGCTTCGATAATGACCTAATAGGGAAGATCTTTGCACTATATAATAAGCCACAAGCTAGAATTAAATTAAATGACACTGTTTCAGAAACATTTCAAATCTCAAATGGGACTAGGCAAGGCTGCCCACTCTCGCCACTGCTTTTTGTACTTTCAATGGAGATCCTGGCCTCCTATGTAAGAAATGATGTCAATATTACAGGACACAACATAGGGCAAACTGAATATAAAATAACACTCTATGCGGATGATATATTCGTAACCCTTACAAACCCTGATTCATCCATCCCTGCTTTTATGCAACTACTACACACATACGGGCATTACTCAAATCTCCGAATTAACATTACAAAATCTGAATTGCTGGGTGTACATTTAGAACCAACAACTATAAAATCTATACAACAGAGATTTAATTTCAGAATACAGGAAAAAGCGATCAAATATCTAGGGGTCTACCTATCCCCAAGCACACAAGATACACAAACTTTGAACTATAAAGCCCTTACAACACATATTACCTCGCTACTCAGAAACTGGGGAGATACATTTTTATCCTGGCTTGGCAGACTTAATGCAATCAAAATGATAATCTTGCCTAAAATATTATAGCTTCTACAGACCTTGCCAATACCCCTTCCAGATAGAATAATATTTAATCTACAAAAAATGTTAAATTCCTTTATATGGTCGCATAAACGCCCTCGTATTGCCACGGCCACACTGTATCGCCCTAAAGAGCTAGGAGGACTTGGTGCCCCAAACATACTACACTATAGATCTGCAACTTTTCTAACTAGGATAGTGGATTGGTGCAAACATGCCACCAGTAAAGAATGGGTCAAATTGGAACACCATTTATCTAATGACACCACCTTAGGTGGACAGTGTTGGCTCCCACCTACTCATAGAACACTGTTTCCCACGACATCGACCATTACAAGAGAAACCTACAAGACTTGGGACAAGATCATAAAGAAACATAAACATATTTCAACAGTGTATTCACCCCTAACACCAATGGTAGGGAACCCTGCATGCCCAATACAACTTATAGGAGCTGTGGGAATGTGCATATAAATTATACATGTACAGTGGGGCAAAAAAGTATTTAGTCAGCCATCAATTGTGCAAGTTCTACCACTTAAGAAGATGAGAGAGGCCAGTAATTTTCATCATAGGTATGCCTCAACTATGAGAGACAAAATGTGGAAACAAATCCAGACAATCACATTATCTGATTTGGAAAGAATTTATTTGCAAATTATGGTGGAAAATAAGTATTTGATCACCTACAAACAAGCAAGATTTCTGGCTCTCACAGACCTGTATCTTCTTCTTTAAGAGGCTCCTCTGTCCTCCACTTATTACCTGTATTAATGGTACCTGTTTGAACTTGTTATCAGTATAAAAGACACCTGTCCACAACCTCAAACAGTCACACTCCAAACTCCACTATGGTAAAGACCAAAGAGCTGTCGAAGGACACCAGAAACAAAATTGTAGACCTGCACCAGGCTGGGAAGACTGAATCTGCAATAGCAAACAGCTTGGTGTGAAGAAATCAACTGTGGGAGCAATAATTAGAAAATGGAAGACATACAAGACCACTGATAATCTCCCTCGATCTTGGGCTCCACGCAAGATCTCACCCCGTGGGGTCAAAATGATCACAAGAACGGTGAACAAACATCCCAGAACCACATGGGAGGACCTAGTGAATGACCTGCAGAGAGCTGAGAATATGAAAAAACTTGCCAATTAAAAAAAAGCAATATAGAGGCGGGGCGTAGCTGTGCAGGGAAATGGCTGTACTGCAGTGAAGCTCCGTAGCCTTTTCTAATCAATCGGCCCCTTAATGTTCCAAAAATTGGTGAATAACTTTACTAAACTGACCACTCATCCCTGGAGCAAGTCGACAAGAGAACTGATATGGCACATCGCTGATCGGCGCAAACTACAGCACGAAAATTGGCTCTGGGAAAAAGTCTGGCCGCCATCTTTGATTTCGGCCTATAACCAAATGGCTCTCAGGATCCTGTAAATTTGGCAGCTCAACTTGCCCTTACATCTGTTCCTGATCCCGGTTGGGAGGAACACCGTCACACACAACGGGAAAACATCTATAAGGGTGAGAACTGCTTCATGCGCTCCTTAACCATTATGAGATTTTGTTCCCCCCAGAGGAATATTAACCATTATTAATGCAGTGGAGCACACTAATAAACACATGAGCGTGTGTAACTTGCACGTTACAACTTGTAAGGCTAAAAGATCTATCATGCAGGCAAGGGATAATTAACTCAGACATTATAAACCTCCCAGGGTGAGACAGTCTTAGTCACAATAACCCACTTGTGGAAGTACCAGACACAAGAAAAACAAGAAAAGCTCTTTTGTGGATACCAAGGAGCCCTGTATAAAGCGTATACAGAGGGAATACCTCATAAAACCACAAAAGCAACACGCTAAACTAACCAAGAAAATACTTCTGCTTTTTCTCTGCTTATGACAGCTAGGAAATAGCAGATTGCAGACTGTCTCAATGATTACTTCTGTTCTGTTTTCACTAAAGATTGTGAAGATACAATGTCTACATTAAGGGATGCTTAATGTAGACATTGTAGATACAGTGTCTACATTAAGGGATGCTATGCAAAATAGAAACAAGCTTAACAGTAATCTTTTTACAGAGGATGAGGTTTTGTTAGCATTATCAAAAATAAATGTTACAAAGGCAGTGGGTCCTGATAATATTCATCCAAGGGTTTTAAAAGAACTTTGTTCAGTGCTAACTGTCCCATTAACTGATCTGTTTAATCAGTCACTATTAACAGGAGCTGTCCCAGATGATTGGAGAATAGCAAATGTAATACCTCTTCATAAAAAGGGCAGTAGAGAAGAATCTGGCAACTACAGGCCAGTTAGTTTAACTTCAGTAGTAGGGAAATTAATGGAAAGCCTCTTAAAGGAAAGAATTATGACTTACATAAAGACAAACAATTTAGAGGACCAAAATCAGCATGGTTTTACTTCAGGGAGATCATGTCAGACTAATCTAATTGACTTCTTTGATTATGTAACAAAAGTATTAGACAAGGGAGGAGCAGTTGATGTAGCATATCTAGATTTCAGCAAAGCATTTGACACCGTCCCACACAATAAACTTATTCACAAACTATATCTCCTTGGTCTAGATTCAAAAATTGTGAACTGGGTGGAATGCTGGCTTAAGGACAGAAAACAAAGTGTCTTAGTAAATGGAGTTCATTCAGCAGAGGGGGCTGTTACTAGTGGTGTTCCTCAGGGGTCAGTTCTGGGGCCTGTTTTGTTTAACATATTTATCTGCGATATCAGCAAAGGGCTACAGGGGAAAGTATGTCTCTTTGCAGATGATACAAAAATTTGCAACAGAGTGGATGTTCCAGGGGGGGTAGACAAAATGAGAAGTGATATACAACAATTGGAGGATTGGACAAACGACTGGGATCTAAAGTTTAACACAGCAAAGTGTAAAATAATGCATTTAGGGAAGAAAAATCCAAATGTTAATTACAGACTCAATGACACTTTACTGACTGTTACAGACGAGGAACAGGACTTGGGAATTATTATTTCAGATGATTTAAAACTTAGTAAACAATGTAGTAAGGCAGCGAGTAAGGCTAGCAGAATGCTTGGATGTATTGGTAGAGGTATTTGCAGCAGAAATAGTAAGGTTCTTATGCCACTTTATAGATCATTAGTTAGGCCTCATCTTGAGTATTGTGTGCAGTTCTGGAGGCCATATCTTCAGAAGGATATTAACAAACTTGAATCTGTGCAAAGGAGGGCTACCAAAATGGTACATGGTCTAAAAAATAAAACTTACCAGGATAGGCTCAATGACCTAAATATGTATAGCTTAGAGGAGAGAAGGGAAAGAGGTGATATGATAGCAACTTTCAAGTACATTAAAGGGTTTAGTAAAACTGAGGCTGTGGGTATTTTACATAAAATGGAAAATTCAAGAACAAGGGGTCATGAGCTCAAGCTAAAGGGTAGTAGATTCAGGAGTAATTTGAGGAAGCACTTCTTTACAGAAAGAGTGATTGATTTATGGAATAAACTTCCTCAAGAGGTAGTAGCAACAAACACTGTGGGGGACTTTAAAAATGCATGGGACAAGCATAGGGCTATCCTACGAACTAGATAAGTTTATACTGTTAGGTAAGGTGGGGCAGACTTGCTGGGCCTATGGCTCTTATCTGCCGTCAATATCTATGTTTCTATGTTTCTATGAAATCTAACAGAACGGGCAGAAAACCGATAACACTAAAGACGCCATATGTAAGCTCTTTCTTCTCTCTACAAGAGCAGGAACCACACCTAACACTAGAAGGTGAAAAGCAATCTGACATCATGGCCACTTAAGCTTCTGCACTACTACCCCAATCCTCTCTAGACCAGTTAACCCAAATTCAGAGCACAATAGCTGCTCTCCCATCAAAATATGACATTGCTGACCTAAAATCCTTCATAAAGTCTGAAATATCTTCTATACGGAAAGATATTAACAAGTTAAGATACAGAACTGAATGTCTGGAAGAAGGTCAAGAAAACTTGGAATCAATAGTTAGTAACAATGCCCAACACCTCAATTGCCAGGATTCCATGATCCAAGAGCTACAACTGAAAGTGGAAGACCTCGATAAGAGGAATAGGCGCAGCAATTTAAGGATAAGAGGAGTTCCCGAGGAAATCACTCATGAAAACCTAACCACATACCTCCTCCAACTCTTTAAGCATCTAGACCCCTCGCTAGAACTGTCAGAATCTTCATAAGAAAGAGCTCACAGAGCCTTATGTCTGAGACCTAATCCAGTAAACCCCCCACGGGACATAATCATGAAATTTGCTTTCTTTCAACACAAAGAAGCTATTTGGAAACAAGCAAGAAACAAAGGATCCGTATCCCTCCAAGGACAAAATCTCCAAATCTTTCAGGAACTATGTCCAACAACAATTGAAAAGAGACACTCTCTCAAATTCATAACCACTGTTCTACAAGAGAACAAAATAAGATACTGATGGGGATTCCCATTTAGTCTTCTAATTAATAAAGATGGCAAAAGTTTTGTATACAAAACACGGAAGATCTTGAGACTTTGTCTAAAGGTCTCAACTTGACTTTCCCACAACCACAACACCAGAGGCAAGACACCCGCAATACAGCCTCGGGAACCCTCTCAAAACAACACAGCTCACAATGGACTCTGGTCTCAAAAAGAAGAGCTAAAGACTCACCAATTAAATGAAGACACAATTAGTTTAATCTGAGATGAATCCTTGCCTAAGAAGGCAGTTAGCCAAGTATAAGAAGGTCGTATATTCAATAATTATGCAGAAAGCTGCAAATGTTTATATAGAGTTATAGCATAAGTCAATAATAAGCATGTTTTTTATAACTATATGTTAGTGGCACAGTTAATGGCCAAATGTGATGATTTAGAGCTATGGGTTTCTAGAATCCTGCAACTCTAGTAACATTTTACCTAACTTACATGGTTTGAAATGTTTTCCAAGTTAACTTAATCTGCAGTTGAGTGTGGGCATTATTGAGCCTGCTGTCGCAGTGTGGCTCGCTCCACTTCACATAATTCCACACGATGGAATAAAAATATACTTAGAAAAAAATGAGCGGCCTCACCGTGGCAATAACTACACTAACATCAATTAATACCTAAATGTTGGCAACAATTGGCAACAATAGCATAGAAATAAGATGCACAAACCATTCTTGCTAAAAGCTACAAAAATGTATTGATTGTTTTATTACTTCTTTTAAAATGGATAAGAAATGGGAGGCCTCGGGACCCAAGGTTACATATGTTTACTGTTTTTTATATATATATATATATATATATACAGTATACAGGGAGTGCAGAATTATTAGGCAAATTAGTATTTTGACCACATCATCCTCTTTATGCATGTTGTCTTACTCCAAGCTGTATAGGCTCGAAAACCTACTACCAATTAAGCATATTAGGGGATGTGCATCTCTGTAATGAGAAGGGGTGTGGTCTAATGACATCAACACCCTATATCAGGTGTGCATAATTATTAGGCAACTTCCTTTCCTTTGGCAAAATGGGTCAAAAGAAGGACTTGACAGGCTCAGAAAAGTCAAAAATAGTGAGATATCTTGCAGAGGGATGCAGCACTCTTAAAATTGCAAAGCTTCTGAAGCGTGATCATCGAACAATCAAGCGTTTCATTCAAAATAGTCAACAGGGTCGCAAGAAGTGTGTGGAAAAACCAAGGCGCAAAATAACTGCCCATGAACTGAGAAAAGTCAAGCGTGCAGCTGCCAAGATGCCACTTGCCACCAGTTTGGCCATATTTCAGAGCTGCAACATCACTGGAGTGCCCAAAAGCACAAGGTGTGCAATACTCAGAGACATGGCCAAGGTAAGAAAGGCTGAAAGACGACCACCACTGAACAAGACACACAAGCTGAAACGTCAAGACTGTGCCAAGAAATATCTCAAGACTGATTTTTCTAAGGTTTTATGGACTGATGAAATGAGAGTGAGTCTTGATGGGCCAGATGGATGGGCCCGTGGCTGGATTGGAAGGGCAGAGAGCTCCAGTCCGACTCAGACGCCAGCAAGGTGGAGGTGGAGTACTGGTTTGGGCTGGTATCATCAAAGATGAGCTTGTGGGGCCTTTTCGGGTTGAGGATGGAGTCAAGCTCAACTCCCAGTCCTACTGCCAGTTTCTGGAAGACACCTTCTTCAAGCAGTGGTACAGGAAGAAGTCTGCATCCTTCAAGAAAAACATGATTTTCATGCAGGACAATGCTCCATCACACGCGTCCAAGTACTCCACAGCGTGGCTGGCAAGAAAGGGTATAAAAGAAGAAAATCTAATGACATGGCCTCCTTGTTCACCTGATCTGAACCCCATTGAGAACCTGTGGTCCATCATCAAATGTGAGATTTACAAGGAGGGAAAACAGTACTGTGGTTGCTGCTGCATGCAATGTTGATGGTGAACAGATCAAAACACTGACATAATCCATGGATGGCAGGCTTTTGAGTGTCCTTGCAAAGAAAGGTGGCTATATTGGTCACTGATTTGTTTTTGTTTTGTTTTTGAATGTCAGAAATGTATATTTGTGAATGTTGAGATGTTATATTGGTTTCACTGGTAAAAATAAATAATTGAAATGGGTATATATTTGTTTTTTGTTAAGTTGCCTAATAATTATGCACAGTAATAGTCACCTGCACACACAGATATCCCCCTAAAATAGCTATAACCAAAAACAAACTAAAAACTACTTCCAAAACTATTCAGCTTTGATATTAATGAGTTTTTTGGGTTCATTGAGAACATGGTTGTTGTTCAATAATAAAATTAATCCTCAAAAATACAACTTGCCTAATAATTCTGCACTCCCTGTATATATATATATATATATACAGGGAGTGCAGAATTATTAGGCAAGTTGTATAATTGGTAGTAGGCTTTCGAGCCTATACAGCTTGGAGTAAGACAACATGCATAAAGAGGATGATGTGGTCAAAATACTAATTTGCCTAATAATTCTGCACTCCCTGTATATATATATATATATATATATATATATATATATATATATATATATATATATATATATATATATATATATATATATATAGCTCATTTTATATGAAGTACAGCAAGTTAAATACTGTTATTGATTCTGTTTGTCTCTTCACAGGCTTGGCTGCTTTCGCGGGGAACCAACACTATCAGTGTAAAACCATTAAGCAAACTGCTAAACACCTAGACTGGGGGGATGTTTGTTAGAGATTGTTACATTTTCTTTTGCATATAAATACAGGAACTTAATTACTATAAGCAACTAATAGTAGATTCTATGTTCATATTATCTTAGTGAATCTGTTAACCGTTAACCATTGAATATTTTAACAAGGGCCACAGAGTGGAAAACGCTTCCTCGCTGTATTCACTCTGGACAAAACTAATGTTATTGTTTTGTATAAAATGTTATACAACTGCTTTTCTCTCTTTTGCGCTGCTTTACTTGTTCAGAATCATCACAACACAATTAAAAATATATAAAAAAAAGTGTACAATATGGATTAGATACTTTCCTCTAGGAGTCTGAACTGCAGCCGTCCCACAGTCTCTGCAGAAATCTGTGTAGGTTGATCAGGTGATAACGGGTATATGGATGTATATTTTTGATTGTTCAGGTGTGCTAAATTGAATTTCCTCCTCAATTCAAATCTGTTCCTGTACAAGGACAAGTGCTGAGACATCTGACAGTAGCACCTAAATAAGATGTGTATATACTCACAGTGTATACTGCAAATAACCGGTATAGGTATTAAGAAATTTAACTTTTTTGAAACGTGTGTAACCTGTTCTCCTCCAATAGGGAAACAGGTAGCGTCACCAATAATGTATTTAAAGCCCGCCTGCGTAGCGGTAAGGTATGCTTTGGTTTGTAAAGCACTTTTATATATTTTTATTGCTCTTGACAAAGACGGCTGGGACCGTTGAAACATGTTGGGCTAAAATAAAATACAGTTTTTATTAAAGAACCTGTGAAATCGTTTTTTTGCATTGGGAGAGATCCGGTTATTTGCAGTATACACTGTGAGTATATACACACCTTATTTAGGTGCTATTGTCAGATGTCTCAGCACATTTCCTTGTACAGGAACAGATTTGAATTGATGAGGAAAAGAGAGAAAAAAGAAGTAGTATGAGAATAGTACTAGAGAGCGCAGGAAGATACACCAAACTCCTAAAAATACCTATGGGTCCCCAACTAGGTAGCAGAAATAAACATAAGAGTAAAAAATAGATAGGAGCGCTAAAAGCTAAAGGTGATAAGGTGTATTAATGTGAGACTTATCAGAGAGATAGAAAATAAACAAAGTAGATGAATGTCTAAAGAGACAAAGATTTATTCACATTAGGTGATATATAAAAATGTTAAAACGGATGTCTCCGTAGATAAAAACAATTTATAGAATTAAGTTGCCATCACTTGATATATGACTAGACTTGCAATGTAAAGTTCATAATACAGCAAAGATAGTCCAAATCCACACTGAACTTTCAATCGGGAGTTGGTTTGCTAGCAAAACAAGGGCTTACCCAGACGAGTGCACATTCAGTCTTCTCCGTGACTAGTTGTACGGCCGTAATGATGTCACTATTGGGGGCGCTGTCCTGAATACACTTTCTGATTGGTGTAAATGCGAGGTCAGTAAGTTGCACTGTTTCTTGGCTTTCTTTGCTACAATGCAGCGATCATCGAAGAAAATATTCCTGCACTTAGTGCCAGATAGCACGCAGGATACCAAATCCAAGAATGTAGTATAAAGTAATGTCCAGAAATGACCCGTTACAGGTCTAGTGGCAAAATTGGAAATGGCTAAGTGTTAGCAGTATTGCACACTTTAAAATGACAAATAGTAGCTTAGGTTTAGTTGCAGTACATCAACACGTTTCTCCCTCTGCAGAGCTTTTTCAAGATCCTGTATTATGAACTTTACATTGCAAGTCTAGTCATATATCAAGTGATGGCAACTTAATTGTATAAATTGTTTTTATCTACGGAGACGTCCGTTTTAACATTTTTATATATCACCTAATGTGAATAAATCTTTGTCTCTTTAGACATTCATCTACTTTGTTTATTTTCTATCTCTCTAATAAGTCTCACATTAATACACCTTATCACCTTTAGCTTTTAGCGCTCCTATCTATTTTTTACTCTTATGTTTAGAAAAAAGAAGTACACAGTGATTTATCAAGTGAACCTACGCCTCCATTTAGCACACCTGAACAATCAAAAATATACATCCATATACCCGTTATCACATACACGTTGGTATTACCCATAATATCCACTAATTCTTCACAAATATTCCCTTTGACTTGGTGAGATCATGCCTCAGTCATTGGTACATTAACTTGGCCAACCTAACCAATTCAAGATTTTATATGGAGACTAGACGATCACCTATTATCAGACCCCTCAGTGATGCAACAGATCTCACAATCTATTACAGAATACTTTGTCCACAACACCACTCCAGATATATCCCAAGCAGATGTCTGGAAAGCCCACAAATGCGTGATAAGGGAACTCATAGGCATAACAGCATCCATAATAAAAAAAAAATGCACATACTTATCATCCCTACTAGCTAACATAGAATCACTAGAACAACGTCATAAACAATCCCCTTCTAACCACTCCCTACTAACTGCTCTACAATTGGAGCGAGAAAAACTAGCATCTTATAACAAAGAACACAAAAAACAAACATTAGGACTACAACAAACACATTACGAAGGACATAATAAATCAGGCAGATCCCTAGCAAGATACTTAAAGCAAAAAGCACATAATTTATATATCTTATGCATAAAATATGACCAGAATAAAGAACATTTCTCCTCCAAATCCATATCAAAAACCTTCAGAGAATACTATCAAAAACTATATAATTTGAATAGACTATCCAGCTTAACGCCCCTAAAACAAGAAACAAAAACTAACGCACTAAACACATATCTATCCTACCTTCACCTTCCCCAAAATTTCCTCCCTTCAAAAAGAACAACTAGAGGAACCCATAACAATAGAAGAAATTAAATCAGTTATTAAAGATCTCCCAAATGGCAAGGCACTGGGCCCTGATGGATTTAGCAATAGATACTATAAACAATTCCAGGAAGAACTAATACCCCACCTTACACATTTTTTTAATTATATTGATGAATCCAAATTACTATCCCCTAGAACATTAGAGGCTCACATTATACTATTGCCAAAACCTAAAAAACCTTTAGATCACCCATCACATTATAACTCAATTTCTCTCCTAAACTCCAATGTTAAAATCTACGCAAAGGTGCTAGCAAATCACATGAATTGCATGCCACCAGATATAATCCATCAGGACTAGGTTGGATTTATCCAAAAACGTGAAGCTAAAGACAACATGGTCAGAGCCTTAAATCTTATTCACTTTGCACAAGACAGAGAAATCCCAGGAATCCTACTGTCTATAGATGCAGAAAAGGCATTTGACCGTGTTGACTGGGAATTCCTACGTTCCACACTAGCACACATGGGCTTAGGCCCTAGAATACTGGACAGAATATTCTCCCTATATTCTCAACCTGACGCTAAATTATTAATAAAGTGGAACCCTATTAAATCCCTTTTCAATATCTAATGTTACCCAACAGGGTTGCCCCCTCTCCCCTCTTTCATTTGCTTGTTTTATCAATACCATTGCGACCAACATAAGACAAAATCCTCATATAAAAGGGAAACAAGCTGGATCACAATCATATGTCATGTCCCTTTTCACGGAAGATATACTATTCTCACTTACCGACCCGGAAATATCTATCCCCCTATTATTGCAGGAATTCCAATTATTTCACTCACTGTCCAAACTTTAAGATAAACTCAGCAAAATCCGAGGTGCTAAATATTAACTTGAACATACCCTACATAAAGTTAAAAAAATACCCCTTTCACCTGGTGCCAACATACACTTCACTATCTAGGTATTAATTTGGCAAAAACAATGGAAGAAATTTTTACAAAAAACTATGAACTGATAAAAAAAACCATTATCAGAGACCTCTCTTCGTGGTTATCAAAAAGATTATCATGCCTGGGAGTAATAAATGTCCTCAAAATGAACATATTTCCTAGATTACTGTACATTCTTCAATCACAACCAATTTCCCTACCCAAAAACTATATTCCGAGTATACAAAAAGCATTTAGCGATTTTGTCTGGAAAAGAAAACCACCTAGAATCAACAATAGCATAATGCTAGGAATACCCAACATAACACTTTACAGACAAGCCATCTTTTTGCAGAGAATAGTCCATTGGCATGTACATAACAACCACAAAAGATGGGTACAGTTAGAACACTCAATCACCAATGCCCCACACTTTGGGAGACTATGTTGGAGCACTGAGAAACCAAAAAATATACTGATACATAACTCCCCATTGATAGCAGAAACTTACGATATATGGGAACATATCCTGTCCAAAAACTCTAACATCTCATCAAAACCATCCCCTCTAACCTCACTTATAGAAAACGGACAATTTATGATAGGACACAATGCTATACTCAACGTACCAGACAAAAGTATTCGTAATATCACTATACACATGATAACGTCCAGAGAAAAAAATCTCTCTGTCAGATCTCTTAGACAAGGACTATACCTATTTTCACAGCTAATTCAACTACCATTGAGTACACCATTACATCTCTTAACATGAACAAAGCAGAAACATGGTTAGACCATTAACAAATTTTGAAACCTTATGTATCCGCGTTCCACCACTCTCTCATACCCTCTCAATGATATATAGAATACTAACCATTAACCTCCCTGGCTACATTCCACCATACCTTGAGAAATGGGAAGATGACTTGGGAATAATTATTCTACGTGAAAAAAGGGGGGAGTGGGGTAAGTGCGCTAAAGAAGCTAAAGGTATCAGAACAAAGTATATTTTACTTTAAGGGTCATTAGTATTACCTTAATTTTTTATATATGTGATCTCCGAAATATATATTAAAATAGTAAATGGAACTTCATTTTTTAATGAAATAAAAATAAATGTTAATAAAGGTGTTCTTTAGAAGTGAATTTAAACGTTGTGTAAGTGATATAGAAAAGTAACTAAAATTGTTGCTAACGAGGTGATGTGAAAAGTAACTAAAATTGTTGCTAATAAGACGATGTGAAAAAATGTGTCATTAACAGTGTTTGGAATTTGTTATGTTTGGAAATATCCTATATATAGGATAATACAGTACTTGAAGACTAGGTAGTAGAGGTGTAGTACCAATAGCAATATTTGAGAATAAGTATTTATTGGTCCAGGCTAGAAATTAGCAGGATCCAAGGGACCTAACAGATAGCCCTTAATAGTAAATGCACACAGATGTAAATAATTTTACAGATTTATTTTCAGTTAAAAATATTACAATATAACAATTAGATAGGGGACGTCTCCCCAATTGCACAGCCTAAAGTTTCTCTAAAACCATAAAAATCTAAAAAAACTACTATAAAACAATCTATAAAACAATCTATATGATGAACAGCAAATAGTCAGAAACTCTATATCATATAAGCACAGTAGAATCTTGTGTGGTTAACTCTCGTAATAACTTTTGGTATGATAGATTTGTTTATCCAGACTGAGTTATTTTAGTATCGCCTTCAAATTATATGTGGATAATGCTAAAAGTCTCTATGCAAGTTCCGTAATAGATTGTGATAGCACACAGAGGTATATTTTCTAGGGGTGATTGTACTCTCCCTTCAGATGTGGGTAAGACAAATTTAAAGCTTACTTTTTAAGTCCTGGAAGAGCTGCTGGAGCCTGTGTCCGCCGGCTATCTCTCAGCCGAGTCAGTGCGCCGCATGGATCTTGGCGTCTGACGTCACCGGTAAGTCTTCCGGTTGTCAAAAAAGAAGAAGAAATTCTCAGCTGGAGTGTGTATTTTATCCAGATAGGATTTGGGAAATAAATTCTTTGTGAGTCAGTTGAAATTACACCCTGCACCTAGTGCCAATGCACGCAGGGATTATTTAGACTCCGGTATTGATGATTCAAGACGTAACAGAATAACCCGGGTTACCTCAGAAATTTGTTAGAAGTTCATTTGAGATTCAGATGTCCTTGTCTGTAGTAGGCACAGTCACTTAGATCGACGCGTTTCACTCACCAGGGAGCTTTATCAAGATGCAGGTGACTGGCAAAAGGTGTTCTTAAGTAGGCTGTGGATAATTCTGATTGGTCCCTTTCAGATACTTTTTTGTAAAGGTGGAATTGCAGGTTTTTTCTTCATACGGGTATCGTATTCCTTGTGCATGTTCAAAGGCTTAAGGTGGAAGTATTTAAACTCCAAAGAAGACCTTTTAACTTTTTTAACTCTGAGTTCTTTTTCTGATGTTTGAGTCATTTTTCTTATTTAGTTTCCTATTATTTTAAATATCAAATGATGTTTTGCAAGCCAGCAAATACTGGTTATTATTCTTACTACATGTTCTATATCATATATTTGCTTACATTATACATTACAAAAAACAGATTTTAATCCGTTGTAATTAATATTGTCCCTCCTATAAGGACGTAACATCTGTTTATAAGCATGTTTTGCTTGTAATATTTACATCTGCTTTGCAAAGGTATAGTTACATGTTCTCAGATTGCTATTGTTATAAGTTTAGGTTTGTGTACTGGATTGGAGTTCTTTTGACATATTTTATGTTAATACTATTATAATTCAAAAAGAAAAGGTGAGAGATCTAGTTCAGAGTTCAGGCCTTTGGGGTGTAAGGTATCGTATTTATAGATCATTTCGGCTTCCTTTATCAACAATTTCTTCTCTAAATTGCCACCTCTCCAATGTTTATGTACTTTCTTTATGGCCCAGTATTTTAAGTGTTTAGTATTTCCTTTATGAACTGTTTTAAAGTGTTTGTATAAGTGGGTGTCGTCCTTACCATTTTTAATATTACCAATGTGTTCTCTTATGCGATCCCTTACCATTCTTGTAGTTTCTCCAAAGTAAAAAAGGTTGCAGGAGCACTTTAAGATGTAGATTATATTTTTATTGGTACATCTTATGATATCCTGAATAATTAGGGGTTTTGTATCCTTATTAATTTTGATTTTTTTCCACTTTACTACTATGACTGCAGGCTTTGCATGTATAGCAGGGAAAGAATCTCATGATATCTTTACCTGTTAGATCTTTTTGTTTATGAATGATTTTCTTTGTTTTTTTCAATTCACTAGGGGCTAGGAGTGTCTTTAAATTGGCAACTTTTTTGAATATAAATACGGGGTTATCAGAGATTTTTTCACCTAATACATCATCTTCTTTAAGGAGATGCCAGTGTTTTTTTATTGCTTTTTTTATGATATTTTGATCAATACTGTAATCTGTTATAAACGGAATTTTTATTTTATCGGTATTATTTTCCATTGGTCTTTCTTTGTACATTAGTAGGGACTCCCTATCCGTATTTTTTGCTCTATCTTTGGCTTTCTCTGTGATATCTTTTTGATAACCCCTAATTTTAAATCTTTCCAATAGGATCTCAGACTGCTGTTCAAAGTCTGCTAACCTAGAGCAGTTCTTCCTAATACGTAAATATTGCCCTATTGGGATACTCTTTTTCCATACGTCTAGGTGGCAGCTATTTGCGTGTATGTAATTGCTGCAGTCGACCTTTTTAAAATGAGTTTTTGTTTCCAAATTGTTTTCCACCCTCATAATTTCTAGATCTAAAAATACTATTGAGTCTTTACTGTAGTTGTATGTGAAGTTTAGACCCCAAGTATTGTTATTCATTTCTTTAAACATAATTTCTAATTCTTGTTCTGTCCCCCTCCATACTATCAGCAGGTCATCAATGTACCTTTTATAGTACATAATTATTCTACCACAAACGAGTATCTCCATTTTCCAAAACATAACAAAAATGTCTATATCATTATCCTTAGTAGAAATCAATGTAAAACTCCTACACAGATGGTACCTTACTCCCAGGAAAATCCACCGCTTATTCCACAACATGTCAGATCATTGTTGGAGATGTGGTCATAAAGGCAGCAACACGGCTCACATGTGGTGGTGGTGCAACATAATCCAAAACTTCTGAAAAATAATTATAGCAGAAATAGAAACAATACTAGAGACTCAGTTCCGCTTAGACCCCTTAGTGTGGTTGCTATGTAAGCCTCCTAAAATTAAACACAAACCCTATAAAAAACGATTCTGAAAAGATGGGAGAAGCAGAGTTCACAGTGACCTATATTGTTTATTACTGTTATTTAGGATCTTTTTATTTTTTTATTTTTTTTTAGTTTTGTTTATTTTAGCTCTTTACTGTTTTTGTTTTTGTTTTTTCTCATATACTTGTATAAGCTTTTGTTTGTATACTATAATGGACTTAAAATCTGTTCAAAAAAGTTGCATAAAGATGGGTTGCTGTAGGTTTACTCGATGTATGGGTCCTTCTAGGATGTAATAGGGACTACTGTTTTGTAACTCCCAGTGTCGGGGGATCTATGGTGATACAGAAATTTTCTTATGTTGTATTGCAATCAATAAAAATTATTTCAACTAAAAAACGATTCTGTGTTATGACGAACAGTGTAAAGTACTTAATAGCAAAAAACTGGAAAAACACAGTAGCTCCAACCTTCGAAATGTGGTCACATCGGGTATCAGAATTCATAGAATTAGAGGAATACTATTATATGAAAAATTACAAAATGGACATATACGCTGAAATGCTAGCCACATGGGAACATTACCTCAAACACAAAACCCATAATAAGGATGTCCTAACACAATATCTCTAAAAGTAAATCGTATCAATTATTGTGCAATTAACCTATAAATATTAACACTAACACCAAACGCATACGAGTTGTCAATCAGGGATTAAATCACGGTAGTAATGCAAAGTCCTTTGACCTAACCGCATTACTAATTCTTGAACAATTTACCATGCAGCCTTTTCTCATTCTCTTTTTTCTTTTCTCACACATCTTTCTCTTCCTCTCTCTTTTTCTTACCTTCCTCACAAATCCAAAGCTACATACATGGCATAGATAAAAAAAATAGCAGCGTTATGGCTCTTTTTCACTACCACTGGAATTACGAGTCTTGCAGGTTTAGCTGCACCGCACACTTTTTTGGCCGTAACGCAACGTAACTACAGCAGCTTTCCAAAAGTCCTTTTTCAATGGGACTTCCACAGCACCGGTATTACGAGTTTGCCTGGGAGGCCAAAAAGTGAGCAGTACAGCAAATACCATCAAGATCCATACCGTAAACTGAAAGTCAGTAGTTATGGGTTTTATGCTACAACGCCGTACATAAAACTCATAGCTAAACTGCTAAAAAGTACACTAAACCCCATAAACTACCTATTAACCCCTAAACCGAGGCCCTCCTGCATCGCAAACACTAAAATAAAATTATTAACCCCTAATCTGCTGCTCCGGACATCGCCGCCACTATAATAAACATATTAACCCCTAAACCGCCCCACTCCTGCATCGTAAACACTAGTTAAATATTATTAACCCCTAATTTGCTGTCTCTAACATTGCCACAATCTACATTACTGTTATTAACCCCTAATCTGCTGTCCCTAACATCGCCGCCACTATACTAAAGTTATTAACCCCTAAACCTAACCCCAAGTCTAACCCTAACACCCCTAACTTTAATATAATTAAAATAAATCTAAATAAAAATTACTATCATTAACTAAATAATTCCTATTTAAAACTAAATACTTACCTATAAAATAAACCCTAAGCTAGCTACAATATAACTAATAGTTACATTGTATTTATCTTAGGTTTTATTTTTATTTCACAGCTAAGTTTGTATTTATTTTAACTAGGTAGAATAGTTACTAAATAGTTATTAACTATTTACTAACTAACTAGTTAAAATAAATACAAATTTACCTGTAAAATAAAACCTAACCTGAGTTACACTAACACCTAACCTTACACTACAATTAAATACATTACATTAATGAAATACAATAAACTAAATTATAAATAAAAAAAAAAACACAAAATTACACAAAATAAAAAAGAAATTATCAAATATTTAAACTAATTACACCTAATCTAATAGCCCTATCAAAATAAAAAAGCCCCCTCCAAAAAAAAACCCTAGCCTAAACTAAACTGCCAATAGGCAGAAGTCCTCATTGAAGCTGGAAGAAGTCTTCATCCAAGCGGGCCGAAGTCTTCATCCAAGTCGGCAGAAGTCTTCATCCAAACGGCATCTTCTATCTTCATCCATCCGGCATGGAGCGGCTCCATCTTCAAGACATCCGGCGCGGAGCATCCTCTTCAATCGACGGCTCTTCCAGAATGAAGGTTCCTTTAAGGGACGTCATCCAAGATGGCGTCCCTTGAATTCTGATTTACTGCTAGAATTCTATCAGCCAATCAGAATTAAAGGGTAAAAAATCATATTGGCTGATGCAATCAGCCAATAGTATTGAGCTTCAATCCTTTTTGGTGATCCAATCAGCTAATAGGATTGAGCTCGCATTCTATTGACTGTTCCAATCAGCCAATAGAATGCAAGCTCAATCCTATTGGCTGATTGCATCAGCCAATAGGATTTTTTACCCTTTAATTCCGATTGGCTGATAGAATTCTATTCTAGGGAGCACATTTTACACAGCGTAAAGTTTAAAACCGCGCACTTTTGTAAAGTTACAAAGCTGCGGCAACTGTCTGCTATGAAATATGAATACCGCAAACACAAAATCTTCTTCCTCAAAAGCAAAAAACATGACAAAAGCAAAAAACACAATTTTTAAAATCACAAGACTTAAAATACATATTATAACATTATAGAATAAAATATATATGAATAAAACAATGTATATACAGGTATAAAGTGCATTATTCATGCCCTAGTCTTAATATTGTATTGAAACAAAAAGGGTTGAGCTTCGGTCTACACATGTAAATTGTATTGCTATACAATACTGTCTAAGGGGATCATTTACATTACACAAGAAAAGTATAGTAAAACGGCTCTCAGCGACACTGCCTTCAAACACTGATTTCAGCCCCTGGTCACTGGTAATCTCGATCACTTTATAAAACATTGTCATTATCACTGTTTTTAACATTGGGGCTTAAAAGAGACTGAATCATTTTAAGCTTGTTTGGATCAAAGGTTGGTGAAAACCAATTTCAGCTTCTGGCTCCAAAGGCTCGAAAGGCAAGTAGGCCATCAAAAGGATATCATAAATAACTAGACTCCTGGGGAAAACCCCTGTAGATGCTGTAGATTTAGCAACTAGGGCAGCTGTGTTCTAAACAATGTTGAAGTAAAATTGGAACTTTTTAAATTGTACACTCTATTTGAATCATATAAGAAAAATGCTGTGCTTCACATCCCTTTAAAGAGTCATAAAGTTCAAAATTGAAATGCATATGAGTTTGAATATAAGCATATAATATGTATTAGCAAAAATACTACTGTGTCAGTGATAGCTTTTACTGTGCACAGATGTTTAAAGGGCATATATTGAGTTGTTGATAACTCATTTTGCATCATTGCTGATGAATATATGTCCCCACCAGCAATCTGAGTACAGTGTTCTAAAGAGGGTGCAAGAGTGGATCTAGTTATTTTCAATTTTAAATAGGAGTTTGGAAATGTGTAAGCTGATAAAAAACATGTAAATGTTGTGCATCAAAACTGAGTGTTCCAAATTGTGCTTCTACAAGAGTACAGTATATTTAGCATGATCAAGAAACGCGTTGCAGAAGATTTGTACGTATTAATGAGAGTTTTTTGTTTTAGAATGTAGTGGCCGTGCTCTGAGTTCTTCCAAACTGCCATAGCTATTTTAGGAAAAGCAGATTGCTGTCCATATTCTGATTTAAGAGCGCCGTGGCACCTGCAAACTTTCCTCTGTAGCTGCCAACTGTTGCTGCTTCATCCTCTCTACTTCGTTACAATTTTTTAAGTTAACTTCTTCAATGCCACAGTAGTCACTTCAAGATAACAACATTTCAAATGGTAATAATTTTATGCCTCACTAAACATTTCAATAGAATACCATTTTTAGCCTGTCTAATGAAATATTTGCTAGTAAAAAGTTACTGTAATATAATAAGTTGGCACATTTAACTGTTTTCCATAAACTGGGTAAAAACCAGTAGTAAGTTGGATCATATTAAGAGGCTATATTAAAACATAAACACTTGGGGGGGGGTGCGGAAAGCAATTACTCCTCAGGAGTCAGTAGGCCTGAGAGGTCTTTGAGCAGACTAGCAGGCATTCAGTGGATGGTGTCAGGGTGGGAAGAGGTGGAGCTGTATGTTGTGGGCACAGGTGGAGTTGTATGTGTTCTGTGGATTGAGCTATAGGTAAAGTTGCACAGTCCAGTTATATACTCGGCTGTGTAAGAGGTGTCATTGGAGGCATGATTCTCTCAGGAGTCAATTTATTATTGGCCGAATTGGGCCAATTCACCCTCTTTACACTGCATTTGTCCTTTGCAGTGAGTAAATGAAAACATGACATATGCAATAATCATATTTTAAAAAAGGTTTTAACTATGTATTTACTGTAAATATTTCACATTCCAATGTTCTGCACATAGTGGAATATGTTCTATGTACCTTTAAATAGGTATTCCTATATATATCTGCATATATCTTTACCTATATATAATCATCTATATATATATATATATAGTTATAAATATATATTTGTGCAAAATACCATCAAGATATATGTAGAAATATTTATGAATAAATTGTACATATTCAGTTATGTAAAAGAACATTGGAATATGAAATATTCATATTTTCATGTCGGTTTAGCACAACTGATAATATGGAATGTGATCGTGTTTGCGCGAGAGTGGGGTATATTTTTCCACATTTTTTTTCTCCATTGACTTCTATGAGGGAATAGTCAGTTTACCGCTAGAGCGAAAACAGTTTACTTTCAACTCGTAATACGAGCGCAACTGGACTTGCGTTGATTTTAAGGTTCCCAACAAAATTCTGGTAAATGTATTAAAATTCCTTCTATTTGAATGAATTTGGGTTTATCCCAGGCAGATACACGGTGGCTATGGTTAAAAATCATATCTTGTAGTTTCTAAGTTCTTAGTAGTCTAGCCTTCCTCTTCTTGTATGCATTGGTTTTGTTTAATCTGCTTTATTTATTTGTCAGTGTCATTGTGAACCACTACTCATGCACCTAGAGCTAAAGAATTTGGCTGCTCTACAAATAAATATTGTTATAATAATAATATTATTATTAATAATAAAATAATAATAATAATATATTTTTGAAAATGAATCAAATAAACAGAAAATAAAGGAACAATCAGCATGGTGCGTGCATGTTGTAAATATACAAAATGTGCTCCTGCCAGTAACTGGTATATACAATAGCATGTAATTAAATCACACATGTTGTAGTATAGACTTTGAAGTATTTAAAAGGATGAACAACACATAAAGTATGAAATCAGACTAGTATCATAAGATAAGATCAGAATATGTGTAATGTTATACATATGTTTTACTCTTGAAAAAAAAGATCATGTGGTGGGCAATGTGAGATGCATCCACCGATTAGAGGAAAAAAAGGGTCCTCAAAATACATATGTTCAAATTTTTTTGCAATGAGAAAAACTGCCTGCATGAATAACCATCAAGACATCCCCTGCAGACCAGGTAACCTTTGATAATGCTAACTGAAAATCAGATATAATAAATTAATCTTCTTACCACTTATATTTCAACATTATTGACTTTATGGACACAATTTGCCATACATGTTGAAACAATTTGAGGAACAAAGACTGAAACAATTTGCTGGCACGATCAAACTGCTTGGGTATAGCTTATACCAAGCTGATGACTCCTCCATATTTTGTTTAGTTGAACCATATTTTCTTAATTATATTAGCTATTTTTACATAATACAATGAGGTAAAAAATATCTTTAATATCACATAAATACATAGCGTTTTTTTCCACATAATATAAAGGGCTAGATTATAAGTGGAACACTAATTTATTGTGAGCCCGTAATTGGCAAATTCACCCTTTTACGGGTGTGCGATAGATAGCCAGCCATAACAAGTGGCCGGTTATTGCTACCTCGAGCGCGTGGTAGTAATTAGTGCTCCGAAAATGAATCAGAGATCAGCCCTCTGGTTAATTTTCATAATATCTCCCAATTACCACCAAAATAAAGTATATTCGGCTAGATTATGAGTTTTGCGTTACTGTGTGGTACAGCTTTTAACGCTGAAAAATTGGCCATTACGCTTGAATGACCAGGAATGCATATTACGAGTCGTGTCGGTATAGCTATGCCGCAAGAATTTTAGCCTGTAATGTAACGTCTATTCCGCACTCAAAAAAATTACGTTTTTGTGTGCAATTTTCATAGCGCCAGTATTACAGGTTGTGCGATCAAGTTAAAATGCTTGCATTAGAGCCTATACCGACATGATCCATACCGCCATCTGAGAGCAGTAGTTATGGGTTTTGTGAAACAAAAATATTTCACAAAATTCATAACTAAACTGTTACAAAGTACACTAACACCCATTAACCCCTAAACCGCCACCATCCCGCATTGAAAATATTATTTTACACCTATTAACCCCTAATCTGCCACCCACCCACATCATGACTATTAAATAAGTTATTAACCCCTAATCTGCCGCCCACCCACATCGCCAACATTATATAAATATATTAAACCCTAAACCGCCGCTCCCCGACATCGCCAACACTAATAAAAGTTATTAACCCCTAATCCACCGCTCCCCGACATTGTGACACCTAAATAAACCTATTAACCCCTAAACCGCTGGCCCCCCAAATTGCCAACACTATAATAAAGTATTAACCCCTAAACCTCCTTCCCCCCACATCGTAACTACTAAACTAAACCTATTAACTCCTTGGCCACTGGCCCCCCACATCACAAAACACTAAATTAAACAATTAAACCCTAAACCTAATACCCCCCTAACTTTAAATTAAAATTACAATATAACTATATTTAAATAAATACAAATTTACCTGTGAAATAAAAATAAACCTAACATTAAACTATAAATTAACCAAACATTACTATTCTAATAAATTTAAAAAAAATACTACCAATTAAAAACCTAAATTACAAATTTAAAAAAATCTAACACTATGGAAAAAAATAAAAAAATCTAACGGCTAGATTTAGAGTTCTGCGGCCAAAGGGGTGCAGGGTGTATTTTTTCCCCCGCACCTTTTAAATACCGCTGGAATTTAGAGTTCACAGAAGGGCTGCATTAGGCTCCAAAAAGGGAGCGTAGAGCATAATTTACCGCCACTGCAACTCTCAATACCAGCGGTGCTTACGGACACGGCCAGCTTCAAAAACGTGGTCGTGCACGATTCCCCCATAGGAAACAATGGGGCAGTTTGAGCTGAAAAAAAAACCTAACACCTGCAAAAAAGCAGCGTTCAGCTCCTAATGCAGCCCCATTGTTTCCTATGGGGAAACACTTCCTATGTCTGCACCTAACACCCTAACATGTACCCCGAGTCTAAACACCCCTAACCTTACACTTATTGACCCCTAATCTGCCGCCCCCGCTATCGCTGACCCCTGCATATTATTTTTAACCCCTAATCTGCCGCTCCGTACACCGCCGCCACCTACGTTATCCCTATGAACCCCTAATCTGCTGCCCCTAACCCCCGCCGACCCCTATATTATATTTATTACCCCCTAATTTGCCCCCCCCAACGTTGCCGCTACCTACCTACAATTATTAACCCCTAATCTGCCGACCGGACCTCACCGCTACTCTAATAAATGTATTAACCCCTAAAGCTAAGTCTAACCCTAACACCCCCCTAAGTTAAATATAATTTTTATCTAACGAAATAAAATAAATCTTATTAAATAAATTATTCCTATTTAAAGCTAAATACTTACCTGTAAAATAAACCCTAATATAGCTACAATATAAATAATAATTATATTGTAGCTATTTTAAGATTAATATTTATTTTACAGGCAACTTTGTATTAATTTTAACCAGGTACAATAGCTATTAAATAGTTAATTACTATTTAATAGCTACATAGTTAAAATAATTACCAAATTACCTGTTACCTGTTACAATTAAACCTAACACTACACTATCAATAAATTAATTAAATAAACTACCTACAATTATCGACAATTATATCAACTAAACTAAATTGCAAAAACAAACAAACACTAAATTACAAAAACAAACAAACACTAAATTACAAAAAATAAAAAAAGATTACAAGAATTTTAAACTAATTACACCTACTCTAAGCCCCCTAAAAAAATAACAAAGCCCCCAAAATAAAATTATGCCCTACCCTACGTCGGGAGTTAGTCGTGGAGGAAGGATGTTCTGCGTCGGCGGGATGAAGACTTCAGCCGGATGATGGACCTCTTCAGCCCCCGCTTGGATGAAGACATCGCCCGGATTGGATGAAGAATTTGGATCGGCTGAGTGAAGACGACTCAAGGTAGGAAGATCTTCAGGGGGGTAGTGTTAGGTTTATTTAAGGGGGGTTTGGGTTAGAGTAGGGGTGTGTGGGTGGTGGGTTTTAATGTTGGGGGGGTTGTATTTTTATTTTACAGGCAAAAGAGCTGTTTTCTTTGGGGCATGCCCCGCAAAGGCCCTTTTAAGGGCGGGTAAGGTAATAGAGCTGGTATCTTTTAAATGTAGAATAGAGTAGGGAATTTTTTTATTTTGGGGGGCTTTGTTATTTTATTAGGGGGCTTAGAGTAGGTAATTAGCTTAAAATTGTTGTAATATTTTTATAATGTTTGTAAATTATTTTTTTATTTTTTGTAACAGTTCTTTTTTTATTTTTTGTACTTCAGTTAGTGTATTTATTTGCATTTATTTGTAGGTATTTGTATTTAATTTATTTAATGATAGTGTAGTGTTAGGTTTAATTGTAACTTAGGTTAGGATTTATTTTACTGGTAATTTGTATTTCTTTTAGCTAGGTAGTTATTAAATAGTTAATAACTATTTAATAGCTATTGTACCTAGTTAAAATAAATACAAAGTTGCCTGTAAAATAAATATTAATCCTAAAATAGCTACAATATAATTATTATTTATATTGTAGCTATATTAGGGTTTATTTTACAGGTAAGTATTTAGCTTTAAATAGGATTAATTTATTTAATAAGATTTATTTTATTTCGTTAGATAAAAATTATATTTAACTTAGGGGGGTGTTAGGGTTAGACTTAGCTTTAGGGTTAATACATTTATTATAGTAGCGGTGAGGTCGGGTCGGCAGATTAGGGGTTAAAAAAATTAATAGAGTGGCGGCGATGTGGGGGGACCTCGGTTTAGGGGTACATAGGTAGTTTATGGGTGTTAGTGTACTTTAGAGCACAGTAGTTAGGAGCTTTATGACCGGCCGTTAGCCCATAAAGCTCTTAACTCCTGGCTTTCTCTGCGGCTGGAGTCTTGTTGTTAGATTTCTAACGCTCACTTCAGCCAAGACTCTAAGTACCGGCGTTAGAAAGATCCCATTGAAAAGATAGGATACGCAATTGGCGTAGGGGGATCTGCGGTATGGAAAAGTCGCGGCTGGAAAGTGAGCGTTAGACCCTTTCCTGACTGACTCTAAATACCAGCGGGCGGTAAAAACCAGCGTTAGGACCCCCTAACGCTGGTTTTGACGGCTAACGCAGAACTCTAAATCTAGGCGTAAGATTACAAAAATGAATAAACACTAAATTATGAAAAATAAAAAACAGTAAGCTTACAAAAAATAATTAACGAGATTTTCAAAAATAAAAACAATTACACCTATTCTAATAGCCCTATAAAAATAAAAAAGCCCCCCAAAATAAAAATACCCCCTAACCTACAAAAAACTACCAATAGCCCTTTAAAGGGCCTTTTGTAGGGCATTGCCCTAAGTTAAACAGCTCTTTTACCTGTAAAAAAGTCCCCAAACAGTAAAACCCACCACCCAAACAACCCCCTAAAATAAAAAAACCTAACTCTAAAAAATCCTAAACTACCCATTGCCCCTAAAGGGGCATTTGTATGGTCATTGCCCTTAAAAGGGCATCAAGCTATTTTTCACTGCCCTTAAAGGGGCATTCAGCTCTTTTACAAGTGCCCATCTCTTTTTCTTCTTAAAAAAAAACACCCCCCAAAAAAAAAAAAACTAACACTAACCCTGCGGCAAGAAGGCTTCATCCAGGCAGCGACACCTTCATCCATCTCGGGGGCGTCTTCTATCGTCATCCCGGCGGTGTGGAACTATCTTGGAAAACATCCTGTGCAGAGCATCCTCTTTATACGGTCACCGCCGTATACTGAAATTGAATGCAAGGTAGCCGTTTCAAAATAATGTAACTAATTTGAATAGCCAATAGGATTTCAGTAGCTTTCATCCTATTTGCTGTTTTGAACAGCCAATAGGATTTTATTCATGAAGAATCAAATCAGCCAATAGGAATGCAAGGTACGCCATTTTAAAATGGCTACCTTGCATTCAACTTCAGTGTACGGCAGTGACCGTATGAAGAGGACGCTCCGCGCAGGATATCTTCCAGGATAGCTCTGCTCCACACCACTGGGATGAAGATAGAAGACTTCCCCGAAATGGATGAAGGTGTTTCCACCTGGATGAAGACTTCTCGCTACCTGGATTAGGATGGATGTCCGGACTTCAGGAACCGTGAGTAGATTTTATGGTAGTTTTTTTTTAATTTTATTAGAATAGTTATGTTAAGTTAATTTATAGTTCAAATTTAGGATTTTTTTTATTTCACAGGTAAGTTTTTATTTATTTTAAGATAGTTATATTGTAATTTTAATTTAAAGTTAAGGGTGTGTTAGGTTAAGGTGTTAATAGTTTAATTTAGTGTTTTGCGATGTGGGTGGGGCTGCAGTTTAGGGGTTAATAGATTTATTTAGTGGCGGGAATGTGGGGGGGCCGGAGGTTAAGGGGTCTATAGGTTTATTTAGTGGCGGCGATGTCGTGGAACGGTGGTTTAGGGGTTAATATTTTTATTTAGTGGCAGCGATGTTGAGGAGCGGCATATTAGGGGTTAATAGCTTTTATTAGTGTCTGCGATGTTGGGAGTGGCGGCCATCACAAAGGGACAATTTATTAGAACCCTAAGGAATTGCTCAGTTAAGGCAAACTATGAAATACAAGCTGCCAAACTAACAAAAAGATTGGTAGAAGAGGTTACTCTAAATCAATGGTGAAAGGAGTAAGAACGTCAGTTGAGTCCCTAAATAGGTATGACCTTCAAGTTAAAACATGTAAAACCAGGAAAATCTCCAAAAATTAGTTTAAAAATCAAGACAATAGAGTCACAGTCACGTTTATTACTACCTACAGTGACCAATATCATCAAGTTTTGAAATAGTGAGGAAACACTTCCCAATTTTATTAGCTGACAATGATCTTGTGCAGACAATAAGAGAAGGTTGCCATTGTGCATATAAAAGAGGCATGACTAAAAGCAACAGGGTAACCCCTACTACATTAAAGAGGAAAGATAAAGATAAGGATTTTAACGCTTGCTAGATTATGATATCTGTATACTCCTTTCATCGTCAAATGTGTAAAGCGTGTGAATTTGTTAGAGCTGGTGAGGGCTTCTCAAGCATGGTAACAGGTGAAATGTTCAAATATAAAATGTGCTACAACTGTCGAGCTACCTATGTAATTTATTTGTTGACTTGTACTGAATGTAACCTACAGTACATAGGTATGACCTCTCCGTGAGATAAGGACACGCATTAGGGAACATGTGTCTAACATTAAGTCTGGGACACTCACTACACCTTTGATATTACATTTCAAAAATCATCGTGATAAAAGGACAAACACATTGAAATGGACCATTGTGGACCATATACCAATAAATGATAGGGGTGGAGATAGAGACCTATTGTTAGCCAAACAAGAGGCCTATTGGAGCTTCAGATTAAGCCACAGGGTCTCAATTGCGAATATGATTTGAAAAAATGTTTGTATTGATATTTGAAAACCTGGTCACTATGGTATCATTTTATGCTTCCATATGGCTATTAGCTCTATATGTACACTTTGTGATACTTGTGAAATATTGTTTCTACCAGTGTTATTTAGTGAAGCTAAGTGAGATTATTAGCAAATATTAGTCTCAAAAATGTCAAACACACAAAAAAAATCACACAGATATATACACAACTCAACACAACACAAATGATAAAATCATATGCACGAAGATGATGTCAAAAGTTTAGCAGTTACACAGAGGAAATGTGATTATTGGAGGAAATTTGCAACAAACATTTCAACAGGTATTATATTCAAAAAGGAGAGAACAATTTCAAAAGGTCATGTTTTCAAAGGTAAAATATAGGAAAAGAGGCAAAGATAGATACATTTAGTATTCGGTTTCTCGTAATTGTTGCAAAGTATGCAAGACTGGATAATTAAATGAGTCTTACAAATGTTGTTTGCATATCCCTAAACTTTCAAGCAATAGGTCTGGTGAAACACATTTTAGTAATTAATTTGAGCAATCCATCACACAAAATTATTAGTGATAAATGAAAAATAATCAATATGGTGAGGTTAATTAAGCTGATATAAAATACTCTGATTTTTTAATATTACATGGGTGAATATATGTTATATAGATTGACTGAAGTTTCAGTTACACAGACTTAACCATACATTGAAATACGTAGTTTCCATATCGCTTTAATAAACACAGCATGCCAGTCATTTTTTTTATTTCAACCAATTGAAACACTGGGTATTAAATGAACCAGCGTGCTCTGCCTAGACCAAGCTAATACTACGGCACAAAGCCGAAATGCGTTCGCTGATCTGGCAGACACACTGGAATGTCTTTGTTGCACTATGTTTTAAAGAGCTCCAAATAAAGATTTTGTTTTTATTTGTCTCCGGATATCCAAACTTTCTTTTGTTGTTGGGTTATGGTATCACTAGTTTTTATTAGTGTAAAAGTTTTTATCACTCTTTTTTTAACTTCAGTTTATTGAGCAGTTATCCATTTGATGGCTTTGCTTTCTAGGGGTCTATTTATCAAAGCGTCAACTGAAAATACGCTTGAATTCCGCAATGTATTTGTCGCAAGATTGATCCGCCATAGTTATCAAAGCGTCAAGATTGGCAAATGTTGAAATTTGTGATGTAAAATACGATCCCGTGATTTCAATCCAATGCAGATCAATGCTTGCGTCATTACAGATGTTTCAAATTCACTTTTGACTCTATTTGACACTTTTCCTAATTTATCAAACATTTAACAGGTACGCTTGCGTCTATTCCGACGCAGCGTACCTAGTTTTCAATCCGCCACCCTTGAGGTCACGGATGCCATAGAACTCAATGGGAGTCTGAAAACACAGAAAGCTTATGTTCGATTCTGCAAGAGATTGAAGTATATATTACATAATAAAAGTAAATTAGAAAATTGTATACCCTTTCTAAATCAAACAATATTATTGCTCCACATTTGGTGCACTAGTAGATATAGGGATAATAATGAAAAATACATTACCATTTATGGATTATGCTACAAATTTGTCTCTCATTACAAAGCAAGGGGACAATGTTATTTCTACAATTTTGTTGAAAAGTTTTGCCCCAAACTTGTTGCACTAATATATATAGAGATAAAAATTAAATACACAACATAATATAGCTAACTCCCTTTTTATTTTTTGTGAAAAATCTATGTGCACCATGTTTAAGCCATGTAATACAAGTCCCACTCTCCACTTCGCACCAATTTTGACTTAACACTTTTCGCATCTATTATGATGCAAACTCCTAAACAACCCACACATTAGTGAATTTTTCAACCACTTTTGATTGGAATATGCATAATCACATAATTTATGACATCAGCCAATCTGATTCAAATATACATTTTAAACTATCACTAACTAATCAAAATGCTTGATACTTGTGTCATTGATCACTCATCAGAACTTGTAAGTGCCATTTGTTACATTGTGTGTTATACTTTGAATGTATGTATATATGAATTTAGATTTAAAGATAAACATTGATGCTGACATTAGGACACACAGTGTAATATTTTAGACAAGGATTTTAAAATTCGAATTGATGTTTGATGCAATATAATCTTAAGCTGATAGCTCAAATGGATATCCCACCTAACATTAAACTGCCATGATTCAGATACAGCAGAAATTAAAATCACCTCTTTACTGTCATGCTATTTTCAGTGTATTTCTTCCTTCTCTTGAATTTCTTTTTCAGTAAGAAATGTCATCTTATATGCCAGCCCATTTTATAACACCTGTGAAGGGGTGGTTTTTAAAACTAGATTGCAATCAGGAGGGGTTACACAGGTACAGGGAGAAAACTGGCCCAGCTCTTAAAATATCCATTGATTGCAAATAAATACATATGATACCCTAATTACATGTTATATTCACAATTATTCCTGCTCAGAATAATAATACATTTACACTATATATATATAGTGGTATAAATAAACACAGAGATATGAAAGACAACATTGTTTAGAACACAAAAAGGAATGTAGGGACATGTAAATGTGTTTGCAAAAGATTTCTGACATAACAAACACACACACACATATACTGTGTATATATATATATATATATATATATATATATATATATATATATATATATATATACGAATATGTGCAAAGATATATGTACACATTCTAGCATTAATTATTATGTAGAAAATAAAAAATATGAGATAAAAGCATATCATGAAATACAAATACACATTAATTTATGTGAAAGTATCATATAGCAGATTTTTTTGTATAACAAATAAATATAAAACTAACTTTCTATGAGATAATGTTTGTTGATGCATAAATGTAGCTATTTATTGGACATTAAAAGTTGAAAAATAAAAGATTAGCTTTAGACAAATGTGCTTGTTCATGGACCATAATGAAATGGTATAAATAAAGTTGGGAAAAACCTGAATAACCACAACATCGATGACTGCTACATAACAACACTCCGATGCTCTTCACACCGTAATTGACGCGCGTATTTTTGGCAGCTTTTTTTATAAATAACGGTATCGTATTCAGATCCGCATCAGCGATGTCTGGCGAGCGTATTGACGCCGGTGAATGCACTGAGATTGACGCTTTGATAAAATGACCCCCTAGTGTCATCCAATTATTGGTTTGTGATCAGAATAAACAGGTTTGCCACATGTTAAGTATAGAGAAATTTGCAGATGTAATCAAATAATAGATTGTGATCAACCTCAAAATATGAGTTTAATGCATCAGCTCGTTTAATAATAATTTACAGCTACAAATAAATTAATCAATTACCTTCAAATAGTTTTATATTTTTGTGGTCATTTATGAAAATAACTACTATATTTCCAGAAGCACCCTAAATATTTAACAGATGAAGAGGATTCATATTCACAAGTATCACATGGTTCTTTTATTTACATCAAAGGGTACCAGAAACTCAAACAATATTACTATCTGAAATCTTGCCATCCTTACAGCAAATTGATGAAGCCATTGGTTTTAATCCATGGGGTTATCATCTGGAAAACATCTGCATAATCAAATAACCACATAACCAGATGTTGAATACAGACTCAAACAGCTGGAGCATGGTGTATATATTATTGTATTATTTCTTTTTAATAGGTTGAATTCAATTAATTTTTTGGAGAGCGTCATAAAAGATATCAATGTTTTCATTTAGTTCCTAAATTATTACACTTAGACCATCTCCAAACAGTGCAAGGCATTATGTTGAGATTTTTTCAAAATTGCTATATTGAACTATTGTGGAAATGCATACTATAATCTACCAATGTTTTGCCATTTTAAAATTAATTCATTATTTTCTATAGAGTATGACAAAATATTGCTTTAATTATATGAATTTCTGGGGGGGGGGGGGTTCTCTTTTTTTAAAGTTATATTTACTGAAAAGTTGGATAGTACTGAGTATTTTTTGTTAAAATATTTATTTTTGTAGAAAATGTGTCTTAGTCAACTGAATGTATATGAATGTAACTAGTTTCTCTGTGTTTATTAGGAGGGGGGAGAACATTTCCTAGCAATACAGAGCAGTTGATCTCTTAAATGTCTGACCCTTTAAATAACTTACGGCTAGATTTAGAGTTCTGCGGCCAAAGGGGTGCGTTTTTGTTCCCCGCACCTTTTAAATACCGCTGGTATTTAGAGTTCACAGAATGGCTGGGTTTTCAGTGCGTTAGGCTCCAAAAAGGGAGCGTAGAGCATAATTTACCGCCACTGCAACTCTAAATTCCAGCGGTGCTTACGGACGCGGCCAGCTTCAAAAACGTGCTCGTGCACGATTCTCCCATAGAAAACAATGGGGCTGTTTGAGCTGAAAAAAAACCTAACACCTGCAAAAAAGCAGCGTTAAGCTCCTAACGCAGCCCCATTGTTTTCTATGGGGAAACACTTCCTACGTCTGCACCCTAACACTCTAACATGTACCCCGAGTCTAAACACCCCTAACCTTACACTTATTAACCCTTAATCTGCCGCCCCCACTATCGCTGACCCCTGCATATTATTATTAAACCCTAATCTGCCGCTCCGTACACCGCCGCCACCTACATTATACCTATGTACCCCTAATCTGCTGCCCCTAACACCGCCGACCCCATATTATATTTATTAACCCCTAATCTGCCGCCCCCAACGTTGCCTCCACCTACCTACAATTATTAACCCCTAATCTGCCGACCGGACCGCACCGCTACTATAATAAAGTTATTAACCCCTAATCCCGCCTCAATAACCCTATAATAAATAGTATTAACCCATAATCTGCCCTCCCTAACATAGCCGACACCTAACTTCAAGTATTAACCCCTAATCTGCTGACCGGAGCTCACCGCTACTCTAATAAATGGATTAACCCCTAAAGCTAAGTCTAACCCTAACACTAACACCCCCCTAAGTTAAATATAATTTTTATCTAATGAAATAAATTAACTCTTATTAAATAAATTATTCCTATTTAAAGCTAAATACTTACCTGTAAAATAAACCCTAATATAGCTACAATATAAATAATAATTATATTGTAGCTATTTTAGGATTAATATTTATTTTACAGGCAACTTTGTAATAATTTTAAACAGGTACAATAGCTATTAAATAGTTAATAACTATTTAATAGCTAAAATAGTTAAAATAATTACAAAATTACCTGTAAAATAAATCCTAACCTAAGTTACAATTAAACCTAACACTACACTTTCAATAAATTAATTAAACTACCTACAATTATCTACAATTAAACCTAACACTACACTATCAATAAATTAATTAAATACAATACCTACAAATAAATACAATGAAATAAACTAACTAAGTTACAAAAAATATTTTTTTTTACAAACATTAGAAAAATATTACAACAATTTTAAACTAATTACACCTACTCTAAGCTCCCTAATAAAATAACAAAGACCCCCAAAATAAAAAAATGCCCTACCCTATTCTAAATTAAAAAGTTCAAAGCTCTTTTACCTTACCAGCCCTGAAAAGGGCCATTTGTGGGGCATGCCCCAAATAATTCAGCTCTTTTGCCTGTAAAAAAAACATACAATACCCCCCCCCCCAACATTACAACCCACCACCCACATACCCCTAATCTAACCCAAACCCCCTTAAATAAACCTAACTCTACCCCCCTGAAGATCTTCCTACCTTATCTTCACCATACCAGGTTCACCGATCCGTCCTCCGAAGTCTTCATCCAAGCCCAAGCTGGGGCTGGCGATCCATAATCCGGCTGAAGTCTTCTATTAAGCAGCGGCTGAAGAGGTCCAGAAGAGGCTCCAAAGTCTTCATCCTATCCGGGAAGAAGAGGAGATCCGGACCGGCAACCATCTTGATGCAAGCGGCATCTTCTATCTTCATCCGATGAGGAACGGCTCCATCTTGAAGACCTCCAGCGCGGACCGGTCCTCTTCTTCCGACGTCCAACTGAAGAATGAAGGTTCCTTTAAGGGACGTCATCCAAGATGGCGTCCCTCGAATTCCGATTGGCTGATATCCAAATCCATATTAGGACACACACGAACTAGCCATATATATTGGAAAGATAATTTATAACTACACATGTCTTTAAAAACATAATAATGACCTCAATAACACAAGCAAAAGAAATGCTTTCGCCCATACCCACAATGCTACCAAACAGGAAGGGGGCGTGGCTTATTAGTGTTTGGCGCCAAAACATCAGCCATAACTCTTATTAATTCTGTGAGCTTACTCATTTTATTAGTCTTGATAAAGGCCAGAGGTATATGGCCGAAACGCGTCGACAGATCTGAGTAAGCATAATACTGATATATCCATTGTACAGATTGCATATATTAGAGTATTGTTTGTTTTCTTTTTTTCAGGATTTTTTCTTTTTGCATAATCTTATTTTTATTATTTTTAATGTCAAAACATCGTATCAACACTGAACCATTGATTGATTGATTTGCACTGACATCACCAACATCACTTTGGATTTCAAAATTGACACCATTTTTTTATCCTTTTTTATCTTTTTTCATCTTTTTTATAACACATTTTTTGGAGGGATCTCATCATCTTTTTATCATCATTTTTTCACCACATAGAGTGAACACACATTTTTTCACCACTTTTTTCTAAATTGTTGTATTGGACACTGATCACACCTAAATCTCGCTATTTTTATCTCCTGCACAGTATTGGATTACAATTAACCCTATACTACCTACCAGGAGCATCTTACACTTACTGGACTCAACCAAGGTGTTAATCACTTAACAGATACTCAGCATAAAAGGCTATATCATCAGCCACTGATTCTATCAGTATTTATAATTGTTTTTATTATTATATTGTATTGTATTTTACCCAACACTGTAATTTGCTATCATTTGTAACATGGATCCATGAACAACTATCAGTGTATATTGTTCTTTTTTATTATTATAATTATTGTATGGAATAAATAATTTGTAATTTTTAATTTTACATTCTACCAGCTTATCTTAGCCTATTTTGGCGTTCCCTACCCTACCCTCAGCCTTCTTTTGGCGCTCACCTCTACCTTGCATATAGATTTTAAGTCTTCTGTCATCAGAAATAATCTGCTGGCACACTAGCCTAACACGTTGGTAAGTAATATAATACAATTTCTATAAAGTTAATTTATTGCTGCAGTACTATATCTATGATCCAAGCAAAGAAATCAACTAATCAGACAGATATTAACCCCTTAAGGACAAGGCCATTTTTCAATTTCCTTATCTTAAGGACCAGGGCTATTTTTACATTTCTGCAGTGTTTTTGTTTAGCTGTAATTTTCCTCTTACTCATTTACTGTACCCACACATTTTATATACTGTTTTTCTCACCATTCAATGGACTTTCTAAAGATACCATTATTTTCATCATATCTTATAATTTACTATAAAAAAAATTATAAAATATGATGAAAAAATGTAACAAAACACGCTTTTTCTAACTTTGACCCCCCAAAATCTGTTACACATCTACAGCCACCAAAAAACACCCATGCTAAATAGTTTCTAAATTTTGTCCTGAGTTTTGAAATACCCAATGTTTACATGTTCTTTGCTTTTTTTGCAAGTTATATGGCAAAATGTACAAGTAGCACTTTGCTATTTCCAAACCATTTTTTTCAAAATTAGCGATAGTTACATTAGAACACTGATATCTGTCAGGAACCCCTGAATAACCCTTTACATGTAAATATTTTTTTTAGTAGACAACCCAAAGTATTGAACTAGGCCAATTTTTTTATATTTCATGCCACTATTTCACCGCCAAATGCGATCAAATAAAAAAAAATGCTTACTTTTCCACAATTTTAGGTTTCTCACTGAAATTATTTACAAACAGTTAGTGCAATCATGGCACAAATGGTTTGTAAATGCTTCTCTGGGATCCCCTTTGTTCAGAAATAGCAGACATATATGGCTTTGGCATTGCTTTTTGGTAATTAGAAGGCTGCTAAATGCCGCTGTGTACAACACTTATATTATGCCCAGCAGTGAAGGGGTTAATTAGGTAGCTAGTAGTGAGCTGATAGGGTTAATTTTAGCTTTAGTGTAGAGATCAGCCTCCCACCTGACACATCCCACCCCCTGATCCCTCCATGACCCCCCTCAAACAGCTCTTTACCCTCCCCTACCTCACAATTGTCACCGCCATCTTAAGTACTGGCAGAAAGTCTGCCAGTACTAAAATAAAAGGCAATATTTTTTTTATTTTTTTTTATTTTTTTTTTCATATATTTATTTTGCAGTGATGGATCCCCCCTCAGCCCCCAACCTTCCTGATCCACCCCATGCAGCTCTCTAACCCCCACCACTCTATCTATCTTCCACCATCTTGGGTACTGGCAGCTGTCGGCCAGTACCCATTTTGCGATAATACATGTGTTTTTTTTTTTTTTTCTTAAATCATTTTCTGTAGTGTAGTTCCCCCTCAACACCCTACCCCCCTACCCCTTCCTGATCCCTTTACAAAAATTAATTTTCCTCCCTCTCCCTCCCGCTATCACATTAATGTAACGTGCGCGTGCACCTTGCCCCCTGCATGCTCCTGATGTATTGTGCACACTGCAGGGACAGGAATAGGAAGTCCCTGCAGTCCCTGCAGTGATAAAGTGGCCCTCTCTGCATCCACAACTTTGCAACTCTATTTCTTCAGTGCCCCACTCATAGGGAATGCATAAATAGCGCAATCATGCTATTTTGAGAGGGTACGACGTTGGTCGTTAAGGGGTTAAAACTCCTAATATGGTACACCATCTTCATCCCGGCGGTGGTCCATCTTCATCCCGGTGGCAGTCTTCTATCTTCATTCCAGCGTTGGTCTTCTTGTCTTTATCTATCGTGTTATTTTCTGTCCCGAAACATCTTATTCATGCGGTTACCAGCTGCACACTGAAGTTTGAATGTGAGGTACCCCCCTTTACATAGGGGTACCCTTGCATTCCTATTAGCTGATTTTCAAATTAAAATTCAAATCATACAATAGATTGAAAGCATTTTTCTATTGGCTGATTTGCAATTGAAAATCAGCCAATAGGAATGCAAGGGTACCCCTATATAAAGGGGGTACCTCACATTCAAAATTCAGTGGGCGGCTGGTGACCGCATGAAGAGGACATGGGGACAGAAGAAAAGAAGATGGATAAAGACAAGAAGACCAATGCTAGGGGTTAATATAGTTGTTTAGTGCAACTGTTTCCTCCTGCCAAACTCTTTACATGACCTGTAAAACGTTTAAGTGCTAAATGCGATTGCATTTCAGCGATCGCATTTACTTTCAACTTATAATACGAGCGGTCATTGCCGCTCAACGCCAAAATATGGGGAACGTAAATTACTGCGAGTTTGCGCAAATTAATTTGCAGTAATTTAAACAGCGAGACACTGGTAATATGGATTTGAGCGTAAAGAACACCACAATCTCACAATCATAACAACATTTAAACTATGCATTCTTTGCCATCACTTTACATTTTGGAACTTAAAACATGTAGCCATTTAGTTGAGAAAGAATCAGAGAATTGAGCAGCCTTTTACTTATTGTATGATGTTTGGTTTGCTTTCTACAATCTGATTTAATCTATTTGGCCCAAAAGAAAAATAAGTGCTAATCTTAAATGTAATAAAACATATAGAACATAATCTCAAGTCTAAAGCAATATAAAATATAAAACACTTGCACCGAGATTACGGGGTGCGGTGCTAACGCTTAGTTTCAGCTCACCGCTCACTTAAGACAACGCTGGTATTACAGGTTTTTTTCAATCCGGCATTAGCCTCTAAAAAGTGAGCGGAGAGCAAAATTTAGCTCTACATCTCACCTCAATACCAGCGCTGCTTACGGTAGCGGTGAGCTGGCTAAACGTGCTCATGCACAATTTCCCCATAGGAATCAATGGCTGAAAAAAACCTAACACCTGCAAAAAAGCAGCGTTCAGCTCCTAACACAGCCCCATTGATTCCTATGGTGAAAAAAAAATTACGTTTACACCTAACATGAACCCAAAGTCTAAACACCCCCTAATATTACACTTATAAACCCCTAATCTGCCGACCCCAACATCGTCGCCACCTGCATTATATTATTAACCCCTGATCTGCCGCTCAGGACACCGCCGCCACCTACATTATACTTATGAACCCCTAATCTGCTGCCCCCAACATCGCCGAACCCTACATTATATTTATTAACCCCTAATCTGCCGTCCCAATGTCGCCACCACTATAATAAAGTTATTAACCCCTAAACTTAAGTCTATCCCTAACCCTAACACCCTCTAACTTAAATATAATTTAAATACATCTAAATAAAATTACTATTATTAACTAAATTATTCCTATTTAAAACTAAATACTTACCTATAAAATAAAGCCTAAGATAGCTACAATATAACTAATAGTTACATTGTAGCTAGCTTAGGATTTATTTTTATTTTACAGGCAAGTTTGTATTTATTTTAACTAGTTAGAATAGTTACTAAATAGTCTACCTAGCAAAAATAAATACAAATTTACCTGTAAAATAAAACCTAACCTAAGTTACACTAACACCTAACACTACACTATAGTTAAATTAATTTACTAATTTACCTACAATTAACTACAATTAAATAAAATAAAATAAAGTACGAAAAAATAATAAAAATAAAAATTACAGAAAAAAAATAATAATTACAAGAATTTGAAACTAATTACACCTAATATAATCCCCCTAATAAAATAAAAAAGCCCCCCAAAATAATAAAAATTCCTACCCTATACTAAATTACAAAATAGCCCTTAAAAGGGCTTTTTGCGGGGCATTGCCCCAAAGTAATCAGCTCTTTTACCTGGAAAAAAAAATACAATACCCCCCCAACATTAAAACCCACCACCCACACACCCAACCCTACGCTAAAACCCACCCAATCCCCCCTTAATAAAATCTAACACTAACACCTTGAAAATCACCCTACCTTGAGACGTCTTCACCCAGCCGGGCACAAGTGGTCCTCCAGAGGGGCAGAAGTCTTCATCCGATCCGGGCAGAAGAGGTCCTCCAGATGTGCAGAAGTCTTCATCCAGGCGGCATCTTCTATCTTCATCCATCCGGAGCAGAGCGGGTCCATCTTGAAGCCAGCCAATGCGGAGCATCCATCCAGACCGACGACTACACAACGAATGATGGTTCCTTTAAATGACGCCATCCAAGATGGCGTCTCTTGAATTTCGATTGGCTGATAGGATTCTATCAGCCAATCGGAATTAAGGTAGGAGAAATCCTATTGGCTGATGCAATCAGCCAATAGGATTGAAGTTCAATCCTATTGGCTGATCCAATGAGCCAATAGGATTGAGCTCGCATTCTATTGGCTGTTCCAATCAGCCAATAGAATGTGAGCTCAATCCTATTGGCTGATTGGATCAGCCAATAGGATTTTTCCTACCTTCATTCCGATTGGCTGACAGAATCCTATCAGCCAATCGGAATTCAAGGGACGCCATCTTGGATGACGTCATTTAAAGGAACCGTCATTCATCGTGTAGTCGTCAGTCTGGATGGATGCTCCGCGTCGGCTGGCTTAAAGATGGACCCGCTCTGCTCTGGATGGATGAAGATAGAAGATGCCGTCTGGATGAAGACTTCTGCACGTCTGGAGGACCTCTTCTGCCCGGATCGGATGAAGACTTCTGCCCCTCGGGAGGACCACTTGTTCCTAGCTGGATGAAGACATCTCAAAGTAGGGTGATCTTCAAGGGGTTAGTGTTAGGTTTTATTAAGGGGGGATTGGGTGGGTTTTAGAGTAGGGTTGGGTGTGTGGGTGGTGGGTTTTAATGTTGGGGGGTATTATAATTTTTTTTCCAGGTAAAAGAGCTGATTACTTTGGGGCAATGCCCCGCAAAAGGCCCTTTTAAGGGCTATTTGTAATTTATTATAGGGTAGGGATTTTTATTATTTTGGGGGGCTTTTTTATTTTGTTAGGGGGATTAGATTAGGTGTAATTAGTTTAAAATTCTTGTAATTATTTTATTTTTTTCTGTAATTTAGTTTTTTTTTTGTACTTTAGTTTATTTTATTTAATTGTAGGTAATTTAGTAAATTAATTTAATTATAGTGTAGTGTTAGGTGTAATTGTAACTTAGGTTAGGTTTTATTTTACAGGAACTTTTGTATTTATTTTAACTAGGAAGTTATTAAATAGTTAATATCTATTTAGTAACTATTGTACCTAGTTAAAATAAATACAAAGTTGCCTGTAAAATAAAAATAAACCCTAAGCTAGCTACAATGTAACTATTAGTTATATTGTAGCTAGCTTAGGGTTTATTTTATAGGTAAGTATTTAGTTTTAAATAGGAATTATTTATTTCGTTTTATTTAAATTATATTTAAGTTAGGGGGTGGTTAGGGTTAGACTTAGGTTTAGGGGTTAATAAATTTAATATAGTAGTGGCGACATTGGGGGCGGCAGATTAGGGGTTAATAAATGTAGGTAGGTTAATAAAATTTAACTAGTGTTTGCGAGGTGGGAGTGCGGCGGTTTAGGGGTTAAAATATTTATTAAAGTGGCGGCGATGTCCGTTCGGCAGATTAGGGGTTAAAAACTTTATTTAAGTGTTTGCGATGTGGGGGGGCCTCGGTTTTGGGGTTAATAGGTAGTTTATGGGTGTTAGTGTACTTTTTAGCACTTTAGTTAAGAGTTTTATGTTACGGCGTTAGCCCGTAAAACTCTTAACTACTGACTTTTAAATGCGTTAGGAGTCTTGACAGGAGAGGGTCTACCGCTCACTTTCTCCAAGACTCATAATACCGGCGTTAGGAAAATCCCATTAAAAAGATAGGATACGTAATTGGCGTAAGGGGATTTGCGGTAAGCTTGAGTCGCGGAATAAAAGTGAGCGGTACACCTGTACCTGTCAGACTCGTAATACCAGCGGGAGTTAAAAGAAGCGTTGGGACCTCTCAATGCTGCTTTTTAAGGCTAACGCAAGACTCATAATCTAGCAGTAAGTGTTAATGTAACATAAATTTCATGTCATGCAGTGCTACATTGCACTGGGCTGGTCTCTCCTTCACATCCAAAAATGCAGGGAATGCCCTTTAAAGATGTATAACAAAGCCTGTATTTTTAGAATCTTTTGAGGTATCACATCCTAACTCCCTACTCGCACCAAACCCGATCGCATATTCAAGTGCGCTAACCCAACATAAAAATATGAATATTTCACATTCCAATGTTCCTCACATAGCAGCATATGTTTTATTTATTCATAAAAAACAATCAGGTAGGGGGCGGAGCTAAGCCACGCAGGCTGATGGCTGTGTTTCAATAGAGCTCATCAACCCTCAAGCAGTACGATAAATATAATAATGATAAAAATTCCCCTATTCTTCATTTTTTAACATAATCAATTTGGTGGAGCATCGGTACAACTCTTCTATTCCTAATAGGTCAGGATAATATATACAGGAGCTCTAATAAGAATAAGAAGCCAGAGGAAGCCGCAGCGCCATCTTTGATACTCTCGTGTCTGAGGGGAAAGTTTTTTGTTATCAGCGGCAACTGGCCTCCGCTCTTCCATACCTGCCAACACACAGAGACACAGAGCCGTGAGGCAGCATTCACCGGATCTACCCGAGCACTTGGTGACACGCTGACAACTTGAGAGGTGAGCTGATCGCCCTCATGGGCTCTCGCAACACACCATACCGCCATTGAATGGGCATAAGTGCGCCACACATCAACCCGTTAGAGGGAAATACACTCAGGCTCCTCAGATCGCTGTTACCCAGCGCGATCCTTTCTCTATTAGTGACAAGGGTTTTACTCCCTTCAAAAGGTGTACTCTTGGGGAAAAAAATAATAATAATAATTTAAAAACGCCATCCTTTGCTATTAATCTTGCCCAGTAGGGAAGACATACTCAGACCCGCAACATCGGCAGGGAGGGGTGAAGGGGGATATACCTGCAGAGACTCCAACTAAGCCTAACTTCTGGGGACATAAAGGATTGCGCACTAGAACCTTTCATATAAACGACCATTTCAATTTTTATTTCCCTGCTGTTCACGCATATCAACCACAGAGGTACATAACGTACAAAGACTCGCAGCACAGGGAATTACAGGGTCAGGTGCCCAATCAACAGGCTTGCTCTAGACATATTCTCTCTGAAGTTGAAATAACTATATACTCGCAGGTTATTACTTAAAGTACACGACAGTACTGAGCCTCCGGTACTGTTCTACACCACGTATAAGGGACTGTATTGGTGAAGCTGTTCTAATCTATCCCCCTGTTGCTTCCCCTGCCCCCAGAAAGAAAAAGAAGGGATAGGAAAAAAAAAAGGGAACAGATATCCCTAATAAGTAATGAACCCCCTGGAGGGTCACTTTCATGAATTTTACTTTCCACAATCTGCTGGTAGAGAAAAGGGATGCCTTGCAAAAGACAGCAAAGAAAAGTAAAAAATACTCCCACAGGCACCTTAAACAAATATCTGAAACAAATAGATTCATTGACCCTTGAAACAACGGATAAAATGGAAAACAACCCACAAATGGATAACGCACTACAAAAAGGTCCAGACACTCAGGCTCAACAGCTGATCACAAAAGAAGATTTAAAGCATCTTTCCTCCAAGGAAGACATCAGGGATGCAGTACAGGAAATGCGAAATCTCTTCAATGAACTTAGGAGAGACATCTCAGCTTTAGACACGAGGGTATTGCAGGTAGAAGCAAAACAACAGGAATTCTCAGCTTCTGAAAAAGCTATTACCACAGAGATCCAAAATCAATATGAAGCAATCCAACAATTAAATGACAAAATTGAGGACCTTGATAACAGGGGACGAAGGAACAATTTACGCTTCAGAGGGGTACCAGAATCCGTTCATCCGCCAGCTATAGATGGTTATCTACAAAGCTTGTTCCGCACTCTGAAGGAGTCCCTCTCATCATCCGACATTCCCCTAGAACGCGCTCATAGAGCGCTCAGAGCGAAGGGACATCATTGTTAGGTTCTTAAATTATAAGGACAAGGAAGAAATCCTTAAACAGGCACGCCTTAAACATCCAGTGCGCCACGCGGTAGAGGAGATACAAATTTTTTCAGATTTGTCACCAACTACCCTCCAGAAAAGAAGGGAACTAGGCCATATCACGGCCAAACTGTGGGCACACAAAATACAGTATCGCTGGGGCTTCCCAGTATCAATAGTAGCCACCCACCAGAACAAATCTGCTGTCTTTCACCCAGGAATGGATGAAAGAATCTTCTACTCAGGATTATCTATTGATGGTGATCAACTTCCACGACCCACTGCATCTTCCCAAGAACATTCAAACTCACATTCAAATACATGACTTTAGAGACTATCTCCTCATGGAGGAGATCAAGACCTCCACTTGGGAGGGCCTCCACTGTATCCTTTTGTTTTTTGATGCATCTTTCTGTGACGCCTGATAACCTATACCAGGTGTCATAATGTTGGGGACCACCCCTGAGAGGTTTCCAATCAGATGGACCTTCCTTATAACTTTTAGCTTAAAGTGTTTAATCTGTTGTTCAGAAAAGTTTCTTGAGTTTTTACAAACGGTTGAACATGTTACATTACTGTAAAGACATTGTAAGTTCTGTATGTCTATTTGCATTCATGTGAATTTGAATAGCATATCTTTTTCCTTTAATTGCCTGAAATAAGAATCCAATAATGACACATCATAAAGTAGCAACAATTACAGGCCACTTCCCTCTCTCCTAAAGACCAAATATTGGGCATACATACGACACTCACTCGAAATTTTACACAAACTTCCACCTCCTCCATTATACCACGACCCTCTCCTCTTCCCTTTCCTACACACTTCCACCCTTCTCAATAACCCCCCCCATCTCCCCTTACCTCCTCCTCATTTTTATTATCTATCTCAATGCACTCCTTTCCCTTCTTAATCCCTAACACCTTTACCTTCCCCTACTTTTCACATTAGGCCCATCTCCCTTCCTAACCCTTTCACACTCTCCTTCCTTTAGTTGCACCCAGCCAGAAGCACACCCCTTAACATCACAATCCCATTTCTACCCCCATACTCCCCTCACTTTCTCTCAGTTGCCCGTAGCTTCCTCCTTTCCTAATCCCCTCGCCTTTCCCTCTTCCTCCTTCATGCCATACCTTCTCCTTTCTACATTACCCAAGCCGAACCCTCCCTTCTTGTCACATTCTTCCCACCAACATTCCTTCCCACATATTCCCATTTCCCAAATACATAACCTTTCCTGGCCAACTGTATAATCTCCACCTCTCAATTCTAACCTTGATGTCAGAAGATTAAGATACACATATTTCTCTTCCTCGTACAAGCTTGAGGGTTACGACCCCGACCAAAACATTACCACTCATATTTATCTTTGTATTACTTCAATTGCAACTCAGTTGTTTAGTGAAGAATAACTCTTCCACTACTCAGTGAATTAATATTGTATAAGATAGTAAACCGGATATTACTCTCTTTCCCTCTACTACTTCCCTTCCTTTTCAACTCTCGCTAAACCCCTCTTCTCCCTTGATTTCCACGCTTGACAACACTCATCCTTTCCTCATCCATCTGTTCTCTCCCTTCATACCTTCACATCTCCTTCTCTCCACCCCTTCTTCATCCCTTCCTCCCCCCTAAATTTTTTTTTTCTCCCCTCCCTCTTTCTTCCCCATTCAGAATGAATTGCCAACCGTGCAGGTCTCGCTCACATGACTTAACGATGACTACCATCAACGCCAAGGGCCTGAATAATGCAGGTAAAAGGTCTATTGCCTTCCGGGCGCTAAAAAACCTTCACAGCCATGTGCTGTTCTTCCAGGAAACCCACTTCCGCAAAGGGAGGGAACCTAAATGGTTCAATTCCCAATACCCCACAGCTCATTTTGCCTCAGGGCAATCCAAAAAAGGTGGAGTGGGCATCCTAATACATCACTCGGTACCTTTAAAGATCTCACATGTTGAAAAAGACCCAGAGGGTAGATACCTGATCATCACAGGACTTCTCTACGAACACCCAATAACACTAGCCACGTTATACAGCCCGAACACAGAACAGCACACATTTATATCTAAAATCTCAAAAAACAATCAGGTAGATTATGAGTTTTGCGTTACGGCTTTTAACGCTAAAAAAAATGGCAATTCCAGCGTAATGGCCAGTAACGCATATTACGAGTTGTGTTGGTATTGCTATACCGAAAGCATTTTAGCCTGTAACGCAATGTCCATTCCGCGCTCAAAAAAATGATGTTTTTGCGTGGTATTTTCATAGCACCGGTATTACAGGTTGTGAGTTGAGGCTAAAATGCTTGTGTTACAGCCTATACCAACACAATCCATACCGCCACCTGAGAGCAGTAGTTATGAGTTTTGCGCAACAAAAATGTTTCATAAAACTCATAACTAAACTGTTACAAAGTACACTAACACCTATAAACTACCTATTAACCTAAACCGCAGCCCTCCTGCATCGCAAACACTATATTAAACGTATGAACCCATAATCTGCCACCCACCCACATCGCAAATATTAAATAAACCTAATAACCCCTAATCTGCCAGCCCCCGACATCATCGACACTATAATAAAGCTATTAACCCCCAATCTGCCACTCCACTACATCGCCGTCACAATAATAAAGTTATTAACCCCTAAACCTCCGGCCTCCCACATCACCACCACTATAATAAAGTTATTAACCCCTAAGCCTCCGGCCCCCCACATCTCCGCCACTAATTAAACCTAATAACCCCTAAATCGCCAGCCCCCCACATCACAAAATACTAAATTAAAGTATTAACCCCTAAACCTAACACCCCCTAACTTTAAATTACAATATAAATATCTTAAAATAAATAAAAACTTACCTGTGAAATAAAAATAAACCTAGCATTAAACTATAAATTAACCTAACATTACTATTCTAATAAAATAAAAAATACTACCAATTAAAAAAATCTAAATTACAAATTTAAAAAAAAACTAACACTACAAAAAATAATAAACACTAAATTACAAAAAATAAAAAACACTAAGCTTACAAAAAATAATAAAGATATTATCAAAAATAAAAACAATTACACCTAATCTAATAGCCCTATAAAATAAAAAAGCCCCCCAAAATAACCCCCCCTAGACTACAATAAACTACCAATAGCCCTTAAAAGGGCCCCTTTGTAGGGCATTGCCCTAAGTTAAACAGCTCTTTTACCTGTAAAAAATACATAGTCCCCACAAAGGTAAAACCCACCACCCAAACAACCCGCCCAAAATAAGAAAAACTAACTCTAAAAAAATTCTAAGCCATCCCTTGCCCCTAAAAGGGACATTTGTATGGGCTTTGCCCTTAAAAGGGCATTCAGCTTTTTTTAAAAAGCCCAAAGCCCTAGTCTAAAAAAAACACCCAAAAAATGAAAGCCCTAACACACCCCAGAATATCTACTCATGGTTCCTGAAGTCTGGACATCCATCTCCATCCAGGCAGCGAGAAGTCTTCATCCATCCTGGGGGTGTCTTCTATCTTCATCCTCAGCGGCGTGGAGCATAGCCATCCTGGAAGCCGAAGACATCCTGCGCGGAGCGTCCTCTTCATATGGTCACCGCCGTTCACTGAAGTTGAATGCAAGGTAGCTGATTCAAAATGGTGTACCTTGCATTCCTATTTGCTGATTTGATTTTTCAAATTCAAATCAGCCAATAGGATGAGAGCTTCTGAAATCCTATTGGCTGTTCAAAACAGCCAATAGGATAAGAGCTACTGAAAACCTATTGGCTGTTTTGTCAGGTTGGGAGCCAAGATTTCTAGTTTTGCAATACTAGCCCGCAGAGCCCTTTGGTTAAAGTCTTGGTCTGCAGATGTGACTTCGAAACCCAAGCTTCTGTCTCTACTTTTTAATGGTAAGACTTTATTTGATCCTGGTCTGGCAGAGATCATTTCCACAGTTACTGGTGGAAACTGAGTTTTTTTACCACCAGATAAGAAGAATAGATCCAAGGGTCGTCAGACTTCAAAATTTCGTTCCTTTCGTAACTTCAAGGGACAGAAATGTTCCTTGTCTTCTAAATCTGAATTTTAAATCTGAGCAAGCCAAGACTTCTTGGAGAGCTAGTCAGCACGGGAATAAGGGTAAGCAATCCGCCTTCTGCTGACGCTGTCAGCATGAAGGGGCCCCCTTGATCCAGTTCTTTATCAGGTAGGGGGCAGGCTTTCCTTCTTTCAGCAGGCTTGGATTTGCGATATTCTAGATCCTTGGGCAGTGGATGTAGTCTCCCAAGGATACAGGTAAGAAATCAAATCTTGTCCCCCCAGGGACAGATTTCTATAATCAAGATTATCTGTAAACCAGGTAAAGAGAGAGGACTTCTTAAACTGCATAAGGGATCTGTCTTATCTGGGATTAATTATCCCAGTTCCTCTAGCAGAACAGGGTCAGGGATTTTATTCGAATCTTTTTGTGGTTCCAAAAAAAGAGGGAACTTTTCGAATTATTCTAGACCTTAAGTCTCTCAAAAAATTTCTCATGGTTCTGTCCGTCAAAATGGAGGCTATTCGTTCTATTCCCCCTGTAGCTCAGGAAGGTCAATTTATGACCACCATAGACCTGAAGGGCGCATATCTTCATGTGTCTATTTTCAAGGAACATTTCAAGTTCCTGAGGTTTGCTTTTTTGGATCAACATTTCCAATTTGTAGCCCTTCCTTTTGGCCTCGACACTGCTCCTTGAATCTTTATGAAGGTTCTAGGGGATCTTTACGCTGTGGCCAGATCTCTAGGGATTGTGGTGGCTCTGTACCGTGATGATATCTTGGTTCAGGCGCCATATTTTCAGTTAGCAAGATCCCATACAGATTCTATGTTAGCCATTCTCCGCTCTCACGGGTGGACAATAATAGACTCAGTACCTATAAAGATTTTTTTGACGGAGGTTAGAAAATTCAAGCTTCTGGAGGCCTGTCATTCCCTTCAGTCCTCTGTTCATCCATCAGTGGCAGTGTGCATGGAAGTAAATGCACTCATGGTGGCATCCATGGAAATTATTCCTTTTGCTCCCTTCCATCTGAGACCTTTACAGTTATGTACTCTCAATCAATAGAATGCAGACCACTCAAATCTCTCTCAGAGGATAGTTTTAGACTCTCAGACAATGATTTTTCTTTCTTGGTGGATCTCCCAAGACCATTTGTCTCAGTGCACCTGTTTCCTGAGACTTTCTTGGGAGACTGTGACCACAGATCCCAGCCTGTTAGGGGTCCCTAAGAACTCACGGGCTTTGGACTCAGGAGTCTGTCCTCCCTATAAATATCCTAGAATTGAGAGCAATTCTCATAGCACAAACAGCTTGGCCTCAACTTAGTTTAGTTTGGTTTATCAGATTTTAATCGGACAACATCACTTTGGTGGCGTATATCAACCACCAAGGAGGAACTCAGAGCTTGTTAGCTATGAAGGAGGTGACTTGCATCCTTCAGTGAGCGGATTCTCACATATGTCATCTTTCTGCCATCCACATCCCAGGGGTGGACAATTGGGAAATGGATTATGGGGAATGTGCTCTCCATCTGGAAGTTTTCTTGATGTTAACCCTTAAATAGGGAGTTCCAAAATGGCTGAATCTGAAGGCATCTCATCTAAATGCCAAGCTTCCAAAATACTGAGCTCAAGCAGCTCTTAGACGCATCTCTAATATGCTCTGGCAGTGCTATGGGATTTCGGTCAAATTTATCTGTTTCCTCTGGTTGTCCTCTTTCCTCAGGTGGTAGCTCGTATCAAACAGGAGCAGGCATCGGTGATTCTAAAAGCTCCAGCATGGCCTCTCAGAACTTGGTTTGTGGACCTAGTGAGGATGTCATTATTTCCCTCTTGGAAATTGCCTGTGAGGAAGAATCCTCTACTTCAGGGTTTCTTCCTTCATCCGAACTTAGTCTCTCTGAAGCTGACTTCTTGGAGCTTGAACGCTTAGTCTGGTATGGGCTCTAGCTTTGGTATTGGTTCCCACTAGTAATTGAATGGATTTGTGGACTCTCCATGTCATTGGAAAGAAAATATAGATTATGCTTACCTTATAAATTATATTCTTGGCATGAAGAGTCCACGACCTGCCCTTATTTTAAGATGGCTTTTTGTCATTTTCTAAACCTCAGGCACCTCTATACTCTTTGTGTCTTCTTCTCTTTCCATTATTCCTCGCCTGAATGACTGGGGATTGTGGGAAGTGGGAGGATACTTGAAGCTTTGCTGGTGTGTTCTTTGCCTCCACCTGGTGGCCAGGAGTTAAATTCCCACTAGTAATTGAATGGTTTTGTGGACTCTCCATGCCAGGAAAGAAAATAATTTATCCGGTAAGCATAAATTATATTTTATATCTATATATATGGAGGATTATATATAGGTATGGATATATACAGATATATATTGGAATATCTATTAATAAATACATTGAACATATTCTGCTATGTGCAGAACATTGAAATATATAATATTTACAGTAAATACTCACTTAAACACTTTATTAAAAATGAATATCGCATAAACATATTTTTACATGTTTTCATCTACTTAACTGAAAAGGGCTCCAATGTACTTATTTATATATATATATATATATATATATATATATATGTGTGTGTGTATTTATTTATGTACATATGTATTTATGTTTATATGTGTATATATGTCTGTAAATAAATATATACACACATATAAATACATACATAGGTACAAACATATAAACATACAGTATATATATATATATATATATATATATATATATATATATATACATACATATACTGTACATATTTAGACATGTATATATATATATATATATATATATATATATATATATATGTATGTGTGTGTGTATCTCTATGTTAAAGCCCTTTGCATGCCTTTTTTTTAACACCTGATACCTCACACCTTTGCGCCCTTGTAACTTTTTTATGCAATTTTTAATAGTTTTTTATTGAGGTTGTGCAGAAAAATAAAACAAATATGGACTACCATAAAACAAGAACAGTAGTTTCATTTTAACAATAGTTAATTATACACGTTGAAGTGACATATAACATAAAGTGTTATATTAGGTATCTAATCTACCTATTAGGTATCTAGAACCTTTGTTTTTGTATTATTTTCTTCAATTGTTTCCTCACTTGACACATATGGTCAGTCACTCTTGGACCTGATAAAGCTTATGTACACTAGAGGAAAAATAGCATTTGGGGTGGTCCCTTTTGGACCTGGATATTTAGAGAAAGGAGTGGGTTAGCAACTGATGTTTAACGTTAAATAGATTAAGGGCTGGTACGTTGATAGTTAAAGCCTGGAGATGAATCTAAAGGGTGGGTTCATAAAATCTGGGTGTAGACTTCAATGATTGGAGGAGGATCTATAGAAGCTCACAAATGGTAATAGGGGAATATCCTCCTAATCGAATGATAGAGGACGATCATATCGATCTGTCAGATAAAGGGATAATCATTAGAGATGGTATAATATATAGTTTTATTAGAGGGTATACTCGTCTTATTTTTAGTGAGCAATGAGTGACTGTTTAACGTTTGATAGCATATAATTAGGAGTAGAGGGTTGATATGTATGGCTTGATAGGATTGAAAAGGACACCTTTTACTGGCAAAATGGCAAGTGATGTTGGTATATATAGTTGTCTCAGAGTGAGCATTGCAAGAGAACATAGGGATTGTGGTATAGGATATAGGGCCTTCTTAAAAAGAGTCGGATTGTCACACTACATATAGTTCTACTATCAGCTAGCATCAGCAACCTGTATGACTCCCTATCAAAGTCTTGAACTAATGTCTCTTAGTGATTCAGACAGAGTAGGAAGAATTCTATTAGCAGAAGAGATAAATAAATTGAGCATGTCTAGTATATGTAAACCTGGGTAGATCCTTCTAACATAACAAATCCTCAACAGGTGGGTAGTTAGGTACCTCGGAATAAACTGTTAATAGTAGTAATGCAATATAGTTAGCAGTGAGTGAATGTTTGCTATCATGAGATAGGGAATAGAAGGTTAATATATATGCCTTGATAAAATTGAAAGGGACACCTTGTACTGACAAAATGGCAAGTGATGTTAGTACATATGGTTGTCTGACAGCAAGCATACAAGAGTACATAGGGATTGCAGTATAGGATATAGAGCCTTCTTAAAATGAATCAAATGTTCATACTACACATAGTTCATAGTTCAGCTAGTACCAGAAACCTTTATAACTCCCTATTAATGTCTTGAACCAATATTACTTGGTTAGTCAAACAGAGTAGGTAAGAATCTATTAGCAGAAGCAATAAATGTATTAAGTATGTCTAGTATATGTAAACCTGGGTAGATCCTTGTTGGGTGTCTATAAATAACTATCTGGGCAGTCATATGAGCTTTGGAACATACTTAACAAGATGGACAAAAACATAAGAAAGGGCATATGTATAACCAATAAAACATTACAAAGGAGAAACAGGTAGAGAGTCCATGGTTCCATTTCAATATGAGGTTAAAGCAGGGTAATATTAATGCTAGCATAACATGTCCTCAACAGGTGGGTAACCTGGTACCTCTTAATAAACTGTTAATAGTGGTGAGACAGTCAACCAACACTTCTCTTTAGTAACTGAGCCAAGATGGAAACATGGCAGAAGAGGGAGCCAGACACATTGTAAGGAAACCATATGTCAGGCAGGGTCCATTGGCTATAAAACAGTGAGAGTTGTAAGTGGGTATATAATCTGTGTTTTGTGGGTATCCAAACGTCCACTCTTCTTGTATCAGGAGCCTGTTCCATGCTCCTCCATTCTACAGCTGAGTCTCATCCCATACCTGGTGACCGGCCGCTCCATCACAGGTTTCGGCTGAAAACAACTCTGTATGTATGTCAGTAGTCTAAATGGAGGTGCGAGATCTGAGCTGAATACAGGGGATCACGGGTTCTCTAGAGGGGGAGAAGATATCCTGCTGCTTCGACAGCTCCCTTATCAATAGTTTAAGATCCGTCTTGGGAGGAATATAGCTTTCACTAGTATTTGCAGTTTCATGTGTTAGATATTTCCTCTTGCTACCCGCCATCTTGATTGCGCCATTATTTCCCTTTCCTCTTACAGCTCTTACAATGTTAGAAAGATCTTCATAGCCACGGCACATACAATGTTCTAAATTTTCTAGAAGCACTCGTTTCTGTAGGTAAAAGTCTTCCTCCATGTGTAGATAGGATAATATCCATTTGAGAATTGCTTCACCCTGTAGTAGATTTAAGAAATAGGTACCGCTCTGCCCAGTTAGCCCTCAGACCGGGAGAGGGGGGTAGATGGTACTGTGAGGTTGGACGCAGCGATCTGTTTTAGATGGTCTGAATTAGATCTTCCGCTTGAATGAGTCACTATGAAAGTGGTATCTCCGGAATCAGGATTGACTCTTTGTAAGCTAGGTAGAATTATGCTGAAAGCTGTAAATATATAGAGAAAAAACACTGATTCTTCAAGTTGAAATCAGAGCTATGTAGTTATGCATCTTATCATGGCTGCGGGTTGGTCACGCCCCTTTAAAATAATTTTTATTAGACAAAGCTATTATGAGTGTAACTGTATAGGTAATATTAGTCAGTGGACCTGCACAAGTATATACACCTATTGCTCCCTTCAGAAGGTCTCCTAGAAAACCTTGTTATAGTTAGTTGTATAAGTGGATGAAGCGAGCACCAAAAAGGCTAGTTGAATGTGTAAAAAGTTCCAATAGAATTGTTACAATAAAGTGTGTTGAATAAAAGTGTCCAAAATGTTCAAAAAATACTCCAAAGTAAGGTGGTGAAAAAAATGATGAAAATGATGAAAAAAATGAAAAATGGAAAAAATAGTGAAAAAAATATAAAAATGGTGAAAAAATATAATGTTCTTATTTGGAAAAAAGGTAATATAAAGTTTCTGAAAATACAAAATGCAACAATAAAAGTGCTAAAAGTGTTTATGTGAAGGTGAAGTGGAGATGGTGAACTTATGTCTTCTAATTAGTGGTATCCATCATTAAGTGTGATAAGTCTCCTAAATAATCCTGTGAAAAGAAAAAACAATACTATAGAAAATAATAACACCTTGTTAAGGTATAAGAAATTAGCTTACTTTCAGTTAGATGTCGACGTGTTTCGGCCTGATAACAGGCCTTTTTCAAGACTATATGACTCAGTAAGCAAATGTAGCTTATATAGGGTAGATACTTTAATAATTACTGAATGTTTGGGAGCGCCAAAATTATGGTTCCTTAAGGGCACTTCCTGTAAAGTGCATTGTGGTTATGGGCAAGTGGTTAAAATATTCTCTAAAATATTTTTTATATATAAATTATATTTTTATATAGCAACATTGGTTGATGTCACATATGTATCTGTGAATATAAATAGGTCTGTGAGTATGAATTAATTTTATTATATTAGGTGTATAGTTGGTTCTAATATGCTCGCCGTTTTTGATGTATATGTTGGTGAACTTGTGACATCATATCCAGATATACAACGTAATTTCCGGAATGTCATTTCCGGTTTCGGTTTGACCGGATGTTTTGGTATGATTGAAAAAAATCAGTTCTAGTGTTTGTCTTACCTAGTTTCAGGAACATATATATGCATTATTGTGCTGACAGAGAGGTACACTTAGTAGCTGACATTTAGATAACCATGTCAATATGAATATGTCAATATAGGATGTGAATAGAACCATAAAATTATAAATCATATATATTACATAGATTATTAAAAAAAACAGAATTTCATAAAAGATAAGACTTCAATACAATGGAGAATTGAAAAACTAAACATTTTTAAGGACATATACATGGGAAAAGATGTAGATATGAACAATAAACATTGAACACACATATAATTTTGGAAAATAATACACTTTTTTTTTTCTTGTTTCCTGTGTGGGTAATTAGGGGTGTGATTTTTTTCAGCTGTTTGGGCCTAGCTAGATTATAAATTTAGCACATTTACTCTGGGAGCTTGCTCTTTCAGGTTTGCTGTATTGATTCTCTGTTAAAGTAAGATTGTCTGTTTAAGTATTATAGTTAGCTAACAAAGGTAGTTAGGCAAACAAGGTTTTGGGGTAACCAAGGGGAAATATATTTTATACTTTTAAGTTAAACCTTTTATTAAGAATGTGTGAGAATCTCATTCAGTGTACAGCTTGCCACATGTTTGCATCACTGGAGCAGCCGCTTCTGGGATTATATGTTTGTGGCAAGTGTGAGCATATTGTCTCTTTAGAAACTCGTATTGGGGATCTGGAGGAACGAATTGCAACACTACATGAAATTCAGACACTTGAAAGGGAAATGGATAGGACTGAGCTGGTTGTTAATGGTTCCAGCAGTGGGAATGGGGAGGATTCAGATGAAGATACTCCAGGATGTAGCTGGGTCACAGTCAGAGGGCGAAGTAAAGGTAAGCGGAAGAGACAGGCCAGTTCTGGGCTGGTACACCCCAATAGATTTGCCAGATTAAGTGAAGATGTTGGGGATATCAGTTCAGGGGTGGCAGTGTCAGAGAGGGCTGTGTTGCCTAGTATAGTGAACAGTCCTTTAGCTGTGGAAGAGGAGCATACTATGGTGGGCAGTCCTTCAGTCATGGAAGAGGGGCATACAAGTCAGGGCCAGAGGCAGATGTTGGTGGTAGGAGACTCTATTATTAGGAAGGTTGATAGGGTAATTTGTCATCCAGACCCTTTACATAGAACAGTTTGCTGTCTTCCAGGGGCTCGTGTTAGGCATATTGTGGAGCGTATTGATAGATTGTTAGAGGGATGTGGGTCTGATCCTGCAGTCATGGTGCATATTGGTACTAATGAAGGAATCGGTGGGAGATGGAGAGTCCTAAAAAATGACTTCAGGGAGTTAGGTAGCAAGCTTAAAGCAAGGACCTCCAAAGTAATATTTTCTGAGATATTACCAGTGCCGTGTGCTAATTCAGTAAGGCAGAAGGAGTTAAGGTCTGTTAATTCATGGCTAAAAACATGGTGTAAAAATGAGGGGTTTGACTTTTTAGAACACTGGGCTGATTTTTCACTAGGGTACAATTTGTACAGTAAGGATGGATTGCACCTGAATGACATGGGTGCAGGTGTGTTGGGGGAAAGGATGGTAGTATGTTTAGAGAACCTTTTAAACTAGGCAAAGGGGGGGAGGGTCAGTTAGAACAAAATAGAACAGAGAGATCAGTCTGTGAATATGACAATCCCTTAATATCTCAAGGAAGGGATGACTTAAGAAATGTCACATTAGAAAATATAGAGGAAAGCACACCAAGTAGCAGCAGAAAGCACATGAAAATTAAATGTATGACAACAAATGCAAGAAGCATGACAGGTAAAATGGGGGAGCTGACGCTCTTAGTTGCAGAAGAGGACTATAATGTTATCAGTATAACTGAAACTTGGTGGGATGATTCACATGACTGGGCAGTTAACTTAGAGGGGTATACATTATTTAGGAGGGACAGGAATAATAAAAGGGGTGGAGGAATCTGCATGTATATTAAACCTAACCTTAAACCTACAATAAGGGAAGATATTTATGATACAAGTGACAATGTAGAGACCCTGTGGGTTGAAATAAAGAGTGGGGGGAAAAATCCTAAAAAAATATTACTAGGAACATGCTACAAGCCTCCCAACATTAGTGACCCGGAGGAAACTCAACTACTTATCCAAATAGGTAAGGCTGCTAATAACAGTGCTGTAATTATGGGAGATTTTAACTACCCTGATATAAACTGGGCCAATGAAACTAGTAATTCAGCTAAGGGGGATAGATTTTTAAATGTTCTCAGGGATAACTTCTTGTCACAATTAATAGAGGAGCCAACTAGGAGTAAAGCTATATTGGATTTAGTGCTATCAAACAATACAGATATAATATCAAACATAGAAGTTAAAGAACATTTGGGTAACAGTGATCATAACATGGTCACATTTGAAATCTATTTTCAAATGCAGTGTTTTAAAGGCTTAACTAAGACTTTTAATTTCAAGAAAGCAAAATTCAACGATTTAAGGAAATCATTAAATAATATAAATTGGGACAATGTATTTTCTAATAAAAATGCAGAGAATAAATGGATAATATTTAAAAATGTGTTAAATAAATATACATATCAACACATACCATATGGTTATAAAAATAAAAATAATAAAACAAAGCCGTTATGGCTAAATAAAAATGTGTTAAGAGAAATTAGGAAAAAACATAGGGCATTTAAATTATTAAAAGAAAATAGTACAGACTCAGCATACAATATTTATAAGGAATGTAACAAAGCATGCAAAAAAGCAATCAAATTAGCCAAAATTGAAAATGAAAAATTAATTGCCAAGGATTCTAAGTCTAACCCTAAAAGGTTCTTTAAGTACATAAATAGCAAAAAATCTAAGAAGGATAATATAGGTACATTAAAATGCGTGGAGGGTAGCATGATAAATAATGACAGGGAGAAGGCTGAGGTACTAAACCAGTTTTTTTCTTCAGTATACACAAGAGAGGAACCATTGAATGATACTTTGGAACAGAATAGAACATGCCAGTCCATACCACTAACTGGGTTTTGTTTAGAGGATATCAGGAAAAAAACTGGAAAATATTAAGGTAAATAAAACTCCAGGCCCAGATGGAATACACCCAAGGGTGTTAAGGGAGCTTAGCACTGTTATAGACAAACCTTTACTCTTAATTTTTCAAGACTCATTATCCTCAGGCATGGTACCCCAGGATTGGCGTAAAGCTGATGTGGTGCCACTCTTCAAAAAGCGAAGCAGGGATGATCCAGAAAGCTATAGACCAGTTAGTATGACATCAATAGTGGGGAAGATATTTGAAGGGATTATAAGGGATTATATTGATGAGAATATTCGTGTAAACAAGATTATGAGTTCTAATCAGCATGGCTTTAGGAGAAATAGATCATGTCAAACTAATCTAATTAGATTCTATGAGGAAGTAAGTAAAAATATAGATAAAGGGGAATCAGTTGATGTGATATACTTAGATTTTGCTAAGGCATTTGATACAGTGCCACATGAGAGATTAATGCACAAAATTAAGGGACTGGGAATATCTGAAAATGTTAGCTCATGGATAAATAACTGGATAAAAGATAGGGAGCAACGAGTAGTAGTAAATGGATCATACTCAGATTGGACAAAGGTAATCAGTGGCATCCCCCAGGGATCAGTACTGGCCCCTGTTCTTTTTAATATTTTTATAAATGACTTGGAGCAAGGATTAAATAGCGACATCTCTATTTTTGCAGATGATACTAAGTTAAGTAAGGTCATAAGGTCAGAGCAGGACGAACTCTCTTTACAAAGGGATTTGCTAAAATTAGAACTATGGGCAAGTGAATGGAAAATGAGATTTAATACGGAAAAATGCAAGGTTCTACATTTTGGAAGTAAAAATAAGCAGGCTACGTATTTTTTAAATGGGACAAGACTTAGCCAAACACAGGAGGAAAGGGATTTGGGAGTAGTAATAGATAACAAGCTAAAGATGGGTGCACAATGCAGGGCAGTGGCTTCAAAGGCTAATAAGATACTAGCATGTATTAAAAGAGGCATTGATTCAAGGGAGGAAAGCATAATTCTGTCATTATATAAAGCCCTGGTAAGACCTCACCTTGAGTTTGGAGTGCAGTTCTGGGGACCAATTGCTAAAAAAGATATTGCAGAACTAAAAAAAGTTCAGAGAAGGGTCACAAAGCTAATAAGGGCATTGGAGAAATTAACCTATGAGGAGAGGCTAGCCAAACTGGGTCTGTTTTCTTTAGAAAAAAGGCACTTGAGAGGTGACATGATTACTTTATATAAATATATTCAAGGCCCATATACAGAGATGGCAGAAGCTCTGTTTATTCCAAGAAAATTGTTTCTGACAAGAGGTCATAATTTAAGGTTGGAGGAAAGGAGATTTAATCTCCTGCAACGGAAACGTTTTTTCACTGTAAGAGCAATAAAATTGTGGAACTCATTACCAAAGGAGGTAGTGAATGCCAATACCATAGAAACATTTAAAAATAGTCTGGATAAATTTCTGTATATAAACAAAATTCATGGATATGATTGCTAGTATTAAATGGGTCACATTTTAATGGGGTTATTTAAGCTTAACTGGAGCTTTTTGTAAGTATTTTAGATTTGTATAGGTTGAACTCGATGGACTTCAGTCTTTTTTCAACCTTATCTACTATGTTACTATGTTACTTATGTTGTGCTCTACATCATAAGGAATTATAAAAACAAAGAAAATTAAGTTTTTCATATATGGACAACAATACATAAATTAGGAAATATGATGAAAATACAGTTCTATAACCTAAGATAGATATTTAAAAGATTTATACATAACATTAGAATATGAGTGTCTATAGTTAGTGTGCAGGCTTCTCAACTTGGGACACATATCATCCCATATCATTTAAATGGGATACAGAAGAATAGAATTAATGGCCGTAGGTGGGAGTCGCATTAACACCAGTGAGAAAATATAACAAGGTGCCTAAACAGATATACATAAAGGGAGTGTATGGAAATTTAGAGAAATGTATATCTGTATTTGGTAAATTAATAGTCCATCTCAAACTACTCCTAAGGTATAGGGTCACAGATGATGTATATCTATTAGCTTCAAAATAAAATGTCTGGTATGGTAGACTCTAGTAGTATGTTTTCTTAGTGAGTGATTGATAGTGTATTCTAACTCCATATTGGTACATTTAAAGGTGGCTAAAATTAGTGGTGAATGATATGAGTCTCCACTTTTTTTATTATTAACAAATAGAGTAGCCTACCCTATAGTGATGTCATATGGTTATCCTACCCATGATCACTAGTGGGAGGATACATGTACTCATCTAATTCTGTTTTTGGTATGGATAGTTTTAGTGCCTCTTTAATTGAAAAATATGTGATAGATCTTCTTTATTATTTAATCCTTTGGTATACAGGCAGTCTAATGTAAATATCCATTTGGATTTGTTCAAGAGTAGTTTATGTTTATGATTGCCTCCTCTCCAATTTCTGTTGACTTTTTGTATCCCAAAGAATTTAAAGTCTTTGATGTTCGCACCATGTTTTATTGTGAAATGCTTGTATAGTGAAGTGTCTTTGTTCTTTTTTTATGTATAATATATGCTCTCTGATTCTGTCTCTTAAAATTCTAGAGGTCTGTCCCACATATTGTAAACCACACGAACATTGGATTATATAAATGACACCTCTATCATGGCATTTTATCAGATTGTGGCTGTTATGTTTTTCTTTGTTATGCTGTGAAAAGAAGTGGACAGGGGTAAAATCCTTTAATTTCTTTGCCATGAAAATTTACCATATTCTGTATTTTCTGTTTAGGGATACTTGGGGCTAACATATTTCTTAGGTTATTGGATTTCCTGTATATAAACTGCAGGTGGGCAGTCAATTTCTCTCCAATTGTGTTGTCTTCTTTTAGTAATGGCCAATGTTGCTTGAATATTTTTTCTATAATGTGTTTATTCGCACAATATTCAGTGATCATTGGGACATTAATAGTGTCATCTTCAGACTGTCTGACCAGTTTGTTCTTATATTTTGTAAGATATTTACGGTCAACCTTCCTGACTTCTTCAATCTTCCCATCCAGGATTTCCTCTTTGTATCCTCTATCTAGCAATCTCTGTTTTAAGATGCTGGCTTGTTCCTCCCATCTTACAGGGTTGGAGCAATTTTTCTTCACCCTCAGTAATTGGCATTTTGGAATATTAGCTTTCCAGGTGGCATGATGACAGATTAAGCTGTGAATATAGTTATTACAATTGACCTCCTTAACCCCTTAAGGACCGAGGACGTGCAGGGTACAGTTAAATACAGTTAACGACCAAGGACGTACCCTGCACGTCCTCGGTCTGGAAAGCAGCTGGAAGTGATCCTGTACACTTCCAGCTGCTTTCCAGTTATTGCAGTGATTCCTCGATATCGAGGCATCCTGCAATAACACTTTTTAGCCATCCAATGCAGAGAGAGGGCTCGTGCAAGGGGTGGGATAGGGTGGGAACCGCTACACTACAGAAAAATTAGAATTAAAAGTGGGAAAAAGGGGGGCAATGTATTGGGAAAAAATATCAGTCAGGGGGTGGGGGTTGGTCTGTGTGTGTGGGGGGAAGCTACACTACAGAAAAAAATGGAGAAAAAAAATAAAACACTTTTTTTTTTTTGCGAACTGGGTACTGGCAGACAGCTGCCAGTACCCAAGATGGCCCCCAATAAGGCAGAGGGGGAGGGTTAGAGAGCTGTTTTGGGGGGGATCAGGGAGGTTGGGGGCTAAGGGAGGATCCTACACAGCAGCATATGTAAATATGCTAAAAAAATAAAAAAATTCAAAGATACTATTTATTTTAGTACTGGCAGACTTTCTGCCAGTACTTAAGATGGCAGGGACAATTGTGGGGTGGGGGAGGGAAGGGAGCTGTTTGGGAGGGATCAAGGGGTTTGATGTGTCAGGTGGGAGGCTGATCTCTACACTAAAGCTAAAATTAACCCTGCAAGCTCCCTACAAACTACCTAATTAACCCCTTCACTGCTAGCCATAATACACGTGTGATGCGCAGCAGCATTTAGCGGCCTTCTAATTACCAAAAATCAATGCCAAAGTCATATATGTCTGCTATTTCTGAACAAAGGGGATCCCAGAGAAGCATTTACAACCATTTGTGCCATAATTGCACAAGCTGTTTGTAAATAATTTCAGTGAGAATCCTAAAATTGTGAAAAATGTAACGTTTTTTTTTTATTTGATCGCATTTGGCGGTGAAATGGTGGCATGAAATATACCAAAATGGGCCTAGATCAATACTTGGGGTTGTCTTCTACACTACACTAAAGCTACAATTAACCCTAGAAGCTCCCTACATGCTCCCTAATTAACCCCTTCACTGCTAGCCATAATACACGTGTAATGCGCAGTGGCATTTAGCAGCCTTCTAATTACCAAAAAGCAAAGCCAAAGCCATATATGTCTGCTATTTATGAACAAAGGGGATCCCAGAGAAGCATTTACAACCATTTATGCCATAATTGCATAAGCTGTTTGTAAATAATTTCAGTGAGAAACCTAAGGTTTGTGAAATTATTTGTGAAAAAGTGAACAATTTTTTTTATTTGATTGCATTTAGCAGTGAAATGGTGGCATGAAATATACCAAAATGGGCCTAGATCAATACTTTGGGATGTCTTCTAAAAAAATATATATACATGTCAAGGGATATTCAGGGATTCCTGAAAGATATCAGTGTTCCAATGTAACTAGCACTAATTTTGAAAAAAAAGTGGTTTGGAAATGGCAAAGTGCTACTTGTATTTATTGCCCAATAACTTTCAAAAAAGCAAAGAACATGTAATCATTGGATATTTCTAAACTCAGGACAAAATTTAGAAACTATTTAGCATGGGTGTTTTTTGGTGGTTTTAGATGTGTAACAGATTTTGGGGGTCAAAGTTAGAAAAAGTGTATTTTTTTCCATTTTTTCCTCATATTTTGTATTTTTTTATAGCAAATTATAAGATATGATGAAAATAATGGTATCTTTTGAAAGTCCATTTAATGGTGAGAAACACGGTATATAATACAATGTTATCTAAAATGGATAGACCTTGCATAGAGTCTCTTAGATATGACGGGAGGTAAGTGACATATTTTTGGAGGTTTTTATCCACATACTCAGAGAGATTACTAGATATGGATTCTATGCCCAATATTATGGGTCTTCCAGGTGGGTTAACCAGAGATTTGTGTATTTTTGGAAGTTGGTAAAATACTAGGGTAATTGGGTGTGTTACTACTATGTAGTTAAACTCCCTTTCTAGCTAGCGTGGACCTGGTCCTATATGTGAGGTACATTGACTACATTGTTCTAATCTGGAGAGGCACACTTGAAGATCTACAATATACTATTGATGTGATGAACATGAACAGGATGAATTTACAATTCACTTATGAATATAGCAGAAATAAAATCAACTTTCTAGATCTGAAAATAGAGATCGTAGATGGACATATAGAAACATCGACCTTCTTTAAGGAGGTTGATTGTAATAACTATATTCACAGCTTAAGCTGTCATCATGCCACCTGGAAAGCTAATATTCCAAAAGGCCAATTACTGAGGGTGAAGAAAAATTGCTCCAACCATGTAAAATGAGAGGAACAAGCCAGCATCTAAAAACAGAGATTCATAAATAAAGGATACAAAGAGGAGATCCTGGATGGGAAGATTTAAGAAGTCAGGAAGGTTGACCGTAAAGTTCTTATAAAATATAAGAACAAACTGGTCAGACAGTCTGAATATGACACTATTAATGTCCCAATGATCACTGAATATTGTGCGAATAAACACATTATAGAAAAAATATTCAAGCGACATTGGCAATTACTAAAAGAAGACAACACAACTGGAGAGAAATTGACTCCCCACCCGTAGTTTATATAAAGGAAATCCAATAACCTAAGAAATATGTTAGCCCCAAGTATCCCTAAACAGAAAAGACAGAATATGGTATATTTTAATGGCAAAGAAATTAAAGGATTTTACCCCTGTCCAAGCTGTAAAGCATGTATAAATGACTGGAAAACTAACCACTTCTTTTCACAGCATAACAAAGAAAAACATAACATCCACAATCCGATAAGATGCCATGACAGAGGTGTCATTTATATAATCTAATGATGTGTGGTTTACAACATGTGGGACAGAACTCTCAAATTTTAAGAGACAGAATCAGTGAGCATATAGTATGCATCGAAAAAAAGAGCACAGACACTTTACTATACAAGCATTTCACAATAAAACATGGTGGGAACATCAAAGACTTTAAATTCTTTGGGATACAAAAAGTCAACAGAAATTGGAGAGAAGGCAATCATGAACATAAACTACTCTTGAACGAATCCAAATGGATTTTTACATTAGACTGCCTGTATCTGAAAGGATTAAATAATAAAGAAGATCTATCACATATTTTTAAATTAAAGGGGCACTAAAACTATCCATACCAAAACCAGAATTAGATGAGTACATGTATCCTCCCAATATTGATCATGGGTAGGATAACCATATGACATCACTATAGGGTAGGCTACTCTATCTGTTAATAATTAAGAAAGCAGAGACTCAAATCATTCATCACTAATTCAAGCCACCTTTAAATGTACCAATATGGAGTTAGAATATACTATCAATCATTCACTAAGAAAACATACTACTAGAGGCTACCATACCAGACATTTTATTTTGAAGCTAGTAGATATACAGCATCTGTGATCCTATACCTTAGGAGTAGTTTGAGGTGGACTATTAATTTTCGAAATACAGATATACATTTCTCTAAATCTCCATACACTCCCTTTATGTATATCTGTTTAGGCACCTTGTTATATTTCCCCACTGGTGTCAATGCAACTCCCACCTACGGCCATTAATTCTATTCTTCCGTATCCCATTTAAATGATATGGGATTATATGTGTCCCAAGTCGAGAAGCCTACACACTAACTATAGACACTCATATTCTAATGTTATGTATATATCTTTTAAATATCTATCTTAGGTTATAGAACTGTATTATCATCATATTTCCTAATTTATGTATTGTTGCCCATATATGAAAAACTTCAAAAATATATGTGTTTTCAATGTTTATTGTTCATATCTACATCTTTAACCATGTATATGTCTTTAAAAAAATAATTCAATTCTCCATTCTATTGAAGTCTTATCTTTTATGAAATTCTGTTTTTTTAATAATCTATCTAATATATATTATTTATCATTTTATAGTTCTATTCACATCCTATATTGACATATTCATATTGACACGATTATCTAAATGTCGGCTAATAAGTGTACAAGACCTCTCTGTCAGCACAATAATGCATATATACTGTATGTTCCTGAAACTAGGTACAACAAACACTTGAACTGATTTTTTTCAATCATACCAAAACATCCGGTCAAACCGAAACCGGAAATGACATTCCAGAAATGACGTTGTATATCCAGATATGATGTCACAAATTCACCACCATATACATCAAAACGGTGGGCATATTAGAACCAACGAAACACCTAATATAATAAAATTAATTCATACTCACAGACCTATTTATATTCACAGATACATATGTGACATCAACCAATGTTGCTATATAAAATATAATTTATATATAAAAAATATTTTAGAGAATGTTTTTACAACTTGCCAATACCTACAATGCACTTTACAGGAAGTGGGCGGCACTTAAGGAACCATAATTTTGGCGCCCAAACATTCAGTAATTATTGGATTATCTACCCTATATAAGCTACATTTGCTTACTGAGTTATATAGTCTTGAAAAGGCCTGTTATCAGGCCGAAACGCGTCAACATCTAACTGAACGTAAGCAAATTTCCTATATCTTAAACAAGGTGTTTTATATTTTCTGTAGTATTGTTTTTTTCTTTTCACATAATTATTTAGGAGACTTATCACACTTACTGATGGATGCCACTAATTAGAAAACATAAGAAGTTCACCATTTCCACTTCACCTTCACATAAACACTTTTAGCACTTTTATTGTTGCATTTTGTATTTTTGGAAACTTTATATTACTTTTTTTCCAAATAAGAACATAATATTTTTTCACCTTTTTTTCACCATTTTTATATTTTTTCACCATTTTTTTTCATTTTTCATTTTTTTTCATCATTTTCATAATTTTTTTCACCACCTTACTTTGGAGTATTTTTTGAACATTTTGGACACTTTTATTCAACACACACACACTTTATTGGAACAATTCTATTGGAACTTACATCAAACACTTTAATTGGACTTTTTTTCAACAACATATGCACTAGCCATTTCTTTCCATTCCGATGTAAAGATTGTTGTTGTCTCTTTTTTATAGATTGTAGCTGCTTTAATATATACTGTTTATATTGTTTTTATGTTTGTGACTCATGGATCCATGAATTTTAGCTTTATTTGTGTTTTATACTGTGTACATTAAAACTGTGACTTTTTACACATTCACTTAGCCTTTTTGTGAATGTGTAAAAAGTCACAGTAACTGTAGTTTGCAATGTATTTTTGATGTGTTTTGTTACACTTTTTTGTTTCATGAAACAATTAACAAGAACTCTGAAGTTGTACTATACCGACGAGTGTTAACTTCAATTGCGCTCAAGTAATCACTTTTGCTTTCAACTTGTAATACCAGCGAAAAACGTGATGTGCACAAACACCTACGATAAACCCCTTTTCGCTTGCTCGTTACTGTTATCGAACCACTTGTAATCTAGCTCTAAATGTTTTCAAATTATTTTTACTGTGATTCTGTTAATAAAATTGAATTGTTTAGCAGTCTAGGGACATTCCTTATTAGAAGCTTGTTGTGAACTCTTTATTGTATCTCCTCTGCTCTGGCCAATTAGGGACACCTTTAAATAGGATACTGCACTGATCAAACAATCAATGTGTAAAAAGGCAGCACAGTTAGACTTCTAAAGTATGCAGTAAAACTTCTTTTGGGAATTAGAAAAAGCAGTTTCCAGAGTTAAATTACAGAAAAACAGGCCAAAATACATAATGAAAGTACATGCAATGTATTTTTACTGTGCATAATTTAACAGTTTATGGGCAACTCAATTAAGCTTAATGTCTGTTTCTGCGTCATTTCACATGATTTCATTTTGTGCTTTTTGAAAACGTCACCTGACACCTGTAGCGGACTTTTACTAATAAAAGGGAGGATCATAAGCTTCTATATAAGTATTTCATTTATCTAAGCTTACTCTTTAATTAAATATACATTTTATTTAAATAGAATTTACCTTTTAAGTGTATTCATCAACATACATACAATATATACTGATATTTTATTTCTAAAGAAAATACATCTTGTTGTAATTTTTTCTTTTGCTTTTAACACAACAATGGGTGTAATGCTTATAAACTTAGGCAAATAGAATAGATGTTATTTCATCATGACTTTCTGCCAATTGTTAGCAATGTGCTGTCCATATGAAATTCTATAATAAGCTGGAATCTTGGAAAAACCAATAAAGATTTAGTGGTTTTCACTGTAATGAACGTAGTTTGGTGCCTTGTCTGTTTTTTATGACATGGTGAAATAAATAATAAAAAACTGAACCCTGAAACTTCTGCATTCTTAACAATAGCCCAGGGATAATTTACACTATGAATTGAAATTTACCCATTTAAAATCTTGCTATTTCTATTTTGTTCATTAAAATCAGTTTTTTTTCTGTTACTCAATGTTATGTCATAGTTTTGTAAAATATATTCTTGGTAAAAAAAAAAAAAATGTACATCATCCTTGGTGCTACAGCAGGGTATTCACATAAGAGTAAACACATGTGTTAAACGCAGATTATATTCTGTATAAATATAAGTATTTTAGCTAATAGATTGGCTAAGGATAGTTATTGCTTTGGAAGAATTATAAGGAATGTATTGGAAACCAAAATAGACATCTGTTATTACTTTGATGCTGCTAATTGTTTGGCCATCTTTGTTCTCTTTGCTTACTACAAAGGTTAGCATTATTTTATTTCTGTGACTTCTGGCTTGTTGCCATTTCAAATACACTTTTGGGAGAGTATATAGTTATATTTGTTGTTATTCACTATCACTAATAATGCACCCAGTGTGCTCTAGCTGCCTGTGTTCTGACAGTATATTCTGAGTGTTGCCCAGGTATGGGAGATGCCCACAGTTTATACTGGTAATCCTACTAAGTCCACACTGTATATTTTTATGTTTTCTATGCTTTATCTAGAGAGGCCACAATGACCTAACACAGGTAAGGAGTGAAAGCCATGTATGTGACTCGCAAGTAACGTTTATATTATGACCAAAAAACTAGAGATAATTACCTACCACCTGCTAATGCAAATTGTCTGGCCATTCATATTTGTACATAGCAGATTATAAACTTTAGTTATACACAACTGATATAGTGGTACCAGTTTCAAGTTCAATTTTCAGGCAAAAGCATTCACCGTGTTTTAATGTACATAGCTCCTTTATATGAATCATGGAAAGCAATTTAAGTGCAGTGTCTGTTTAATAGACTTGTGCAGCACAGAATTTGTTTCGTACAAATCATTCGGAATGAGTATTCAGAAAAAAATGTTTTTCAGAATATTTGTGGGCTGCAATATTTGGTACTGAATATTCGTTGGAACCCTCAAAGGGACTGCCCTGGTGGAATAATCATAAAAGGCGGCAGTCCCTGCAAGTGTCGCAATGTCTCCTATTGAAAGTAATGGAGCACGCTGGAAAGGGACTATTCACTCTGTGGAGCAAAGTATCCAACAAAAATCAGATTACTCTGCTTTCTGCGTATAGCTTCTTACAATCGCCCATATTTTCGTATGCATGTGCTTTTCTTGGGAGTATAAGTATTTTGAGTGTTTTGAGAAAAGTTTGCCACATTTTAGTTTACAAAAAAAAAAATATAGATCTGTATTGCAAAAATCTTTACAGAATTATGCTGGAATGAGAGCCAATTTCATATGCTCCCATGTTTAGCCCATTTTGTGAAAAAAAAACAACAATTATACGCTTTGTATTTGTACTTTGAAGTAGAAATTTCGAAGTGATTTTTGCACATCCACTGTACTTAATTTACAACTTATGCTGATTATTATTATTGATAAAATACGATTTTTGGTGAAGAATTTTGTTATGAATTGTTATGCACCTTAACAATATATATTTTTCTGTGTATTTTGTGTGGTTCAATTATTCGTTTTGTAATATTTTTAAAATACCAATTTTATTGTGCACTTATGTACGAAAATGCAGTATAGGCCCCTTAGCAAGACACCCTGTTTTCAGGAAAATAGAAGTACTGGCGAGCGTTCTTAAATAATCTCGCCAGCTCAGAATCCTTTAGATCATTGGGGTCTAAATGCTATCATTTTCTTTTGTATTATTCCTTTGCTAATTGTGCAATTCTACTATATTTATTGGCCCTTTAAAAAGAAAACCCAGACTGGCTCAAACCCGTAACACATCTCTTTATTTAAAAAAAATATAATCACAAACGTGATAAACATCCATAAGAAAAAAGCACAAGTGCTAACAGCATAACTGCTCTGCCTGAACACAGCAGTTTCAGTCTATGATTATGGATCACTTTGAAATGTAAAAAATGATTCTGTGTTGCCATTAACACTTGTGCTTTTATCATTTGGACAAAATAAATGGAAAAGATGGAAGATAAATACAGACAGAAGTTAAAAATGAAATCAATATAAGAGAGAAAAAATGGGCATTGGATTGGCACACTTAAGCTTTTATGCTATGGGTGTATATCACAGATAGAAGTGGAAACCTATCCCAGTAGGTAGTCAAGGAAGCCTAAAAAAAAGATAACCTTATTACAATAATGTAAAACCAAGATTAATACTAAAACGGTGTAAAAAAATGCACTCTACTCTCTAGAAAGGATCCAAACAGAATGCAATTATCAATTAGACCAAAGGATAAAGCCCTCCACTAAACATTACAATCATCGAGATCAGCACAAAATGGGTTTTTATCGCCATTGCCAGGTGTTCAGAGAGTACAAAAGATTCCTCATAATAACTATATTGATGCCAAAAAGGCCTGTTTAATCTTACGCTGTACTACCTGAACATTACTTAAATCTGCGAGGTATCCGCGTGCTGCACCTCCTATAAAAAAATCTAGAGTGTGTACAAGCCATCACTCATAGATACATGAAGATTTACTATTAATTAAAGGGAGTAGCAGTGTGAATACCTGACGCATTTCACCATTGACAAATCACACTTAAAAACTACCTGCCTATCCTGGTTCATTGCTTAGAATCCTGTTTGGTTTAACAGACGTTACAAGATAGAGATATTGATTATGTAAAGACTTACGCTAAAGAAAAAGTCAGTACAGAGTGGGATAAATAAGAGAACTGCAGAGTAATTAAATCATAAAACAAAAATATGAGAGGCTTAAATGTCTTCATAAAATTAAATATGGACAAGGTCTATACAATAATTGAGGAAATTATATACATATATTGGACTGTGCTTTTGCATGGTTGTTATGTATTTGAAAAACAGAAATTTGAAGCAAAACATTAACCCAAAGAAAATGTCTCATTCTCAGTTTTCTCTAACACATATTTAAAGGGACATTAAAGGGACACTGAACCATAAAATATGTTTCCTTTAAATGTGTTCCAAATTAATTTTTATACATACTGCAGAGTATTAAATGCATGGAAATTGTTAGTTTGTGTTTATTTTTAAGTGCTAATAAGTGATAATTAATTTTTGTTTGTATAGCTTTTCTATAGATAAATACATTTTCTACTAATATTTTCAGTATATGTGGAAGTTTCTACTGGCAAAATCAGCTATTTTAAATATCAAAATACATGTAAAGGAGCTGTTTGCAAACAATTAAAGGGACACTGAAGTCAATATTAAACTTTCATTATTCAGATAGAGCATGCAATTTTAAACAACTTTCCAATTTACTTCCATAAAAAAAGTGCACAAGGGGCGTGTCCATGTAGCAGCCATGCTCTGCTGTATTTTTAAACTGCTCTGCTATTAACCTGAGAAATTTCATAGATATTCTCAAATACTAAGCTACAATTATATTATTTTTTTCTGCACATCTACTTCAGAAAAGGTTTGTAATAAACTGATGATATTTCCATCGTCTTTTTCAAACCAGAAGAACATTCACGATTGAGACAACATGCTGTGGCCTAGTTCCCTGTTCTACCATCCCCGGCCCCACACTAAGCCGGGTAGAACGGTCTTAACACATAAATCTGGTGGAATTCCCATGTGCCTGAAAGAAAAGTGGTATTGGTGACTAAGCAAACAAAACACGCAAGAATTTAATACACTGCGATGGAGGCTAAAATGTATACAAATCAACTGTGTTGACTGGTCCTTTAAATAGACTCCATCATGTACAATTGACCATTGGTGTACATTGAAGTAGTGCAATGTCCCATTAAATTGCTGAGTACAAATACAGAAGCATTACTAACCACCATGCTATTGTTTTGCTCTAGTGCCTGCATCTCTCTTCAAAGCTAATTCCCTATTTCAGCCTTTCAAAACTCCTGGTTCGTGAAGTTCTGTAGATTATAAAAACAAAAAGGTGCTCCAATGGCACAATATCTCGATTCACATAAAATGTCCGGTCACACGGCATGCACACTGAGAAAATATACTCACAAGGAAAGGGCACTTAACAAAGTGCAAATAATGCAGTCTGGGTGTATTAGTAGCTCCCCAGTATTTCCCACGTGCTTCTCTGTGTGGAATTCTGAATTCTCACAATGGGCTTCTGACCACTGGCTCGGATGACCTAAGTATGCAAACAAACTTTGCAAGTTAAAAATGCCCAAACTGTCACAGGGTATTTGCTAAAATACACATAAGTATACAACTAATGTAAATGTATTACTGTATTAGTAATAAAACCCTGTTACAGTTTGGGTCTTTTTTAACTTCTTGTTTTTGTATATTGAAATAACTAGTAATAATTTGGCAGAGCTGGCCGTGGCATGTATTTTGAAGACTATCAGTAGAAGTCTTAAAGATTCCATGGTGCCTTTTTTTTGGCCAACAATTGATGGGACTAGACATGTGTAATCAGATGCGTATTCCCGAACGTGGAAGAAGGTTGTCGCTGGTGATGTTCGGCTCTTTTTGGAGCTGCATTTATTCTTGTGAAATTACAACAGACTACAATAAATGCATGCAAATCCAGATCACAGTGTGTTGCACTTTCACAAAAATATTTGCGCACTAAAAAGAGCCGAACGGCATGAGTGGCCGTCTTCTTCCTCATTTGGATGCTAACTAAGCATTCGATTGCACACGTCTAATAGGGACTAGTAGTGAGTAGTGAAGTTCTGTGTCTACACATTAGGCACTGCCCTCTTGGAATTGAATATTGCATGTACCCTGTGACAGTAGTGGTGCACATGCACAGATTATTGATATTGATGCTTTCTTGGCAAGCCTTATCATAAACATCAGTTACAGAGCAGGAGCTGTATATTTTTGCAGTAGCTACACTGCTCTATATTATTCCTAAGGGCTTTTTTATGTTTGTTATGTAATTTTTAAACTGTTAAAAAAATTCTGACAAATTTAAAAATATCTTCTATAACCCAGTCTCCTGTATCATGTGACAGCTAGTGGAAAGTTGTTTAAAATTGCATGTCCCTTTAAAAGATTTAGGCCTAGATCCTATGCTAAGATTAATTAACGGAGCTGCTATGTGGCTCACTTAAAAGGCCATTAAATACAAGAGAGTTGCTCAATAAGAGCTGGTGTCTTAGAAAGTGTGACTTTAATTAATTTTGACTGTATTGCTCAAATAAAAACAGCAGCTTCTGATAACCAGAGAGTTTCTAATTTTAGACGCTGTATCACTGGCACCTATATTACATAGGTAAAGTGTATAAAGGAATCCTAACTGAGACTTCCCCACTATGATTAATCCCTAATCACAGCTAATTCCCTCCCAGGGATAGAGATTGAAAGCGATATATACAGCGCTAAAAGTCTAAAGATATTTCCAAGCCTCTCCCCGACCACCTCTCCAAAATGGCCACAATAAAAACAGAGAATACAAAAATAAGAGGGCGCTAATAGCCAGGAAAATCAACACATTTAATCTGTGGATACTAAGGTGTAAAAATTACAACAAGAGATAAGGTATATAAAAGTTTTACTTCAATAAATCACAGTAAAAAACAACAAGGGACGTCTCCCTAAATGAAATATATATAGCTTACATATATCATAAACAGTGCAAATTTATTAAAATACAAAAAATAATAGTCAAAGAAAAAAAGTAATATAAATGAATGAATCTTGCTAGAATACCACCCTAAGCAAAAGAGTTAAAGAAAAAGGTATATGACCTATAATGAAAATACATAAAATTCATAAAAACTGTAGCTCCAAATGCCTGTATTATGGTAAAAATTATATTGTCCGTAAAAATCCAATCTAAGATAAAGTTGATGTTCAAGGATATAGTTGATATAATAACAAAAATGTTAGTTGATACTTTTCGTTATTTTCTATGATAGCTGGATAAATTGCAACTATGTTGCTGAAAAAAAGTTAATGCGTTGCTTAGGACAAAATGGATGATCCACCTTATGTCAGGAGTGAATAAAAACACTTACGCGTGTACATGTAGAACAGTCTGTTCCAAGTAAGTCAAAACAATGTCTGAATTAGCACTCCGAGGCACCTTGCCAAACCACCTAGAGTGTGGTATAATCTGTATTACACTGCTCACCTTTAGAAAGAAGATATTAGCGGTCGCCTCACAGTGTAATAGGACAGCCTCAGTTCGTAACTGAACTTCCACACTTGCCGCTTGTATGATCTCCGATGTCAGCGTCCCGCTGGAGGACCGCCACTCTTTAGGTCTCTTAGAATGATTAGGAGCCCGGCAATGATAGAAATAACTTAAACCCGCACTTAGCGTATGACACGCGCGGGTAAAGGACTAGGTAAAGCCCTTGATAAAGCCCTACATTGGGTGAAACGCATAGAAGGAAAGAAGTTGTTTGTCCTGCAAGAACAATTCATACTAGGTACCTAGTCCTTTACCCGCGCGTGTCATATGCTAAGTGCGGGTTTCCGCAGATTAAGTTATTTCTATCATTGCCGGGCTCCTAAGAAATAACCACTATGGGTAGGATTATATACTTTATAAAAATGTGAAACAAATATAAAAACAATCTTGAGATCTGGTTTTTAAAGCATCATATTAAAGGACGTCTCCCAGTTAATAGGCAAAAAAGATCACATAAAATTATATTCAAGGAGTAAAATCATATATATATGAACCAACGATTGCATCTGATAACAATCTAGATAGCGTTTAAACAAGCTGCCCCATACATAAATGTATGCACAAGTGTCAGTTTTGTTAAAAAACATATAAGTATAGTTCAATATGGTATCCGTGTACCCAGCTTATTGACAAATTGGCAGTTCAAAAGCTTGTGAGCGTATAAACAAAATATACACAGGTAGGAATAATTTTTGCTTTTTCCTTAGATCGATGTTACCTTCAGATAACACAGGTTACCTTACATTTGTATTCCAAGTAAAACCGGTTACCTGATTTTCTTTAGAGCCGTTCACAACACCCGTCTCCCCTTCTTACCTAGTGACTGAACAGCGCTGCATGTGTCTTGGCGTCTGACGTCACAACTTGGTTTCTCGGGTGGGATTGGCTGGAGGTTTTGAATTGTAGGTAACTTCTTTTAGATAACAGAAGATGACAGAAAATCCTTCATAGGAATATAAAAGATGTTGGTGATGTTAGCAGATCCTGCACTTATTGCTAAGTGCACGCAGGAGAGAAGAAAGTTCTGATTTATGTATAATAGACAACCCGGGTTGAAACTGGTTCCACTTAGTAACAAAGGTCTTATTGTGTATTATCTCACACAAAATAGGGTCAGCAGTCACAAGGTTGACGCGTTTTGCTCAAGAGAGCTTTATCAAGATCCTGGTGACTGTTGTAATGTTATATTTAAAGGTATTAGTCGTTTCTGATTGGTTCCTCATTGATTGCAGTCATTTAAGGTGGAATTATTGTATTATTCATCTTTGTCCAAGGTGTGTTCAAAATTTAAGGTGGAAATTTACATAGGGCAGCTCTAGATAGTATGTTTTCATAGTTTCTAAACCTTTATAATACAATTAACACTCATTAAAATTTAATGTACAATTAGAGAGAATTATCCATGTTTGGAACTTATCATGTTAAAGTTTTGGTATAATACTAATCATATATTCTATATGTTCAGGACTGTAGAGCAAGAGGATTAATATAGCTTATTAATGTGGCTTTATTCAAAAAGAAAAGGTGACAGATCCATCTCTGAATTGAACCCATTTGGGTATAGTGTCTTATATTTGTAGATTAGTTCTGCCGCTTTAATTAACAATCTTTTCTCTATATCTCCACCCCTCCAATTATTTTTCACTTTTTGTATTCCCCAGTAAGAAAGGTCTTTGGTGTTTCCTTTATGAACAGATTTAAAATGTTTGTATAAATGTGTATCCTCAGAGCCTCATTCTATCTGGCAAAGGTGTTCTCTTATTCTGTCTCTGACCATTCTCTTGGTCTCTCCAAAATAGAAGAGATCACAAGAACATTTGAGAATATAAATTATATTTTTATGAGTGTACCTTATTATATCCTTAATATTAAATAGTTTGTCTGAATTATTTATTTGTATATTTTTTAACTTTTTGCTATGTGTACAGGCTTTACAGGTATAGCATGGAAAGAAGCCGCTGATATTTTTACCTGTCAGATCTTTTTGATTCTTATAGTTTTGTTTTGTTTTTTTTAGTTCACTGGGAGCTAGTATAGTTTTTAGATTTGTTGCTCTTCTAAAGAAAAATTTTGGTTGTTCCATAATGCTTTTGCCTAGAATATTATCTTCCCTTATTAAGTGCCAGTGTTTTTTTTATAATACCTTTAATTCCACCTTAAATGACTGCAATCAATGAAGAACCAATCAGAAACGACTAATACAGTTAAATATAACATTACAATAGTCACCAGGATCTTGATAAAGCTCTCTTGAGCGAAACGCGTTGACCTTGTGACTGCTGACCCTATTTTGTGTGAGATAATACACAATAAGACCTTTGTTACTAAGTGGAAACAGTTTCAATACTGCAACAACCCGGGTTGTCTATTATACATAAATCAGAACTTTCTTCTCTCCTGCGTGCACTTAGCACTAAGTGCAGGATCTGCTAACATCACCAACATCTTTCATATTCCTATGAAAGATTTTCTGTCATCTTCTGTTATCTAAAAGATGTTACCTACCATTCAAAACCTCCAGCCAATCCCACCCGAGAAACCAAGTCATGACGTCAGACGCCAAGACACATGCGGCGCTGTTCAATCACTAGGTAAGAAGGGGAGACGGATGCTGTGAACGGCTCTAAAGAAAATCAGGTAACCGGTTTTACTTGGAATATAAATGTAAGGTAACCTGTGTTATCTGAAGGTAACATCGATCTAAGGAAAAAGCAAAAATTATTCCTACATGTGTATATTTTGTTCATACGCTCACAAGCTTTTGAACTGCCAATTTGTCAATAAGCTGGGTACACGGATACCATATTGAACTATACTTATACGTTTTTTAACAAAACGGACACTTGTGCATAAATTTATGTATGGGGCAGCTTGTTTAAACGCTATCTAGATTGTTATCAGATGCAATCGTTGGTTCATATATATATGATTTTACTCCTTGAATATAATTTTATGTGATCTTTTTTGCCTATTAACTGGGAGACGTCCCTTTAATATGATGTTTTAAAAACCAGATCTCAAGATTGTTTTTATATTTGTTTCACATTTTTATAAAGTATATATTCCTACCCATAGTGGCTATTTATTAATTTCTATAAGTTTTCAACACCGTATTATATAACACTATATAAATATGTAGGTGGACACATCCCTTGACACCTGTGAAAAATTCACACCCCTACTTTCTCGTTTTAGAGATCTTCACACTGTATTGTATTACACATTCTAATATTATAACAGATACTAACACATAGATGAACATAATTCTTGACACTACGATAATATTTCACACGCTTAGAAAATTCTTTGAAACACACTTACAGATATACCTTCAGCTGTTTGCAGCGCACCTATCACTCCTAGTTGTGTAACTCAATCATACAGATTATACTACACTCTAGGTGGTCTGGCAAGGTGCCTCGGAGTGCTAATTCAGACATTGTTTTGGCTTACTTGGAACAGACTATTCTACTTGTACACACGTAAGTGTTTTTATTCACTCCTGACATAAGGTGGATCATACATTTTGTCCTAAGCACCGCATTACCTTTTTTTCAGCAACATAGTTGCAATTTATCCAGCTATCATAGAAAATAACGAAAAATATCAACTAGCATTTTTGTTATTATATCAACTATATCCTTGAACATCAACTTTATCTTAGATTGGATTTTTACGGACAATATAATTTTTACCATAATACGGACATTTGGAGCTACAGTTTTTATGAATTTTATGTATTTTCATTATAGGTCATATACCTTTTTCTTTACCTCTTTTGCTTAGGGTGGTATTCTAGCAAGATTCATTCATTTATATTACTTTTTTTCTTTGACTATTATTTTTTTGTATTTTAATAAATTTGCACTGTTTATGATATATGTAAGCTATATATATTTCATTTAGGGAGACGTCCCTTGTTGTTTTTTACTGTGATTTATTGAAGTAAAACCTTTATATACCTTATCTCTTGTTGTAATTTTTACACCTTAGTATCCACAGATTAAGTGTGTTGATTTTCCTGGCTATTAGCGCCCTCTCATTTTTTGTATTCCCTCCCAGGGATAGACAAGGTGTCCGCACACGGACATTGGTGTCCGTGACTAGCCCTTGCAGTGTCCACTACAACCTTAGTATATATTTTCTTTCTGACAAAATAATAGGAATAAAAAAAAAAATATGTACTGTGAATAAAGTTAGTGGCTTGTCAAGAGACTGCTAGTGATATTGGGTGATAAGTTATGGAATAAATAAAGCCTGAGAGAAATACTGGATGTGTATCTGCATCTGTATAATAACACCCAGCTCTATACAAAGATACAGAAGTGACACTGGCACATGTGTATAGCCAGACAAGGGCTGGTTATAGGGTCAGTGGTATCTACATCAGTATAATAAAACCCAGCACTTTATAATGACACAGTAGTAACACTGGCACATGCGTATAGCCAGAGGAGGGCTGGTTATAGAATCAGTGGTATCTGCATCAGTATAAAAACACCCATCACTATATAATGACACAGTAGTGACACTGGCACATGCGTATAGCCAGACAAGGGCTGATTATAGGGTCAGTGGTATCTGCATCACTATAATAACTCCCAGCACTATATAATGACACAGTAGTGACACTGGTTCATGGGTATAGCTAAAGGAGGGTTGGTTATAGGATCAGTAGTATCTGCATCAGTTTAATAACACCCAGCACTATACAAAGACACAGTAGTGACACTGGCACATGGGTATAGCCAGAGGAGGGCAGGTTATAGGATCAGTGGTATCTGCATCAGTATAATAACACCCAGTGTTATATAATGACACAGTAGTGACACTGGCTCATGGGTATAGCCAGAGAAGGGCTGGTTATAGGGTCAGTGGTATCTGCATCAGTATAATAACACCCAGCTCTATATAATGACACAGTAGTGACACTGGCACATGTGTATAGCCAGACAAGGGCTGGTTATAGGGTCAGTGGTATCTGCATCAGTATAATAACACCCAGCGCTATATAATGACACAGTAGTGACACGGGCACATGGGTATAGCCAGAGGAGGGCTGGTTATAGAATCAGTGGTATCTGCATCAGTATAATAACACCCAGCACTATGTAATGACACAGTAGTGACACTGGCACATGTGTATAGCCAGAGGAGGGCTGGATATAGGATCAGTGGTATATGCAACACTATAATAACTCCCAGCACTATATAATGACACAGTAGTGACACTGGCACATGTGTATAGCCAAAGGAGGGCTGGTTATAGGATCAGTAGTATCTGCATCAGTATAATAACACCCAGTGCTATATAATGACACAGTAGTGACACTGGCTCATGGGTATAGCCAGAGGAGGGCTGGTTATAGGATCAGTGGTATCTGCATCAGTATAATAACACCAAGCACTATACAAAGACACAGTAGTGACACTGGCACATGGGTATAGTTAGAGGAGGGCTGGTTATAGGATCAGTAGTATCTGCATCAGTATAATAACACCCAGTGCTATATAATGACACAGTAGTGACACTGGCTCATGGGTATAGCCAGAGGAGGGCTGGTTATAGGATCAGTGGTATCTGCATCAGTATAATAACACCAAGCACTATACAAAGACACAGTAGTGACACTGGCTCATGGGTATAGTTAGAGGAGGGCTGGTTATAGGATCAGTGGTATCTGCATCATTATAATAACACCAAGCTCTATAAAATAATGTTTTTAATTTCAAATTGGTGTCCTTCACTAAGGTCTGTACTTTGGAAAATGTCCGCCACAGCCTTTGTCTGTGCCTATCCCTGTTCCCTCCCCCCGCCCCCACCTCAAATATATACAGCTATTTAAACTGGTTTACTAACAGGATATCCAGTGGCAGGGCATTTGAGTAATCAGTGGAATGCCGAGTCAAGCCTAAGAAGATGTGCAAAGTCCAGACAGAGTATAAACTAAAGCTAAAGCACCAGCCCAAGGTCAAACTTAAATAATCCAATACAAAGTTTTCCTCAGAGAGCCGAAACCCACCAGCAAAGAAAATGACTTCTTGCACAGACCAGTTAAATGGCCAATATGACCAACCAGCAGCCCTGAAGGAAGAGATGTTAGAAATAGTGAAGTATAGCTGTAGGGAAGGCTGACTCTATTAGGTACCCCGTGTTGTCTAAAACTTCAAGGCAGAATTTAGGCAATGTGTGTGCACTCTGACTGCATTCTGGTAGGCTTTACAGTCAATATGATATGCCACAATCAGACAGGCCTTATAATTAGTCACATTTCTGCAGTAGGGTTCTCTGGTTTTGCGCTAGTTTGTCACCCTTACAAAGCACATTCAAAGTACAAATATTCAATGCCCCTCACTGTTATGCAGTCACGTCTAGGACTCACTAATTAAGGGTGTTCAGACTATTCCTCTAATGAGTCACTAGAGTGTGCAACCAATGACTGTATGGAATATAGCAATGTTAATTCTAGAGTTTGCACTTTCACTTGGAATTGGAAAACCTACAATTAAATCACACATTGAAATTACTGGAAAGTGGCAAAATAAATACTACTACTATAATAATAATAATAATAATAATAATAATTAAACATTATATAGTATAGTAAGGTTTTTAATGTTCCTTTAATGACCCTTTGATACTGCAATATTGCACATTTTGGAAAAACTAGGTTATAGAAATATGTGATTTTCTTTTTTTTTTTTTTAAATCTTTTATTTATCAGATTTTTTTCAAACATACAAAAAACTCAGAAAAAATAAAAGTAAACAAATCAAGCATATAAAATACAGAAAAAAACTATATTTTGATGGAGACGCAGCTCCCATAATATCAGAAGTTTAGAGGAGACACAACTCCTACTCTACACTTATAACAAAAAAAAAAAAAAAAAATACAGAGTACAATCTTGCAATAGATATTCATGAAGACACAGTTTCCATTAAAATAAGACAGAAGTCACAGCTCTCATAATAGTTTTATAATATAAAGCAAAAAATTCAACACACATTACAGTCAGACCATGTCAACTGACTAGAGAAGAAAGAAAAAAAAATATATATATATATATATTCCTCTCCACCTCTCCCCCCGCCACTACTACGATACTCCCACCTGACACTCTCCACCAGGTCCCGCAATCCAGCTGTGCGGGAAGACATTCAATAGCGTCAATTCCGCAAAGCTCACTGATGATAAGAAGGGGGAGAGAATCAGTTTTTGCAATGTAATGGGGTAAGATAGTATAACAGGAGACCACTTCCACAAAAATTTCTTAATTTTTTTCTCAACAATATCATAAAGATGGTATGATTCAAACACCATTTGATCTTGCAATATTTTAAAGACCATGGTTAGACCAGGAACCTTCCTAGCTTTCCAATTTTTCAATATACAGTGTCTAACTGCTAATATAATTGTATTTAAACTATTTATAGTATTACAATTAAAAGCATCATTTGGCGGGAAAATAAAGAAGATATCTACCACAGATAAACCTATTGTTACTTTATATAATTTATTAAACCAAAAAATAATTTTCAACCAAAGTTGTCTAACTTTAGGGCATGTCCAAAACATATGAAGTAGATCTGCCCTGTCATGCGCACATCGCGGACATAAATTCACAGAGGAAGGATAAAACTTGGATATTTTCCAAGGTGAAAGGTAGAAATTATTAATCAATTTCATATGAGACTCTTTCCAGGACACTGGTACTTTACACTTGCACATAGAATCAAAGCTCTGGTTAATTGTTTCATGATCTACAGAAGGGATTATAGAAGCCCAAGATTTACATAAATTATCCCTGATAAGTTGACTATGTTTATTCAGCATAATATCATACATTAGAGAGATAGACGAATCCCCTGCAGTAAATTTTTGTATGCATAACTTAATGTCCGCCCAAGCCGTTGTGGCAGGGACACGCCACTTCTGAGCTGAGATAAAATGACGAATTTGGAAATAAGCAAATAAACCAGACCTGGAAATTCCATATTTACTGAAAATATCTTCTGCTGATACCATTTGATGATTTTCATTAAGTACTTGTTTTACGTATTGTAACCCTTTTTCAGCCCAGTCTTTAAATGTTTTTTGATATAACCCAGGTAGAAAACTTGGAATGCCTAAGATAGGTAAAAATTCTGAGAAGGAAAAATCCAAATCTAGAATTATACAAAATTTATGCCAAGCATGTACAATATTTTTGATAGAGATTAGACAACTAATATTCTGAGGCAGTTTCTGTATTTGGGAATGTAAGATGGCTTTCAAAGAGAATGGGGCAATTAGAAAAGTTTCCATCTCTTCAGATGATACTATGCTGGATCCCGTGAGCCAATCTATCGCTATTTTAACCATAGAGGCTAAATTATAAAGTTTAAGATTGGGCAATGCTAATCCCGCTACGCCCACATTTTGCATTAATTTTCCCAGGGCAATTCGAGGCTTTTTATTATTCCAAATAAATTTGGAAAATAAAGCATTAATTAATTTCAAATCCTTATTTAAAATAAATAAAGGAAGATTCTGCAGTGGATACAGTAAACAAGGAAAAATAATGGATTTAATTAAGTTAACACGCGCTATCAAAGAAAGTGGAAATACTGCCCAAAGATGTAAATCTGAACTAATTTTTTGGAATAGCGGCTCATAATTAGCTTTATACCAGAAGCTGGGATTTTTATGTAGAACTAGACCTAAGTATTTAATGGCGTCAACTTGTTTAAATGGAATATTATGTACTACTGTCTGAATATTGTTTAAGCACATTAATTCGCTCTTTTCTAGATTTATCCTGTACCCAGAAAAAGAACTAAAGATTTTTAGA